>NC_052069.1:70665166-70985166 GCF_015852505.1 Tachyglossus aculeatus | reverse complement strand
CTGGCCTGGTACTCATAGGATGTGGTTTCTAAACCTGGCTCTGCCACATGTTTGCTGTGTAACCTTGGGCAAATCACTTCACTTATCTGTGCCTCAGTTTCCTCATCTGTAAAATGGGGATTAAGACTGAGCGCCCCACGTGGGACTGGGACTGTGTCCAAACCTATTTGCTTGTATCCACCCCAGCGCTTAGTACACTTCCTGGTACATAGTAAGTGCTTAACAAATACCACAGTTATTACTAGTATTATTATAGCGTCAAATCACATAATCAACAATATTACCCATTATCAAAGGCATAGATGAGAGGCAGTGTAGTCTAGTGGAGACAGCATGGGCCTGGGGGTTAGAAGACCTGGGTGCTAATCCTAGCTCCACCAATCGTCTGCTCTGTGATATTAGGCAAGTTTTCTAACTTCTCAGGGCCTCTGTTTCCTTATCTGTAAAATGGGGAAAAAGTATCTTTTCTCCCTCCTACTTCGCTTATGAGCCCTGTAGGACAAGGTTTGACTTGCTTATATGTTTTCTAGAAGCAGCGTGGCTCAGTGGAAAGAGCCTGGGCTTTGGAGTCAGAGGTCATGGGTTCAAATCCTGGCTCCCCCACTTGGCTGTGTGACTTTGGGCAAGCCACTTAACTTCTCTGTGCCTCAGTTCCCTCATCTGTCAAATGGAGATTAAGACTGTGAGCCCCCCGTGGGACAACCTGATCACCTTGTAACCTCCCCAGTGCTTAGCACAGTTCTTTGCACATAGTAAGCACTTAATAAATGCTATCATTATTATTATTACCCTAGGGTTTAGTATAGTGCTTGGCACACAGTAAGTGCTTAACAAAGCACAGTTATTATTATCATTAACCACGCAAAACTGTTTGTAATTTTATCAGTTGTACATGACATATACCTTTAATACTGAGTAAATTGTTTTTTAAACCCCATCATAAATTATCTTCTATCATTAATTTTTTATGTATTTGTTAAACACTCCCAATGTGCCAGACACTGTACTAAGCACTGGGGTAGATACAAGATAATCAGGTTGGACACAGTCCCTGTCCCACATAGCGCTCACAGTCTTAATCTCCATATTACAGATGAGATCACTGAGGCACAGAGAAGTTAAGTGACTTGTCCAAGTTCACACAGCAGACCAGGGGCAGACAGAGGGTTAGAACTCAGGTGTTTTGGCTCCCAGGCCCAGTCATTTCCACTAGGCCATGGTGCTTTTATTTGCCTGGGGACCAAGGTTTATTTGCATAGATAATAAGCCAAGGACAAACTAGAATTTTTCAGGATCATTTCAAGAGTTTGAGACAGTTTAATCCTTGTTAAAACTCCACACTTGATCTAGAAAATATTCGTACTTAAAGGTGGAATGGCAAACTGACAGTCCACATGTAATCTGACACGGTAATTATTTTAAATGTCATTTAAGTTTTATCATGGCAACTGCATTCCTACTTAAATTTGTGTTTGACAACTTGGTATAAAGTAATGAGAATTCAAAAATATGTAGGTTGAATTAAATAAAGAAAACGGATGTCTATGAAACTCTGTTGGCTTTGCTTGTAATAATTCTGCCTCCTTTGTACCATTCAAGCCTGGTGACCCAAATACTTCAAATTCATTCTTCCTCCTAATAAAAATTTTTTTAGTTCTGGTGGTTTTCTTTGTTAATACAAGGCTACATCATCTCTGACAGAGAGAACATATCTGAATTAAGAAGTGCACTTTTTAGATGACATTTTAGTGAACAGCAGTAAAGTCTAGCTTCTGTAGTCATCATTCCATTTGAGGGGTGGAGATCAGAGCCCTCACCCACTATGCTCCCCCTCTCCATCCCCACCATCTTACCTCCTTCACTTCCGACAGCACCTGTATATATGTATATATGTTTGTACATATTTATTACTCTATTTATTTATTTATTTTACTTGTACATATCTATTCTATTTATTTTATTTTGTTAATATGTTTGGTCTTGTTCTCTGTCTCCCCCTTCTAGACTGTGAGCCCACTGTTGGGTAGGGATTGTCTCTATATGTTGCCAACTTGTACTTCCCAAGCACTTAGTACAGTGCTCTGCACACAGTAAGCACTCAATAAATACGATTGATTGATTGATTGATTATTGAATGCTTCCTGTATACAGACCACTATAATAGTTGCAGTATTTGTTAAGCATTTATTATGTACTAAGTACTGTAACAAGCCCTGAGGTAGATACAAGATAGTTAGATCCCACCTGGGGCCCACAGTCTAACTAGGAAGGGGAATAGGTATTGATTCCCCATTTTGCGGATGAAGGGACTGAGGTACAAAGAAGTTAAGTGACTTGACCAAGGTCATACAGCAGACAAGTGGCAGAGCTGGGATTAGAACCCAGGTCCTCTGACACCCAGGCCTGTGCCCTTTCCACTAGACCACACCACTTCTGTTTTTTGAAACCCCCATGACAAGCATTTGAGAGAGTACAATATAATACTTATTCTTTGTTGCTGGAACTAGTACTCACTGCCGAGGTCCAGGCTCGCCCAATCCCAAATGAAAAGTACCAACTGCATCTCAGCAATATCCACAGAGAGGTGACAAATAGGAAATGCAGCAGTTGCTGCAGTCTGGAGTGAGCAACAATAATGACCATAATTGGGCTATTTGTTAAGCACTTACTAGAGAAGGAGCGTGGTTTAGTGGAAAGAGCCCGGGCTTGGGAGTTAGAGGTCATGGGTTCTAATCCTGGCTCCATCACTTATCTGCTGTGTGACCTTGGGCATACCACTTAACTTCTCTGTGCCTCAGTTACCTCATCTGTAAAATGAGGATGAAGGCTGTGAGCCCCATGTGGGACAACCTGATTAACTTGTATCTACCCCATTGCTTAGCACAGTGCTTAGCACATAGTAAGCACTTAGCAGATACTATAATTATTACTATAGTCCAAGCACTGTGCTAAGCAATGGGGTAGATACAAGTTAATCAGTTCCCACAAGGGACCCACAGCCTAAATAGGAGGGAGAACAAGATGTTGAATCCCCATTTTGCAGACAGTAAACTGAGGCAAAGAGAAGTGAAGTTTCTTGCCCAAGGTCACAAAGCAGTAATGTGACTGTAAGCCTGTCATTAGCAGGGAACCTGTCTACCAACTCTGTTAGATTTGTACTTTTCCAAGGGCTCAGCATAGTGCTTTGCATAGAATAACCACTCAATAACTTACTTAGAGAAGCAGCATGGCTCAGTGGAAAGAGCCTGGGCTTTGGAGTCAGAGGTCATGGGTTCAAATCCAAACTCCTCCAATTGTCAACTGTGTGACTTTGGACAAGTCACTTAACTTCTCTGTGCCTCAGTTACCTTATCTGTAAAATGGGGATGAAGACTGTGAGCCCCATATGAGACAAACTGATCACCTTGTAACCTCCCCAGTGCTTAGAACAGTGCTTTGCACATAATAAGTGCTTAATAAATGCCACCATTATTATTATTAAGAAATACAACTGAATTATTGATTAATGTAGAAGATCCAGGATTAGAACCTCTCCAAATTCCTTGAGGCATTTGTCTGCACCCGCTATCTCAAGTTCCTCTCCTCCAATTCTCTCCTTTACCCTCTCCAATCTGGCTTCCGTCCCCTTCAATCCTCCTCAAGTTCCTCTCCTCCAATTCTCTCCTTTCCCCTCTCCAATCTGGCTTCCATCCCCTTCAATCCATGTAAACCTCCCTCTCCAAATTCCTTGAGGCATTTGTCTGCACCCGCTGTCTCAAGTTCCTCTTCTCCAATTCTCTCCTTTACCCTCTCCAATCTGGCTTCCGTCCCCTTCAATCCATGTAAACCTCCCTCTCAAAAGACACCAATGATCTTCTTCTTGCCAATTCCAATAGATTCTACTCCATTCTAATCCTCCTTGACCTCTCAGTTACCTTCAACACTGTCAGCCACCCCTTCCTCCTGGAAACATTATCCAACCTCAGCTTCACTGAGGTTCCTCTCCTGGTTCTCCTCCTATCTCTCTGGCCACTCATTCTCAGTTTCTGTCACAAGCTCCCCACCTGGCTCCCACCCACTAGCTGTAGGGATCCTTCAAGGTTCAATTTTGAGGCCCCTGCTATTCTCCATCTACATCCACTCCCTTGGGGAACTCATTCACTCACATAGCTTCAACTACCACCTCTATGCAGATGATACCCCATTCCTCATCTCCAACCCTGATATTCATTCATTCAATCATATTTATTGAGCGCTTACTGTGTGCAGAGCACTGTACTAAGTGCTTGGGAAGTACAACATATAGAGGCGGTCCCTACCCAACAATGGGCTCACAATCTAGAAGGGGTTGACAGACAACAAAACAAAACATGTAGACAGGTGTCAAAACCATCAGAATAAATAGAACTATATCTCTCCCTCTCTGCAGTCTCGCACTTCCTCCTGCCGTCGAGAGCTCTACTATATGTTCTCCCATCATCTCAAACTTGTTTTGTTCAAAATGGAACTTCTTATTCTTCCTACCTAAACCCTGTCCCCTTCTGACTTTCCCATCACTGTAGATGGCAACACCATCCTTCCTGTCTCACAAGTAAATAAACCTGGCACTGTCCTTGACTATCTCTCTGATGTGAGCCTGTTGCTGGGTAAGGACCATCTTTTTATGTTGCCGATTTGTACTTCCCAAGCGCTTAGTAATAATAATAATAATGATGGCATTTAAGTGCTTACTATGTGCAAAGCACTGTTCTAAGGGCTGGGGAGGTTACAAGGTGATCAGGTTGTCCCACGGGGGGCTCACAGTCTTAGTACAGTGCTCTGCACACAGAAAGTGCTCAATAAATATGAATGAATGAATTCATCCTACATATACAATCCTTCACTATATCCTGTCGGTTCCACCTTCAAAACATAGCCAAAATTTGCCCTTTTCTCTCCATTTAAACTGCTACCATGTCAATCCAAGTACTTATCCTATCCCACTTCATTACTGTATCAGCCTTCTTGATGACCTCCCAGCTTTCTGTCTATCCCCACTCCAGTCCATACTTCACTCTGCTGTCAGGATAATTTTTTCTACTAAAATATTCAGGCCATGTTTCCCCTCTCCTAAAGAACCTCCAGATCCTCCATCTCTACGTCAAACAAAAACTCCTCACCAGTGGCTTTAAAGCACTCAATCACCTTGCCCTCTCCTACTACAATCCAGCCTACACACATCAATCCTGTAATACCAACCTTTTCACTGAACCTTGAAGTAGTCTAGCTGACTCACATTCTGCCTTTGGACTGCAATGCCCTCACTCCTCAAATGTGATAAACAATTACTCTCCCCTCTTTCAAAATCTTGCTGAAGGCACATCTCCTCCAAGAGGCCTTTCCTGACTAAGCCCTCCTTTCCTCTTATCCCACTCTATTTACTCATCTCCCTTTCCAGCCCCACAGCACTTATGTACACATCAGTAATGTATTTATTTGTATTAATCTCTGTTTCCCCCTCTAGACTTTAAGCTTGTGCGCAGGGAATATATTTGTTCACTGTTGCATTTTACTCCCCCATGCACTTAGTACAGGTCTCTGCACACAATAAGCACTCAATAAATTAAAATGAATGAATAGAATCTAGGTCCTCTGACTCCCAAACTATACACCAAGTTATACTTTTTACACCAGACTATACTGCTTCTCAAACCTCAAGAATTGCCCTGAAGATCATTATCAATGGAGAGCAACCGCATTTTCAAAAATAGTATTTACTGAGTACTTACTGTATTCAGAACACTGTACTAAGCACTTGGGAGAGTAAAATACAAGAGAGTTTTTAAACATATTTCTGCCTCAGTGAGATTCCAGTCTACAGTTTATCCAGCTAGGATGTTGACAAATCATCAACAGAGCATGATGATCATCATTGGATCAACTATCCAAACATAGGGAAATTCTGGTCTCTGACCCTGAAATCATTAAGACCCTATTTTGAAAGTAAAATGTATTCCATCTATTGCTCTTCAACAAGTCACCTCAAATACTGTGGACTTCAAATCTTTAATTTATTTTGACTGGCTACTTTCTATATAGACTTTTATGGACAGTTTAGTATCTCTTCTCAGATCTGTTACAATATCTTTCTAACGGTTTACCGTCAGTTTATCAGTAAACATCTGACCTTGAAAAAGGCATGGAGATGGCCTTACTTTTTTCTAATTTTCAAGAATTTCATTCAACATTTTGTTTTTCCGATGAAGAGTTCATCATGGATCATGTACTAAGCTGAAAACATAAAATTTGGGCACATAATGTAAAACAAAGAATAGCAAAAAAATTGAAAAATTAATCAAATGTTATTCCGAACCAGGTAGCGTGGCCTAGTGGAAAGAGCACAGGCCTGGGAGTTTGAAGATCTGGCTTTTAATCCCAACCCTGCCTCGTGTCTCCTGTGTGGCCTTAGGCAAATCAGTTAACTTCTCTGTGCCACTGTTACCTCATTGTGAAACAGGGATTAAATTCTTCCTACTTGGGCTTTGAGTCCCATGTGGGACAGGGACTGTGTCCAGCCTGATTAACTTGAAATCTACCCCAGTGTTTAGAACAGTGCTTGGCACAAAGTAAGTGCTTAATAAGTATTATGATGATATATTGATGATAATTACTCAGCTATCAGGAGGAGAATCTGAGGGTGATTGTGGAGAAGAAGAGAAATTCAAGAAATACTCAGTGCTTATAGAAATAGCATACAAATATATGAAACTTCACTATAGTGTTTTTCTCAGCAATTTGAAATTTGGGCTGTATATAACCACAAAGAAGGACTGAAATCAGCTATCCTACTGTGAATGCTACTAAAGGAAGAGGTGGAATTAGAAACTTCATGTGGGATCCGATTGAGATTTCTACTGTGGCCCTAGCAGCCATGACTAAACCAGACTCCCAAAATTAGGATTCTGCAACACCTGTTGGGAAAAATCAGAACTAATGACAAGGTTTGCAAAGTAATAGTTAAAGTCATTGAGGTTTAAGACTATCAGGTCCAAACTGAAGACTTAACACAGGTCAGATGCCATATGCTAGCCCTTAAGTTTCGTTTGGGGAAAAAAGACTGGAAAATGTGATCCTGAAATTACACCTACAGAGAAAGAAGTCTTCCCCAGTTGATTTCTACTCTCTCCACTTTATTTCTTATAACTACCATTTCTGTACTTCTATGCCACCTAAATTCTTGAGTAGTAACAACCCATAGCATATCTGTGTTTATAATTTTGCACTCTAATCATCTTTTGCATCATTTGTTCTAGTATATGTCTCTCCCTCATCCCCAAATATTATAAGATCCTTGAGGGCTGGGATCACATATACTAATTGTATTGTACACTCCCAAGACCTTCTATAGTGCTCTGTACATAGTAGGTTCAACAAATAATAAATTAATTGAAAGAGGATTAAGTCTTAGATGACGGCCAAATTAATGGACTCTAGCTTTCTTTTCACTCCAGGATTTATTTACGAAGAGAAAAATGAATTTACTGCTTTAAGGTCTCTGCAGGCTGCGTACTGGGGAACTGACAAGCCTCACACAGCATAAGCAACAGAATATTGCCAACTCTGTAAATTCCCTTTGCTTTATTGTCGGAACAACTTGCCTCCATCCCCAGGGAAAGTAGAGTAGAGTGGAAGCCAGCCTCCACTGAGAACGATTCTCTGGGGACAGGGCTGGCCCTCTGCCATCTCTGTAACCTAGTTGTCTAGAATCATTGAGATAATAGCCTCATAAATTATTGGACACATGAATGTCATATTTTAGGATCTGAAATGAGGAAGTACAGAAATAACAAGGCAACATCTAAACAGTTATTCATTTTGTGCTTGGGAAGATATTATTCTATAATTATGAACTGTATTTGGTTTGCATTGATTTTATTGTGTCACAACTGAATTATCTGTGGTTATAATCCAGTCAATGATAGCATGTTACAGAGTGGATTTTGTTGTCTGTACTGTCTTCCTACGTATCTCTTTATACTTCTTATACAGACCTCTCAGCTGCCTTTGACACTGTGGACCACCCCCTTCTCCTCAACACGTTATCTGACCTTGGCTTCACAGACTCCGTCCTCTCCTGGTTCTCCTCTTATCTCTCCGGTCGTTCTTTCTCAGTCTCTTTTGCAGGCTCCTCCTCCCCCTCCCATCCTCTTACTGTGGGGGTTCCCCAAGGTTCAGTGCTTGGTCCCCTTCTGTTCTCAATCTACACTCACTCCCTTGGTGACCTCATTCGCTCCCACGGCTTCAACTATCATCTCTACGCTGATGACACCCAGATCTACATCTCTGCCCCTGCTCTCTCCCCCTCCCTCCAGGCTCGCATCTCCTCCTGCCTTCAGGACATCTCCATCTGGATGTCCGCCCGCCACCTAAAGCTCAACATGTCGAAGACTGAGCTCCTTGTCTTCCCTCCCAAACCTTGTCCTCTCCCTGACTTTCCCATCTCTGTTGACGGCACTACCATCCTTCCCGTCTCACAAGCCCGCAACCTTGGTGTCATCCTCGACTCCGCTCTCTCATTCACCCCTCACATCCAAGCCGTCACCAAAACCTGCCGGTCTCAGCTCCGCAACATTGCCAAGATCCGCCCTTTCCTCTCCATCCAAACCGCTACCCTGCTAATTCAAGCTCTCATCCTATCCCGTCTGGACTACTGCACTAGCCTTCTCTCTGATCTCCCATCCTCGTGTCTCTCTCCACTTCAATCCATACTTCATGCTGCTGCCCGGATTATCTTTGTCCAGAAACGCTCTGGACATATCACTCCCCTCCTCAAAAACCTCCAATGGCTACCGATCAATCTGCGCATCAGGCAGAAACTCCTCACCCTGGGCTTCAAGGCTCTCCATCACCTCGCCCCCTCCTACCTCACCTCCCTTCTCTCCTTCTACTGCCCAGCCCGCACCCTCCGCTCCTCCACCACTAATCTCCTCACTGTACCTCGCTCTCGCCTGTCCCGCCATCGACCCCCGGCCCACGTCATCCCCCGGGCCTGGAATGCCCTCCCTCTGCCCATCCGCCAAGCTAGCTCTCTTCCTCCCTTCAAGGCCCTGCTGAGAGCTCACCTCCTCCAGGAGGCCTTCCCAGATTGAGCCCCTTCTTTCCTCTCCCCCTCGTCCCCCTCTCCATCCCCCCGCCTTACCGCCTTCCCCTCCCCACAGCACCTGTATATATGTATATATGGTTGTACATATTTATTACTCTGTTTATTTATTTATTTATTTATTTTACTTGTACATTTCTATCCTACTTATTTTATTTTGTTGGTATGTTTGGTTCTGTTCTCTGTCTCCCCCTTTTAGACTGTGAGCCCACTATCGGGTAGGGACTGTCTCTATGTGATGCCAATTTGTACTTCCCAAGCGCTTAGTACAGTGCTCTGCACATAGTAAGCGCTCAATAAATACGATTGATTGATTGATTGATAAGTATCTTCTTATACCTAGAAGACCAATGTTGCTTAGTGGGTAGAGCACAGAACTGAGAGTCAGAAGGACCTGGGTACTAATCCCAGCTTTGCCACTTGTCTGCTGTGTGACCTTTGCTAATTTATTTAACCTCTCTGTGTCTCAGTTACCTCATCTGTAAATGAGGATTAGGACTGCAAGCCCCATGTGGCACAGGGACTGTTAAAACTGATTAGCCTAGATCTACCCCAGCACTTAGTATAGTGCCTAGCATACAGTATGTGCTTAACAAACATCATTTTTTAAAAAAGTATGTAATACTTGTCTATTTTTATGTTAGGTGATGTTTGGTTATTTTTTGGTAGAAATTAAACTACCTAGTATATGTGATTTTTTATTTCCTGTACTTACTGCTACTCTTTTCCCTCAACCACTATGACCAAATCCACACAATACCAACATATGAACTTCTGGTGAGCCCACAACAAGCTACATTGTTAGTGACCATTTGTGATCCCACAAACAACAACAAGGGAGAGAATTTGAGAAAGCACTAATGGGCTCTAGTTGAGACAGGTGATTGCTGGCCTGTGAGGGCGGAACATGGAGGGAGGCGGGGCTTTCCCTCCCCATTCTCCCCAGTAACCAAACTGGACCAATTAATGACTGCTACATAGAACCACAGCTTCCATGCCTAAAGAAGATAAAAGGCTGTTGCTTTGCTCATTCGGAGGTGGTATAGAGGGAAGTATTTACAGCAGCAGAAGCAGGCAAGCAGCACTTGAAAGAGGAAGCATTGGCAGAATTGGCTCCTTTGACCACATACTGGTACTGGACCCTTGGTAGAGTTGCGTGAGTGAAAGTGTGTATGTGTCACTCAATTGCATGTTGGTAAAACTAAGTAAAAAACTTTACATATTAACCTTGGTGATCAAAAGTGTGATTTGACTTTTACTATGTGTCGCTGAAGCTCCCCTGGTTGAGGAAGGTTCTGGTCCTGGCTGGGGGGCTTTTGACAGAACTTAATAACCTACAATCACCTGTTCATTGAAACATCAGACCTTAGACTCAGTGGCACTTGATTAAGAAGCACTGGTCATTTTACAGGCTTATTGGTGGACAAAGGGTTCAAGAGAAATTATCTGGTTGGCTGATAGTAACTGTAAAGCACTCAGGGCCGAGGAGGTGAGACACAAGTAGGGATCCATTTTCTTTTCTCAGCACTTAGTACAGATTTCCAAAAGTGATCTGAAATCAGCAATTATAGTTGGGCTATTTAAGTATGGGAAGAAGCAAAGCCTGGTGGAAGTAGCATGGCCTGCTGGAAAGAGCATGGGTCTGGGACTCAGCAGACCTGGGTTTTAATCATGACTCCATCACATGCCTGCTGTGTGACTCTGGACAAGTCACTTAACTTCTGTGTGCTTAAGTTTCCTTGACTGTAAGATGAGTTTCAATACCATTCTCCCTCCTACTTTGACTGTGAACCTCATGTGGCATAGGGACTGTGTCAGACACGGTTAACTTTTCCCTACCCCAACACTTAGAATAGTGCTTACCACACAGTAAGTGCTCAACAAATGCCATTTAAAAAGTACTATGGTCCAAGCAAACAGTATTTCAGTTGAGATAATGCAAATCAGATCAGACACTATGCCTGTCCTAAGTAGAGAAAGAACTGAGGCCCAGAGAAGGTGAGCTCCTCAAGGTCACACAAGCAGGCAAGTTGTGGAAATTAAGATAACAATACAGGTCTCCTAACTCTTAGGGATCTTTCCATTAGGTCCCATTCACTGTAATATTGCCTCAAGAGTGGAAGTATCAGTAGTTTAGGACAGTCAAGAAAGCGGAGTAGAGACCCTCCACTGAGTTTCTTCACTAGGGAATGTCCCCTAGGCATATTTGCAGGATTGTAGAAAATAAAGCTGGGCAAGAAGTCACAAATTTGAGAGAGTAGCAATTTAGAAAAAATACCATAGGGAATGAAAATCAAACTAGAGACTGATAATGAACACCATTTGTTTTTATGCCAGTACCTTGATGCTCAAAATAACAGGGAATTTTGTTCCTCTAAACTGTAAACTAACTGTGGGCAGGGAAACCTGTCTGCTAACTCTGTTATACTGTACTCTTACAAGTGCTTAATACAATGCTCTGCTCACAGTAGGTGCTTAGTAAATACCATTGAATGACTGATTTCAGCTCCCTCTAGACTGTAAGCTCATGGTGTGTAGTGAACATGTTCACTACCTCTGTTATATCGTACTTTCCCAAGAGCTTAGTACAGTGCTCTGCACATGGTAGGTTCTCAATAAATAAGATGGATTGATTGATTTTTATCGAGATCATGACAATTTGCAACTTCTTCCCTCAATTGCATAGGTGAAAAGCACACTAGGTTTGATTTATAGCTCTTCATTTATTCATTTATGCAATTTCTGGGAAAATTTGTATATGCCACTTTAAAACCTTGGCTCAAATGTGTATAAAAATGGACTAACTTACACTTCTAAGCCTGTATCTTGCAAATGGTAATAAAATTGCTCATGGCAGTACATTTCCATTTCAAGCATGGAACAGGGATGTTATTCTCAGTCCAACTGGAAAGAAATGGTAGAACAAACACCTCTTATCAATGGATGGATGGTTTCAAGGGAAAACAAATCTTACCTTTAAGATGAATCTTTTACCTCTGGGCTCACAGAAGCATGGGAATGTTTTCTGGAGTTAAAGCTTAATCTCTAGAATTCCATGCCCAGTCTAGTTCTAAAATAATTTGGTTTTCTGTCTTTCAGGACACTGTATATAACCTAGCTTTTATAATTGGTCTACTCCAAAGCATTGGGATACTTGGCTAGAATTTAATGTTACAGTACCCCAGGTTACTGTAATACTCCACTTGATGACCAGCATGGGGATGCAACTGACATTGTTTAATGTTTTATAGCACACACTTCTAACTGGTCCCAACATTCTGGCCAACCAAGAGATTAAAAAAAAAATCTCTCCTCTAGATCTCCTCTCTTTCCTCCAATCAACAATGAATGGCTCATCAATAAGTTGTCTTCACTAAACACGTACTGAGTGAAAAACACTCTACTAAGGGCTTGAGAGGATACAACAGAATTAGTAGACCTGATTCCAGGCCTCAAGGAGCTTATACAATCTTGTTGGGGAGACAGGCACTAAAATGAATTATTGAGAGTAGAAAGAAAGAGAGAATAGAGATTTACAGATAGAATCTATTGGAGGAAGGTGGTTTGGTGGCACCGAAGTGCTGAAGTTGCTTAGTGGAAAGAACACAGGCCTTTGAGTTAGAGGACCTAAATTCAAACCACATGTCTACTATGTGGCCTTGGACAAGTCATTTAACTTCTCTGGGCCTCCATTTTCTCATCTGTAAAATGGGGATGAAATACTTATTCTCCCTCTCCTTTAAACTATGAGCCCCATATGGGAAAGGGATTCTCAATCTAGTCTTTCAGTCTGTCACCTAATCTTGTAATTTCTACCTTCATAATAACTCTAGATTCCATCTCTTCTCCTTTCAAAATATCCTACTGATCCAAGTGCTCATAATGTCCCACCAAGACTCCTGCATCAGCCTCCTCACTGACCTCCTGCCTCCAGTCATTCCCCTCTCCAGTCCACACTTCACTTTGCTGCCTGAATCATTTTTCTCCCTAAAATGTTCAGCCCGTGTCTCCCCATTCCTCAGAAACCTCAACTGATTGTTCAAACACCTCTGTATTGAACAGAAACACCTAACCGTGGGATTTAAGGCACTCAATTAGCTCTTCCCATCCTACTTTACTTTAACCCAGCCTACACACTTCATTCTTCTCATGTCAACCTACTTACGTTACCTTGATCTAGTCTCTCTCACCATCGATCCCTTGATCACATCCTCGTTCTTGCCTGGAACTACTTCCCCGTTCATATGCAACAGACCATCACTCTTATCATTTTCAAAGCCCCACTAAATCACATCCCCCCAAGAAGCCTTCCCTGCCTAAAACATCATCTCCCCCCCCCATTCTCCTTCCCTTCTGCATTGAATCTATAACACTTAAGCAGTTTGATACTAACCCCACACTCAGCCCCACAGCACTTCAGTAAGTAATCTTATATTCTGTCACCTCACCTATCTGTAACCATTTTAATGTCTATGCCCCTTGACTCTCCTATGAATCAACAACCTTATCATGGCAGGAGAGTTTGCATACTCTGCTGAACCATAGAGTTAAGCCATATAGGGTTACCCATAATGAGAAGCAGCTTGGTTTAGTGTAAAAAGCATGGGCTTGGAAGTCAGAGGTCGTGGGTTCTGATCCTGGCTCTGCCACTTATCAGCTGTGTGACTTTGGGCAAGTCACTTAACTTCTCTGTGCCTCAGTTACCACATCTGTAAAATGGGGATTAAGACCGTGAGCTCCACGTGGGACAACCTGATTACCTTGTATCTACCCCAGTGCTTAGAACAGTACTTGGCACATAGTAAGTAACCATTTAACAAACACCATCATCATTATTATTATTATAAGGAAAGATTTAACCAAAGTGTCAGACAAAGTCAATTCAGCTGTGCTGGGCAGCAAAGGTGGATGATCACTTGGTCAAAGACAACAGCAGTGACTCAAGTTTTTACTGTGTGGAAGAAAGCAGTGGTAAATCACTTCAGTCTCTTTGCCAAGAAAACTCTTACCAGAAAGACTTTATGACAGGAGGTGGGACATTCTAAAGAGGGTGTATTCATGGAGTCACTATGGGTTGGAAGCAACTCAACTGTATTTGATGAAGAAGCTCCTTAAGAGCATGCATCATGCCTACCAACTCTATTGCATTGTACTCTCCCAAGCACTAACCTCAGGGCTCTGCATACAGTAAGCACTTAATGGATACCATTCATTGATTGATTGTTAGGGACTGTGTCTAACCTGATTATCTTGACACTACCCAGCACAGAGTAGTAGTAATAATAATAATAATAGCATTTGTTAAGCACTTACTAAGGGCCAAGCACTGTACTAAACGTTGGGGTAGATATACAAGGTAATCAGGTTGTCCCACGTGGGGCTCACAGTCTTAATCCCCATTTTATAGATGAGGTAACTGAGGCTCAGAAAAGTCAAGTGACTTGCCCAAAGTCACAGTACAGCACTTGGAACATAATAAGTGTATAATCAAACCACAATTATTATTAAGTGAATTTTTGCAGGATAAAGAATGGGGAGATGAAGTCCATTGTGGGCAGAGATTATCTCTTTATTGCCGTATTGTTCTTTCTAAGCCCTTAGAACAGTGATCTGCATACAGTAAGAGCTCAATAAATACGATTGAATGAATGAGAAATGAATCCAGGATTTGAAGGATTTGAAGGAAGCATATCCTTCAGAGACAAAGTACTGGGTCCCTTTCCACTCCATTAGCATCCACTCACTTAATGAATTCAATTGCTCCCATGGCTTAAACTACTGTCCTTATGTGGATGATTTCCAAATCTCCCTTTTCAGCACTGGCCTCTCTCCTTCTTTTCAGTCTCTCACTTTCTCCGGCCTTCAGCACACAACACTTCAAATTTAATATGCCCAAAACATAACTCTTCATCTTCCCATCCAAACCCTGCCTCTCTCACCCTTCTTCCCCACCATCTCTTCCCCTCTGTTTTATTCAACCTACATATTTAGTCTGTCACCAAACCCTGTTAGTTCAGTCTTCACGACATTGCTATAGTCTGCCTTTCTATCCAAACTGCTACTATGCTAGTATAATCACTTAATAATGCTACTAATAACCGTGGTGTTTGTTAAGCACTTATGTGCCAGGCATTGTACTAAACTCTGGGCTAAACTAAACTCTGTACTAAAAATTGTACTAAACTCTGGATACAAGCAAATCAAGTTGGATACAGTCCTTGTCCCCTCTGGGGCCCACAGTCTCAAACCCCATTTTACAGATGAGGTAACTGAGGCACAGAGAAGTAAAGTGAATTGCCCAAGGTCACACAGCAGACAAATGGAGGAGCCGGGTTTAGAACCCATGACCTTCTGACATCTTGGCCTGTGCTCCATCCACTTCACCATGCTGTTTCTCTAAGACTTACGCCCAATGTGGGGCACGAACCCATGACCCTGAGATTAAGAGTCTCATGCTCTAATCATTGCAAGAGGCTGAAACAAAAGGAGAAGTCAGAATTTTATTCACCCATAACTAAAGTTTGGGGATTGAACTGTCTTCCACAAATTTCCCCTAAATCAGATGAATGTATATATTTGATTAGGAGAACACCATATGGCAGAGCAGAGTTCAAAGATGCATGGAGGTATTCAGAAGGTGTTAGCCCCTTACAAAGTGCTTTATGATGAAACCAAGAAGACTGTCATTTTAACCTAAATTTGGGCAAACTCTTCAGAGAAGTTGAGACACCACTACCAGGATCAGCAAAACAAGCTGAAGAGACTCAATTGTATTTCAATTCCTCATTTATTCAAAATTGTGATGCAGTTCTTTGAATTAATTTCATTAAGATGATAATAATAATAATAATAATGGCATTTATTAAGCACTTACTATGTGTAAAGCCCTATTCTAAGCGCTGGGGTGATTACAAGGTGATCAGGTTGTCCCAAGGGTGTTCACAGTCTTAATCCCCATTTTACAGATGAGGTACCTGAGGCCCAGAGACGTTAAGTGACTTGCCCAAAGTCACACAGCTGACAAGTGTCAGAGTCGGAATTTGAACCCATGACCTCTGACTCCAAAGCCCGTGCTTTTTCCATTGAGCCACGCTGCTTCTCATGATCCAACAGTAGTTTAGTAATATTTGTTATTACAGTATGTAGGAGGGAGAGAATAGCATGAGGCACTTGATACTGTTCCCCTTAGTTCTATTGCATTCTCCCATGTGCTGCATAAAATAGTCATTCAAAGCATTAATTTTCCTAAAACCTGCTGTGTGGGTTATTTTCCCACTTCTCTTCTCCTTCTACTTCTGAGCCCCAAGCACATTTAATGAATTGATACTCTGAACCTTGTTCCCACTCTTCTGTTCCTTCTCCTTCCCTCAAGTATTATCATGGTTTGCAATAAATATTTAATCTGTAATCTTAAATGTTTGCAATATTTTCTTTTCTCCTCAAAAATCAGAGTGGGGCAACCACTCAAGTAAATATGATATAACCTTTTTGTATCATAGGAACTGCCTATGTTATGCTGTTTGATTAATCTTTCACTGTTCTTTCTTTATTTCCAGTGAATGTTCTTTGTCTTTGAATCAGTGTTTGGCACTCGCATTACTTGTTCATGAGGTGGAGTATATGAATAGGGAATTTTTAAAATGAGAATGAGAATTTGTCCTGGAATTTTTAAAATGAGAATGAGAATTTGTCCTGAAAATATGAAAACAGTGTTCTAAGGAAAATATATTAAAACAAATGCCCAGGATATATAATAATGTCCTCTATAAAACTTAAGGAAAATTTAAAAATCACCTGAGTTTCTGAAATTTTGAAATTTCAAAAATAAAACTTGGGTTCCATAAAAAAAAAAAAAGAAAACTGGGTAAATTGAACTATTCATTTGATGACTTTTAAAAGACATTCTGGTTGTACTTGGAGTTTTGAATAAAGAATTTTGTTTTTAGTTGGTCTGGGAATACTTTTTACTTGTGATGTTTTCCTCTTGCTGGGAAACAGATTAAGAACCTCTCTTTCTGGCAACTTCTACCTCTTTTTGGATCTAACTATTTAATTCACTTAAAGAAACACCCTTGTTTATCCTGGCTGTTCAAATCCATCTTGGTAGAAGTGTTGTAGGTTTTGAAAGTGAAAAACAGGGATTCCAGAGAACATCTGCAAATAGATTGTTAATAAAAATGAGAGAAAAAGAAAAAATAGCAATCTTTTAACCAGGAGATCTGTTTTGTAGATTATTCATAACATTTCTATATATATTTCACTGCTAGAAATCCATGTTCTTTTGGAAATACTGTGTGTAAGTCATTAAAGGCTTGGTCATCCTGGCTTCCTAAGCCAATTTTGAATTATTTGAAGGCGTCAACTTCAATAATCTCTCACTTTGGGGCTATTTTTCATCGTTAGAAAAAGAAAACCATGAAGCTCTTTCTTCAACTATAGCTGTGTGCTATGAACACACAGAACTAAAAATCCTTTTAAACTGGAGCCATTTGAAACAATTAAGTGGAAAAGAAACACGTAGTCACTTTACACTGTGCTGTGTTTGAAACTTTCATTTTGGGAAAAAAACATCTTTCTATCAACTTCTGGAAATGACATTTGAAAATCCCATAAACTGTTTAACTGAAATGGGCATTTCCCAGTGTCTTTCTGGCAAGCAAAACTTTGGAGGACTCGCATACTTTCTCTCAAGAGAAAAATGAACTAAATTTATAAGAAACATCTTTGCTGAAGGATTTTCTGAGCTCATTCTGACCAAAGGGACAGGTAGTCTCATCATGGAAGCATGAAAAAGAAAATGCTCTTTTTGTTTGAGCTGAAAAATCTGACTATAAAACTCTCCAAAATATACTTCAACCATAGTATCCTGAGAAAGCATTTAAAATTCTCCTTCTTGGCTTAATTTCCCAACTGTGCAGTAGGTTGAAAAGTTCCATTGTTTTTTTTGACTCAGAACCAAAGAAGATTGATCAAACATGCACAGAATCAATCACTACTAATTGAAACTAATGTTCAAAAGCCATATTTCAATGAATTCATGACATTATTCTTGGAAATGGGGAAAAAGTACCCAAAGGATTCAGTCCCAGTTGGGGGCAAAAAACAAAAAGCCCTTTCGTCTTTAATTCTAAAAATAACAACAAAACGTATCATAAAGAAAGGTGTTTTTCTGAATACAGTGCGAACAACGGTCAGATTTTACAAAAACTTGCATATTTTTCTAAATTTCAATGGACTTCTTTGCGTTTGTGAGAAAAAGAACCTATTCATGAAACATAAAGGACAGTAGCATAAAGTAGATTTTAGTACAGAAACACATCTTAATTATGATCCAGCTGTACCCTCAAACATTTTTAATTCTATAGTTATAATAGTAGATTATCCCATAAGTGTTCTGTTTTTTTCCAATAAGTCTCCTCATTTGATTAAAAAGAAAAATCTACTGTTTCCTCTACCAAAAAAAATGAGGAACAAAATAAATCCACAGTACTGAGCTTCAACCAGACATCCATCTGGAGTTTTTTATGTTTCAATTGCTTTGTCTATATACTTTGTATAATCAACCCATTAAGGCAGGAACTCTTTCTTCTCCCACAGTCCTAAATGACACCAAGTACACTGTTATCACTCCACAGCAAATAGTTGAAAAATTCGTAATCATATAAATACTGAAACATATCTTTTTAACTCATGAAAGTTGTATTGTTCTATTATGTGACATCTTAAATTCATTCATTCAATTGTATTTATTGAGTGCTTACTTTGTGCAGAGCACTGTAATAAGCACTTGAGTTATGGAGCTATGTAAGAATTTATTAGTAACAAACCCATCCTCTTTGGGAGAAGCTCCATTTCAGATTTCTTTCTTCACTGGATATTCAACCTGGTGTTTCATTTGTCTCACCTAGCATCAGAGCCAAGAATCCCGTTTCCTGCTGCTCGATGGTTTTTGTAAATTTGGCTTGAAACCCCAGATGAGAACGTCTAATTTAGTTCCACCCAATATGTCTTCCATTAAAGCACTTCTGCTTGGGGGTTTCTTAAATGAAAGCTTTATAGTATGGACAAAAGGGCACAGATAAATATTAGTAGGGTATGTTGCCAAATTGAAAGAAGAGAAGAAATGAGAAACCAGGTTTGAGGATGGGTGTGGTGACAACCTGACTTTAGAAAGCTTAGAATGGGTTGTCTGCTGATAAATTACTTTTCAGAGACACCATCGTTATAGATTTAGAATGACCTTTCCCCTTCACTTCAGAAAGGTGCTAGCGATGCAGAGTGGCCCAATGCTCACATTTTTCCCTATGTCTGGAACTTGTGCTTGTTCCAAATCCACCAGACCATGACCCTCTCCAGACTCAAAACTCCCGATGTCACACATACTCCAGGAAGAATTCCCATCACCCATGGTCTTGTCAAATTAACAGGCCCATGGTAATTTGTCAGTCGATCAATGGCATTATTGAGCATTATGGGCAGAGCACTTACTAAGCACGTGGGAGAGTGCAATAGAGTTCATAGACATGAATCCTGTCCACAGGACCTTACAATATAAAGGAGTAGAGGGATATGTTCATAAGTGCTCTGGTGGTGTGGATGGGTGAATAACAAAGTACTTAGGGAGTATGGACACAAGTAGATTGATGACACAGTTTGGCAGGGGGGTAGTGTGGAAAAATGATAGGCTAGTCAGGGAAGACTTCCTGGAGGATACATACTTTTAATAGGGCTTTGAAGATGGGGAGAGTGGTAGTCTGTCAGATACGAAGAAGCAGGAGTTCCAGACAAGAGGGAGGATATGAGGAAGGAGTCATTGGTCAAAGAAAGAGAAACAGTGCAGCCTTGTAGAAAAAGCATGGGCCTGGGAGTAAGAAGAACCCGGTTTCTAATCCCGGTTCTGTCACTTGTTTGCTGTGTGACCTTGGGCAAGTCATTTCACTTCTCCGTACCTCAGTTAACTCATCTATACAATGGAGATTGAGACTGGGAGTACCATATGGGACAAGGACTGGGTCCAACCTGACCAGCTTGCATCTATCCCAGCGTGCTTAGTACAGTCCCTGGCATGTAGTCGGAGTTTAACAAATGCTATTAAAAAAGAACAAAAAAAAAAATACCAATGAGATCAAGCTATAGTGAGTAGATTGCTGTTAGTGGAGCTGAGTTTGTTACTGTAATAACAATAATAGTATTCATTAAGCACTTATTTTGCGTCAAACACTGTTCTAAGAACCTGGATTGATACAGGTTAATTAGGTCAGGTGCAATCTCTGACCTACATGGGATTCACAGTCTCAATCTCCTTTTCACTGGAGGAAAGGAAAGGGTAAGTACCTAAGTTCTTAGGAGGCAAAAATTCAAGATGATGCAGGAGGGAAGAAAGAATGGGTGGGTATATGGGCGATTAATCAGGGAAGGCTTCCTGGAGGAGATGGATTTTTGCTGGGCTTTGAAGATGGGGAGAACAGTCATCTATCAGATGTGAAGAAGGATGGAGTTCCAGGAAGGTGGAAAGGTGGGAGAAAATGTTAATGGTGAAAGAAGGCACTTTCCCCAAGTATGTGTCACTTGCTATTTATGGAGTGCATACTCTGTGCAGAGGTCTGTACGAAGTGCTTTGGCAGAGTAAAATGCAATAGAGTTGGTAGACACAATACCTGCCCTCAAGGAGCTTTGCCTAGTCGTTAGAGCACGGAACTGGTAATCAGAATGACCTGGGTTCTAATCCCATCTCCGCCACTTTTCTGATGTATACCTTGGGCATGTCACTTCACTGCTCTGTGCCTTAGTTACCTCATCTGTAAAATGCAGAATGAGGCTGAGCCCCATGTGGGACATGGACTGTGTCCAACCTGATTAGCTCGTATCTACCCCAGCATTTAGAACAGTTGCCTAGCACATAATGTGTTTAAATATCATTTTTTTTTAATGGTACATCCTATACCCCCTTTTTTTGTCTACCACTATAGGATGCTTCCTTATTTATTCATTTATTTATTTATTTATTTATTTATTTATGTGTATTAATTTATGTCTCACCCTATAGACTGTGAGCTCCTTGTGGGCAGGGAATGTGTCTATTGTTACATTGTACTCTCCCAAGCATTTAGTACAGTATTTTGCACACAGTAAGTGCCTAATAAATATGATTACATGAATGAATTAATGAAAGAGCAGCCTGTGTAGGGTTGAATCTGTGCCTTTGAAGCAGGCCCAAATGACCACCCATAATACTGAGAGATAAGACCACCTAGCACAGGGCATTTTTCTTGGAACCACTAGTATTTGGTCTTGAAGTATAGAAGCTTCTGTGGTTCAAATCCCACTTTTTCTCTCAAATGGCTGAATTGGTCCTTTTGACAGGACCCTTTCTTTGTCACTGTTGGCATAAACAAAGCTCTGTGGAAGGTTCATTTTTCAACCGGCTTTATAGTATTCTTCTAGATTATGCAAAGTAAGACTTGGAATGTGGTTTCAATCCAGAGAGGGACAGTTCTAAAATAAGCAGTCATTGCCGCCAGTGAAAAAGCAGTATGGATTGGGAGATGGTGGCATTTTTTCTCTGCCACAGGCAACCAAATGTCTGAAGCCAACCCTCGGAGACAGTATGGTTGTGGTTGTAGCAATTGGATTCTTCTCCTCCACTAGAGTTTTAAATGAATAATATTTTTGTTTTCCATTTAGTTAATAATTAAGATCAATGATGAAGCATGAAGCACAAGTTACTTTAAAATTTGATAGTTATGAATATGCAGAAATTTGCTGTCATTATCTGATGAAATGACTTTAAATGTAGGTCTTAAAGATGAAAAGATACATGAGGCCTCAATTACTGCAGCAACTATTTCATCAGAGTGAAGGCAAAGTAATTTCCCCCCAGCCTTTGGCTGCAAGTGTTCTATATTTTCTAAGATTGGAGATAGGAGAGGTGCAGACGATAGAGAAGGAAATTACCCAATGTGCCTTGACAGGCATGTAACTGAGCATTTGATAATTTTTCTACATTTTTTTTCATTTATTAAGCGCTTATTATGTGCAAAGCACTGTCTAAGCACTGGGGAGGTTACAAGGTGATCAGGTTGTCCCACGGGGGCTCACAGTCTTCATCCCCATTTTACAGATGAGGTAATTGAGGCACAGAGAAGTTAAGTGACTTGCCCAAAGTCACACAGCTGACAGTTGGCAGAGCTGGGATTTGAACCCATTACCTCTGACTCCAAAGCCCGGGCTCTTTCCACTGAGTCATGCTGCTTTTCTTTGGCAATCAGAAGATGATGCCTTTCATCTCTGCAAAGTTTGTGTTGGATTTACCCATGCATTAGGAAGAGGACTATATTATGACATGAGTGAGGAACCAAGCTTGATCTGGGGGGCATTTGTGATCACCTAACCATTTGTGGCCATTTTCATCCAAGGGAAATCACTTAAATAGATTATTTAGCCTACAATTATTTTTTTCATCTCCATTTTGGGTGCCTAAATAGTATAACACAACTGAGTATGACTGATAGGCTTGGCTTGCTGCCCAAATTCCCTACCAAAGAATACTGGCCATGAAACTCACCTACTCCCACCAGCTGGAGGATCTGAGACAACAACACAGATTTCCACCTGAGGAGAGAAAGTTTTGTCTGCAAGTTTCTTTGGGGGTTGAGGGGAGACTTGCAACTCTAACCTCTGAGCTCAAAAGTCCATTGCACTTCTCTGACCTTTGAAAATACCTCTTCTATTGTTCAAACCTTTACCCACCCCCTAACTCTGTGAAACCTAGGCCACCGGGTGAAAAATCACTTTGTAGTAAAGTTCTGAAGTGGTATCCCAATAGATTTTAAGCTCCTTGTGGACAGGTAGAGTGTTAATCAACTCTATTTTACTGTATTCTCCCAAGAGCTGAGTAGAGAAGCAGCGTGGTTCAGTGGAAAGAGCATGGGCTTTGGAGTCAGAGGTCATGGGTTCAAATCCGACTCCACCACTTAGCTTTGTGACTTTGGGCAAGTCACTTCACTTCTCTGAGCCTCAGTTACCACATCTGTAAAATGGGGATTAAGACTGTGAGCCCACCATGGGACAACCTGATCACCTTGTAACCTCCCCAGCACTTAGAACAGTGCTTTGCACATAGCACTTAATAAATGCCATTATTATTATTGTTCTCTGTACACAATATATGCTCAATCAATAAATCAAATTTATTGAGCACTTACTATGTATAGAGAACTGTTCTAAGCACCTGGGAGAGTATAGTACAACAGAATTAGCAGATATGTTCCCTGCCCATAATGAGCTTACTAAACTCTATTGACTGGTTGATTAGACAGATTATTCAATACTGTGGTGTGGTGCACCACACAAATTTTCTGATCATCTACGAGTGCATTTTTAAACACATAAGTAACTTTGGCCAAATGTTCAAGGGGTTCACAGTGTTAGGAGGGAGGTGAAGTCCAATTTCATAGGTAGAAAATGTGACACACAGAATAACATCTCCATTGACAGAGATAAAGTCTCTAAATCTCTGGCAATATTTCATGAACTTGTTATTGTACTTCTCTTCTAACTCATACTCTGACGTTATCAGAGAGATTCAAGTGTAAGTGCTTCTTAAGCACTCTGTGTATGGGGATAATTGAGATGCCTATCTGACTGTAATGATTTACAAATAGACTTTTTAGTGTTTAGCAATTTGAATTCCAAAACATTCTTCATTCCTTCCCTGTGAGGACTAGTGGCCAGCCATATCTTTTTACTTCATTCATTCAATCATATTTATTGAGCGCTTACTGTGTGCAGAGCACAGTACTAAGTGCTTGGAAAGTACAATTCAGCAAAAAAGAGAGACAATTTCTGCCCACACTGGGCTTGCAGTCTAGAAGCCGGGAGACAGACATCAAAACAACTAAAGAGGCATCAATATAAATAAATAGAATTACAGATACATACACATCAAAACAAGTAAATAGGCAGTAAAATAAATAAATAGAAGTGCATATCTGTGCATATATACACAAGTGCTGTGGGACAGAAAGTGGGGGTAGAACAAAGGGAGTGAGTCAGGGCGACGGGGAGAGGAGGGGGAGCTGAAGAAAAGGGAAGTCCTCTTGGAGGTAAGCCTTCAGTAGGGCTTTGAAGGGTGAAGTGTGCTAATTTGGCAGATGTGAGGATGGAGGGTGTTCCAGGCCAGAGGTAGGACATGGGCCAGTGGTCGACGGTGGGACAGGTGAGAATGAGGCCCAGTGAGGAGGTTATCACCAGAAGAGCAGAGTGTGCAGGCTGGGATGTAGAAGGAGACAAGGGAGGAGAGCTAAGATGGGGAAAGGTGATGGAGAGCTTTGAAACCAATAGTGAGGAGTTTTTGTTTGATACAGAGGTTGATAGGCAACCACTGGAGATTTTTAAGGAGAGGGGTGACATGCCCAGAACATTTCTCCAGAAAGATAATCTGGGCAGCAGAATGAAGTATGGGCTGAAGTTGGGGAGACAGGAGGTTGCGAGGTCAGAAAGGAGACTGATGCAGTAATCCAGATGGGATTGGGTGAGTGATTGTACTAGCATGGTTGGATGGAGCGGAAAGGGTGGGTCTTGGTGATGTTGTGAAGGTGAGACTGGCAGGCACTGGTGACAGATTTACTTATTTACTTATGCTCTTAATCCAGTTTGATGAAACATGACAGTTAAATTGCCATATTTTTGTAGGTGAGTGTTGTGGTATTCTACCTTAACCTGCCATTGTTCTTCCTTTACATTTACTTCTGCACTCAAAACACTTAATTTCACCAAAAACACTTAACCTTCGAGTGGCAAAACCATGCTCAAATTAACACTTGTCCAAGTGTGAGCTTGTGGCATTCAAAGTACAAAAGAATGACTTTGGTTGGATGGTGCTATCATGCTTCTTTAGTACCCTCAGGCATCCAAAGTCAAAAATGCCATGGACATCCAAAGTCAAAAATTCCACAGACATCCAAAGTCAAAAATGCCATATTCAGCATTTCTTGTAATGTTGAGTCTCTAAATGAGGCTTTCTGATTGGCATTTTAGATAGATGCTCAGGGATTTTTGACTCTCTTAAAACATAATGGAAGTGAAGAATTGGAATGCATATAAATAGGAACATTTGAAACTAAAACAGTAAGCAATCAAAAAATCAGTCAATCAATCGTAACTGTACAGCACTTTGAAGAGTACAGATTCACAGAGTTGGTAGACATGTTCCCTGCACATGAAGAGCTTATCGTCTAGGGAGGAGACAAACATTTGTATAAATAGATACATTATGAATGCATACATAAGTGCTGTGGGGCTGAGGATCAGGTGAATGAAGGATGCAAATTCAACTATACACAAGATTACAGAAAAAAAGGTATCCTTTATCATACCAAATGGTTTCTGACAGAATTTTTAGAGTGAAGTGTAATTTTTTTCTGTGGCATAGTTAATGTAGTGTATAACATTTACTCTTCTGTTAATAGTACTTGCCTTATACTAAAAATTAAAATCAGCTTTCACCTTGCAGTTTTTAATAAGGTACCTAGTAATTAAAAAAAAACTGATTATGAAAGCTTTTAAGAGCTAATTGCTAGGGATAGGTTTGAAGGTTTAGAAAGTTTAATGGAAAAGAGAACAATTCTACAGAGACAGAAATTCTCTGTCTCTCGTTCTCTCTCATTTCAAGCATTTCACCATTTTAACTTCAGCCTACAGCGAAAAACTGCACTGTTAATAGTCACTATTACCTAATAGTACAGTGCTAGTAATGTAGTTTAATTTCACTTCAGCCATTTAAAAACTATTTGTGACTATTAAAAGTTCACCAAAGTGACCACTGCCCTTCCTTCTGCCACCAACAGTTCCTGTTTGGCAATCTCCACACCAGCATGGGCCAGGAATAAAATCTGCTCCCACTCCCACTTGGCCCCTTCCATCACCACCATGACTTGAGCCCACTGTTGGGTAGGGGCTGTCTCTATATGTTGCCAACTTGGACTTCCCAAACGCTTAGTACAGTGCTCTGCACACAGTAAGCGCTCAATAAATACGATTGATGATGATGACTTTTGAGCATGTTTTGGGTATTGGTTCCCTTTGTGCTTTAATGCTTCATCACTCTTGATGTGCCTGTTGCAATCCCTTCTTCCAAAAAGACAACTCTATATATTTATCTACCTATACAAACCACACCTCAAGGTTGCACTTGGAGAGTTTCCAGGACTCCACCAGTCTTGACTACAGGAGGGAGAGTCAAGTAGAGGCCTACCCATTCCACTCCTAGCTTGGCCAGTGGCTGGTGAGTGGAAGGCAATCTGCTGCAAGTCAAAACTTCCCCGTGCTGAGCAGCAGCGGCATAGATGGGAGAGAGGCAAGGGCATACATAGATGCCTGGAAGAAGTCATTAGTAAACCACTTCCATATTTTTACTGAGAAAACTCTATGGATAAAGTAGCAGAACGATTTCTGATGGACATGGGGTGTTCTGGGAGAGATGTGTCCATGACAATGCTATGAATTGGCAACTACTCTATGGCAAAAGACAAGACCTACACACACATACACACACACACAAGGTATAGGAACTCTGTCTAATTCCCACTGTGTATTCCTCCCAGTGCTTAGTACAGTGCTCTGCAAGTAGTAAACACTGCATGGCTTACAGTAATCGGGTTCATTTCAAGAAGTCAGTAATAATTATTTAAATTTCCTACTGACTATCCGGATAACCATGACTCTACAGACAAAATAAAGCAGTTGGCCAGTGCATCCACCTCAGAATGGAAATATCAGATGAACTGAGCAGCTTTTCAGGCTGGAGCATGAGGTACTAGAAACAGTCACTGTACCTAGGAATGTAATAATTCAATAATGTGGGTAAGCAGTGTTGTCTAGTGGAAAGAGCATGGGCCTGGGAATCAGAGAACCTGGGTTCTCATTTTCCAAGCACTTAGTACAGTGCTCTGCACACAGTAAGTGCTCAATAAATACGATTGAATAAATGAATGAATGAATGAATTTTGGCTCTGCAACCCGTCTGCTGGGTGACCTTGGGCACATCACTTCACTTCTGTGTGGCTCAGTTACCTCGTCTGTTAATGAGGATTAAATCCTCCTTCCTCCAATTTAGATTTTAAGGTCAATGTGGGACAGGGTCTGTATCCAACCCTATTATCTCCTATCTACCCCAGTGCTTAGAACAGTGCTTGACACATAGCAAGTGATTAAAAAGTACCATTAAAATTATCAATTAAACTGTAAACTCATTCTCTAGACTGTAAGCTTGGGACTGTGTCTACCAACTCCCTTACATAATAATAATAATAATAATAATAATAATAATAATAATAATAATGTTGGTATTTGTTAAGCACTTACTATGTGCAAAGCACTGTTCTAAGTGCTGGGGAGGATACAAGGTAATCAGGTTGTCCCATGTGGGGCTCACAGTCTTAATCCCCATTTTACAGATGAGGTAACTGAGGCACAGAGAAGTTAAGTGACTTGCCCAAAGTCACACAGCTGACAAGCAGCAGGACTGCTGTTTGAACCCATGACCTCTGACTCCAAGCCCGTGCTCTTTCCACTGAGCCAAACTGCTTCTCTTACATCACACTCTGTCCTCTGCACACAGTATGTGCTCATTAAATATGGTTAATCGATTAACTTCCAGTGTGCAACTTCCTCCAACTTTAATGAGACATCAAAATTGGGGAATGGGATGATAAACACAGTACTGAGTAGAAAGTGATTGTACTAGTGTTAATTGTTATTACAGTAGGATGCTGCACACAGTATAGATTGTATCTCATCAATTCCCATGTAGAAACACAGTTGCATAAAGCATAAATTTTCTCCCCCAATATTGCAAATGTCCCGCATGTGAAAAATCATTTTACGTGGCAGTAGAACACAACTATTTTAGACATTTGCCTTTTTATGCTACTTTCCAAAATAATTTAAAATACATATTTTGATGGTGTAGACTTCACTTCTTGGGGCTCCACTGTTGTCCTTCCATTATTTACTCAGAATGCACATTTAACTCAGCCGAGTCTGTTGTTGAAACTTAGGAGCATTTGCGAGTATTGAGGATGCATAACTACTGACATATTTAATGGTCACTTGGAAATATTTTAACCAGCAGGTGAAGAGCTGCTTGATTTTGAGATGCTCATAGAGCTCTTATCTAACATTGATAGTCAGTCAGTCAATCGTACTTATTGAGTGCTTGCTGTGTGCAGAGCAAGTGCTTGGGAAAATAAAATACAACAGAATTAGCGGACATGTTTTGCTTGATTAGTTGATTTTGACTAGGCAATGCTGTCAACTAGGTAAAGCAGTGTAGTAATAATAATAATAATAATAATGATAATAATAATAATGGTATTTGTTAAAAGCTTACTATGTGTCAAGCACCGTTCTAAGCACTGTGGGGATACCAGGTAATGAGGTTGTCTCACATGGAGCTCCAGTCTTAATCCCCATTTTACGGATGAGGTAACTGAGGCACAGAGAAGTCAAGTGACTTGCTGAAAGTCACACAGTTGACAAGTAGCAGAGCCAGGATTAGAACCCATAACTTCTGACTCCCAAGCCCGGGCTCTTTCCATTGAGCCATGCCGCTTAACTAGAGTAGTAGTAGTACTAGAGAAGTCCTCCAGACAGCTAATTAACCTGAAAGATGCTGATTTTGGCATAAAAAGGATGTATCAAGAGGGTTGGAGGGTTGACATAGGCCTAGAACTGAAAGAGCCTTGCACAGAACCTCTGACAATGAGCTTGGCAGTCTATGGATCTGAATATTTGCATTAGCCCTTTGAGGGATCATCATCATCATCAATCGTATTTATTGAGTGCTTACTATGTGCAGAGCACTGTACTAAGCGCTTGGGAAGTACAAATTGGCAACATATAGAGACAGTCCCTACCCAACAGTGGGTTCACAGTCTAAAAGGGGAAGACAGAGAACAAAACCAAACATACTAACAAAATAAAATAAAAAGAATAGATATGTACAAGTAAAATAAATAAATAAATAAATAGAGTAATAAATATGTACAAACACATATATACATATATACAGGTGCTGTGGGGAAGGGAAGGAGGTAAGAAGGGTGGGATGGAGAGGGGGATGAGGGGGAGAGGGATATGTACAGTACCTAGATAGAAAACAAAATATTAAATGCAACAAAGGAGGATTACTCACACACACACACATATACCCCCCCCCCCCCACTCCATGGATGTGTTTATAGGTGTCTATATGTGTATATAGGTGTCTTCTGTACTTGATGAAATTCACCTATGAGCTTGAATATGACTGCAAAGACCAAGCAGGACCCAAAGTCCTGGCAACATTATGTGTATAAGGCGGCCATCTCTATTGTGTTGTCATAGGTGATGTTTGCCATGCCCGACACGGTTTTTTGGTTTGGATTCCTTGTCTCTCAATTCTTACGGAACTTTTGCTTAGAAAGAACAATTCCTCCCTTGAGAGCAGTGAGTCACGCCGGTCTAACCGTGGTAATTGTTTCTCTTTGTGTTGGAAGGCAGTGTTGTCAGAGGTTTTGTTTGACCGTGTCCTTAAAATGTTTTTCCTCTTCTTGCTTTTGGTTTCTCAGTTTCAGCCAACTGTACTGCAGTTGCTTAGGAGTCCAGTTGTCCAACATTGTAGACTGTAAGCTCATTGAGGGCAGGTATCATGTCTATCAAATCTATTGTACTCTCCCCTACATTTAATTTATTCTATTTATTTATTTATTCTATTTATTTTATTTTGTTAGTATGTTAGGTTTTGTTCTCTGTCTCCCCCTTTTAGACTGTGAGCCCACTATTGGGTAGGGACTGTCTCTATATGTTGCCAACTTGTACTTCCCAAGCGCTTAGTACAGTGCTCTGCATACAGTAAGCGCTCAATAAATACGATTGATGATGATGATTTAATGCATAGTAAGTGTGCAATAAAAACCACTGATTAATTTATTGAGTGATTGAACTTCCATTTGTCTATTAATTCTTCTTGACATACTTGAACTACGTCCCTTAATTCATCAATTAATTGTATTTATTGAACACTTGCTGTGTACTGTACTATAGAGCACTGTACTAAAGCTTGGTAGAGTATACACTAACAGAGTTAGTACTCATGTTCTCCCCTCATGAGACCTCAAATGCACTCTATTTGTAAGTGATTTAAATGCTTAATACAGTGTTCAGTACCCAGTAAGTAGTCACGTGGTAAATACTATTGTTTGACAATTTTTTATCTATATTCCACTTTTAGACTGTGAATTCCTGGAGGACGAGGAATGGATATTTGGCCTCTAAGCACCCTGCCAAGTGATTAATACAGTGCTTGACACTCAGTAGGTACACAAGTAATACAAAAATATGTATCTACCCATTAGTTGGGGGCTCTTTCTCAAAATGATCACCTATTCCTTACTGCTCTTCAGGAAAGTATTTTTTTTTACAACATTTAGCATTTATGTTTAAATGGAGCTGTGACCAAATGTTTTTATCTCCTACCTCATCTGGATAATGATTATCTTTGCTCTAAATACTGAAATTTTATTACTTGCAGTGAGATGAAAGGGTTGTTTTGTTTTTGTTTTAAGATCCTGAGTGGAGTGCTTAGTTCTGGGAATTAGCAGAGACCCTGTTTTTTAAGTGAGAAAATTAGAGGGAAGGGACTGACTGACAATAAATAGAACCCAAATAGGTTCTGTTTCTTGTCACTTTTCTGAGCTTCTCTGAACTTTAAACTCAAGATTTCTTGTATGTATTTAATACTTGGGAAAATCTTTGGAGCAGATTACTGTCCTGGTTTCAGCATCCTTCAGATATTTAAATTCTATGGCTGTAAGATATAGATGCTGTCTTTGATCCAATCAATCAATCAACTGTATTTATTGAACATTTCGTATTGGAAAGCACTGTACTAAGTGCTAGGGAAAGTACAATACAACAGAGGGGGTTTTTTTTTGTTTGTTTGCTTTGTTTTTATGGCATTTGTTATGTGCTTTCTATGTGCCAGGCATCATACTAAGCAGTAGGATAGATACAAACTAATCAAGTTGTACACATTCCATGTCCCATATGGGGCTCACAGCCTTAATCCCCATTTTACAGATGAGGTAACTGAGGCACAGAGAAGTGAAGTGACTTGCTCAAGGTCACACAGCAAACAAGAATCGGGACTGAACTTAGAACCCAGGCCCTTCTGATTTCTTGGCACGTGTCCTATCTACTAGACTACACTGTTTCACCAGCAGACATGTTCCCTACCCAAAGTGAGCCACTTATCTGCTGTCTGTTCTTTGATAAGTTTCTTCACTTATTAGTAGTGACTCATTTGCATCAAATGCAAAATGGGGATTAAATATCTGTTTTCTCTCTCCTCTAGACTGTGAGCCTCATGTGGGACGGAAACTGTACCCAACCTGATGTCTTGTATCTATCCCAGAGCTTAGTACAGTGCTTGGCAGATCGTAAATGCTTAATAAATACTACAAACAATGAAATAAAAATAATAATTATAGTAATAATCATTATAATAATTTTATTATTACATCTCACTGATCCTAAAATTCCTCAAATGACTTTCCACATTTAACATAAACCCATCATAGTTGGCTTCACAACTCTCCACTCACTCTCCCCATCTTACACATCAGACTTCTTCATCCTCTACGCTCCATTCTTTTCATTCATCCCAAGCATCATGGACTAGTGCACAGAGCACAGGCCTGGGACTCAGAAGGACCTGGATGCTAATCCAAGGCCCACAGCAGCAAGTGGCAGAGCCAGGATTCAAATCAATCAATCAATCATTAATTGTTGAGCATTTACTCTATGCAGAGCACTATACTAAGTGTTTGGGAGAGTACAATATACCCATAAGCAGACACATTCCCTGCCCAATGGATACCTTTACTACTACTACTACTATTAGAAACACACATAAACCACATACGGCCCCAATTTCTAATGAAGCTCTGAAGAAAATGAAAGGTCAGTAAGATTTTCGATCTTGCCCTGTCTCTATCTCATCCCACACCTCCCTGAGCCCACTCACTAATTATTCAGCACAGATCCATCTTCTCTTCATAGTCTACGGGACAACTCTAACCTGAACCCAGGTATTCGCACACAACTCCATGTTGTCTATTATGTTGCCGATTTGTACTTCCCAAGTGCTTAGTACAGTGCTCTACACAAAGTAAGCGCTCAATAAATATGACTGAATGAATGAACTCCAGAAAACGGTCTTGATTCATCTCCAGGGAACATGCAGGATCATGTTATGGTGCAGAATATTTAGGTTTTTTAAAATTAAATCAGCAGTTGATAAGTGTTTTCTATGTGCTAGGCACTGTTTTAAGCACTAAAGTAGATACAAGATAATTGGGTTGGACACAGTCCCTATCACATAGGGCTGACAGTCTTAATACCCATTTTACAGGTGAAGTAACTGAAGCACAGAGATGTTGTGACTTTCCCAAGGTCACAAAGCAGACAAAAGGTGGAGCTGGGTTTGGAACCCAGGTCAACTGATGGCCAATTCCAGTGGCTACCAATCAATCAGCGCATCAGGCAGAAACTCCTCACCCTGTGCTTCAAGGCTGTCCATCACTTCGCCCCCTCCTACCTCACCTCCCTTCTCTCCTTCTACAGCCCACCCCGCACCCTCCGCTTCTCTGCCGCTAATCTCCTCACCGTACCTCGTTCTCGCCTGTCCCGCCATCGACCCCTGGCCCACGTCATCCCCCGGGCCTGGAATGCCCTCCCTCTGCCCATCCGCCAAGCTAGCTCTCTTCCTCCCTTCAAGGCCCTACTGAGAGCTCACCTCCTCCAGGAGGCCTTCCCAGACTGAGCCCCTTCCTTCCTCTACCCCTCATCCGCTTCTCGATCCCCCCGTCTTACCTCCTTCCCTTCCCCACAGCACCTGTATATATGTATATATGTTTGTACATATTTGTTACTCATTTATTTTACTTGTACATATCTATTCTATTTATTTTTTTTTGTTGGTATGTTTGGTTTTGTTCTCTGTCTCCCCCTTTTAGACTGTGAGCCCACTGTTGGGTAGGGACTGTCTCTATATGTTGCCAACTTGTACTTCCCAAGTGCTTAGTACAGTGCTCTGCACACAGTAAGCGCTCAATAAATACGATTGCCAATGATGATGATGATGCTCTTTCCACTAGGCCATGCTACTTTGCCTGTTTTATGTAAATACTGAGAGGGGACTGCATTTACCTACAACTCAATCTCCTCAATCAGTATATTTTAGATTTCTCAAATGCACCCTGTGAATTGCCCCAACTGTCCAGAAGACTAGCAAGACCATATCCACTCCCTCCCCAACTTTCCACCCCCACAGTTCATTATATTTGTCATCCTGGTCCTCAAGGTTCAGGGAGGTTCTGATGACCTTCTCAGAAAACATAGTTTTAAGATCCATCCTATAATGATGCCTCCTTTATTAGATGGACCCTTCTGTTTCTCCTCCTGTTCCAAGATTCTTATTATTCATTTTCTTCCCCACCTGTGTCTCGCCTTTCCCCAGTTCACCTGAACTTCAAAATCCCCTTTGTTCTCTGCTTCAGTTTTAGCCTGTTGGGACTCAGACTATGAGACTGAGGCTGCCACGACAGTGTGAACACAAACAAGTGCTATTCTATGACAATCTTGAGAACCTCAAAACAAACCTCTTGATCTACTGTTTCTCACTAAGGGCCCTGATTTCCTCCAGCCAAAGGCTAAATAACAATCCCTTTCCATTTGTGGGCTCCAACTTTCCCAATGATTTCATTCATGCAATGGCAAAAGTCTGCCCTACTCCTCCCAGGAGTGGTTAGTGAATGTGTCTGTTTATTTTATATTGAACTCTCCCAAACACTTAGTACAGTGTTCTGAACACAGTAAACACTCAGTAAATATGATTGAATAAATGAATGAAATTAAAGGCCCCTTTTTTGCTTTCTACTTCCCATCCTATTCCATACAGATGCAACAGTCATTAAAAAGAAAAAAAAAAATCAATCTGTGGCTGGAGACTTTTCCTCGATCCTCATTCAGTTAACACCCCACTTTGTTTAATTTTAGCTTTTCATCCCCTCAGCACCTCTGGAGGCTTCAGCGCCCCTTGCTTTACCATTGTCTTTTTTTTTTAATGGTATTTATTAAGTGCTTACTGTTCTAAGCGTGCGCTTTGCTCTCAACAAGAACAGTAGCCAAAGGATTGACAGAAGTGGGGAAAGAGTCAAAGACCCATATATTCCTGCAATTACATTACTATATTTATGTTCATTCTGAGAAAAGATTGTTCTTGACAGCATTACTGTAATTTTCTACACTTAAGCTTCCAGTGTCTGCCTCTGACAAGATGGGAAGCACGAGAGGCAGTTTGCCTTAGGATACACCATTAGAGGGGGACAGTAGACGGCTCTGTAATAGAGCAACCTCTTAACTCAGAGTATTTTCTATTCAATCAATTAATATTTCTTAAATACTCTGCTCAGTCAATCAATCAATCGTAATTATTGAGCACTTACTGTGTACAGAGCACTGTATTAGGCACTTAGAAGAGTAAAACACAACAGAGTGGGTAGACACATTCCCTGCCCACAACAGGTTTACCGTCTAGACGGGGAGCTTACAGTTCAAAGTGCTTAGAGCACTGTACTAAGCCCTGGGGAGAGTAGAAAGAGCTTACAATCTAGGGGACATTTTGAAGCAGGTAACCTTGAGATCTTCTTGTTAATAGATGTATTATTTGTTTTTGCTCTTATATTCTCGACATTGGTTCGGGTAGAGTCAAGGAAACCTCCAAAAAATGTTTCTGAGATCACTTCATTATACTGAATGCCCGGTATACTGTGCACAGAGTCACCTGTAGCAGGCTAGGGATAGGGCATCAAAACTGTTTCTTTCTAAGGGTAGTGAAAGTCCCCACCCAGCCAGGAAAATCAGGAATTCTAATCTGACTGAGGATGAGTTTTGCATATCATTCAATCTATTGATCCATGGAATTTAGTAAGTGCTTATTTAGTCTTTAGGAGAGTACAATACAACAGAGTAGGCAGACACCTGCCCTGACTACCAGGAGCTTACAATCTAGAGTTTACAGACTATGTACTGCATAGAGGCAGTATTTTATCTCTTTGGAAGTAAATTAGCTCATTGATTTCCCAAAAGCCTTCAATCCAAATCGAATGACTGAATGTTGTGATAGGATAGACTTTTTCTGTATGCTGCCATGAAAGCTTCTTTAAGGACCAGCTGATGTGATCCCTTCTAGTCACTCAAGAGCCTAGAGAAATATTCAGAGAATCGATGATGAGGCTTGGATAATTGGAAAATTAGTGAAAATAAGATAAAGTAGCTAGCAGCATTCTGAGAGTCTGAAAAGGGTGAGCTAGAGGCATCCATTGATCAAGGCTTTTATTATGCACCATTATGCTGTGCTTGGTCTAATATATTCTAAAGTGATGCAATACAGTTTTGAAGTAAACAAAATCTTTCTCTTTAGAATTTCCATACCACAAAATGAGCTCATTACATGCAAGACTATTCAAAGTACATAGAATATTGAGTGACTAGAATTTTCTAATGTGTATCTTTCCCCAACTGCATGACCTGCTCATTACTGCACCTATTATTGGAGTGAAAGTTCCTTGGATTGAAGAAATACTTGAAAGGAACAAGTTCTTTCATCAGTTATCTTTGATCCCCTCTGGCTAAAACTGATGCTTGCCATTCATCTATATTTGGTTAAGCTGAAAATCATCTTAATGCCCAAGTACTGGAAACACAGCAGTAGAAATTTTGACTTAGAAGAACTGGATACGAGCTAAGTCAAATAAAGGATTTAACTGTCAGAGGGATAAAAGTAAATTGGTAAGTTGATATGATTTACTTTATTTAAATGTGATTATTATGGAAAACCCTTTATAAAGCTTCCTGGTGTTTGTCAGAATGTATTCTACTTGGAAAAGGGTTATCACTCCATTGACTGCAGAGAAATAAAAATCAGATTGCTCTGGATGCTGTTACAGGATACTGAGAGAGGTAATAGAAACTTTTTCTGTTGATATTTAAGTATAGACTGAACACCTGTCCTAGAGCTAAAGATTTAAGTACACTGTGCCAGAAGAAGTTCATTAAGCCCATTGTTGGGTAGGGATTGTCTCTATCTGTTGCAGAATTGTACTTTCCAAGTGCTTAATACAGTGCTCTGCACATAGTAAGTTCTCAATAAATATGATTGAATGAATTAAATTAAGAGTGTCTTTTAACTGCTTGAATTTCTTACAGGAAGGATCAAGTAAATGCTAACCAGAAAGGAGAGCTAGATAAATTACTCATTGGTCTTTTATATATTAAATGGGCACCATGTTTTTAGTGTGATGCAGTTTAGATATAAATGTGCTCTGAAGGTAGATTTCCAAAATGGCCTTTTGTCCTTTCCTTTTAGCTACCTATATCAGGTTTGATCTGAAACTCTCGGTATCTTCTGCGGAGACATAGAGACCAGGTCTTGACAACCAGGCTGGGCTGGTCCAGCTAGGGACAGCAGGCAGAAGTAGGTCAGCCCGCCTTGAAGATGGTGAGGTCTGAGCTTTGCGCCGTCTGGACTTTAAGCTCGTTGTGGGCAGGGAATATGTACACCAACTCTGTTACAGTATACTCTTCCAAGTGCCTAGTACTTGGTCTGCACACAGTAAGTGCTTAATAATTATAATTGACTGATTGATTGATCTGCAGGAGCTGAACCACTAATCCAGTGAGGGTACACTTATAGGACAAGTTTGAGGATGTGGAACTGAGTCATTTCAGATGAGAGCCATGTAGGCTAGCTTCAGGTGAGACTAAAAGGGGAGAAAGCACCAGAATATATTTCTGTATGGATTAGCACTTGCGTTTAGGGTGAAATAAATCCTTTGGAACTGTTGAACTGATGTAGGCTATGAGTCAACCATTGCTTTATATGAAGCACCTGCCTAATAACTGTCAGTAGGGTGACCTGTCATCCAGTTTTCAGGAGCTGTGTCCTCATATTTGGTACTTTTTATTTTCAGCCTCTCTTTTTCAGCTCTTCTCTCCTGAGCTCCGCAGATAGGAAGAGGCAACCAGGTTCACAGGAACCTGGAATGGGAAAGCAACAGCTCTAGAACAAGTTGGGCAGGGGGTCAAGGACTTCCCAGAGAATTGTTCAAGAGTGAAATAATTATAATGTTGGTATTTGTTAAGTGCTTACTACCTGCCAAGCACTGTTCTAAGCACTGGGGTAGATACAAGGTCATCAGGTTGTCCCACATGGGGCTGACAGTCTTAATCCCCATTTTACAGATGAGGTAACTGAGGCCCAGAGAAGTTAAGTGACTTGCCCATGAACTCAACATACTTCTGCAACGTAATGGGCCTTGATGTCCTCATGCTAAGCTCTGTCCTGGTAAAATACGTTCTATCACCTAAGTCTCAATGTCTAGTACCCTCTAGTGCACTCAATGGCCAGACTCTCTGATGGTCACACTATCAACTCCTTCCCTACTGAATGGAGAATTACTGTTGCCTAAGGACAGAGCACAGGCTGGGGAGTTAAAAAACCTGGGTTCTAATCCTGGATCCACCTCCTGCCTAGTGTGTGACCTTGGGCAAATCACTTAGCTTCTCTCTGCTACAGTTTTCTCATCGGTAAAATGTGTCTTCAATACTTGTTCTCCCTTTCTCTTAGACTATGAGTCCCATGTAGGGTAGGGGCCATGTTCCATCTTCTAATATTGGATCAACCCCAGGGCTTAGTTCAGTGCTTTACCCATGGCAAGTGCTTCCCAGGCACTTGGTGCAGTGCTCTTCACACAGTAGGCGCTCAATAAATACGATTGAATGAATACTTTTCCTCTCCCCCTCCTACCCCTCCCCATCCCCCCCCCACCTTACCTCCTTCCCCTCCCCACAGCACCTGTATATATGTATATATGTTTGTACATATTTATTACTCTATTTATTTTACTTGTACATATTTATTCTATTTTATTTTGTTAGTATGTTTTGTTTTGTTGTCTGTCTCCTCCTTCTAGACTGCGAGCCCGTTGTTGGGTATGGACCGTCTCTATCTGTTGCTGACTTGTACTTCCCAAGCCCTTAGTACAGTGCTCTGCACACAGTAAGCACTCAACAAATGCGATTGAATGAATTATTATTATTATTGATACAGTAAAATCTTTAGGGTTCTCCTGCCTGGGATAACATCACAAACATTTCAATTTTCTTGTCTTTTCTAATTCCATAAACCCCAAATTAGCTCACATTTTCAGCTTTCAGTTTGGTTGCTGATACTTAAGCAATTTAAATCTCAGATAATAAGCTACCTTGAAGGTTTTACTTCTGTTAAATCAATCAATCAAGAATATTGATTGAGCACTCATTTACATTTTGGTACATCAGGAAAACGATAAAATATATAACAGATAGGAGGAAGTAACATAGTAAAAGTTGTGAGTATGCAAGTGCTTAAGTGGCACAAAATTGCTAATGTGGAATGTGAATGTGGAAGTCATGGATATAAAGCAGGGAAATTAGAAATCAATCAGGGAAAGCCTCCTGGAGCAGATGTGATTTCAGTAGGGCTTTGAAGATTGGGAGAGCTGAGGTCTGAGGGATAAAAAGGGGGTCAGAGTTCCAGGCAGAGGACTTGAGCAAGAGGTTGACAACAAGGGAGACACTAATGAGGAAGACAGCAGGTTTTACTGAGTTAGAAAAAGTCTTTGTAGTGGGAAAAGAGAGTGGATAATTAGGATAGAGAGAGCTGATTGAATGTCCTAAAATAAAGGCTATCTTCCCATCATAAATTGCAGGATCCTTGCACCCATCATGCTCGTTCTGAGCCACAAGGGTTTAAGTTGAAACAGTGTGCTCAGCAGTCTCTCTGTCCACCAGGCAGCCAGGTGAATTCACTAGGGATGTGCCACCACTCCATCGTGACTTCCCAAAATGATTTCCTACCTTGACACCTAGGCTTTTGGCACTGTTCTCTACATCACCGAAGGGCCTTCATATGGACCTGCCCTTTGCCATCCCAGAAGGGCAGGCAGAGAGAAGCAGCTGCAGGCTGGCACTGCTCCACAAAGCCTCGGAAAGACTATGGTAACTGCTGCAGTAGTGGTCATGGTGGCGGGGTGGGGGTGGGGTGTGTGTGTGTGTGTGTGCGTGCTCTGAGGTGTGAGAAACCCAAATTTCTGCTTCTCTAGTCAGAGCAGCCTACCCACCTACATTTTTATTCTTCATGTTGGCCTTGCCTTTATGGTTTCTTACATCTCTGTTTCATCTTTGCTTATACGTCTGTTGCCACCCCACTTTCCCTTCTTATATTTTTAGACTGGGAATCACCCAAGGAACAGGAACAATGTCTAATTCTCACCAGCATAATCCTTCCCAATGCTTAGTACAGTGATCTGCACACAATTGTACTTCCCAAGCGCTAAGTACAGTGCTCTGCAAACAGTAAGCGCTCAATAAATATGATTGATGATGAATAAGTACTATCATTACTATTTAGATTTTGAGCCCCAGGTGGGACAGGTACGGTGTCCACACCTATTTGCTTGTATCCACCCCAGTGCTTAGTACAGTGCCTGGCACATAGTAAGTGCTTAACAAATATTGCAATTATTATTAGAGAAGCCTCTTGGCTTAGTGGAAAGAGCACAGGATTAGGAACAGAAGTCATGGGTTCTAATCCCAGCTCTGCCACTTTCATTCATTCATTCAGTTGCATTTATTGAGTGCTTACTGTGTGCAGAGCACTGTACTAAGCTGCACACAGTACTGGAAAGTACTGTGTGACTTTGGATAGGTAAGTCATTTAACTTCTCTGTGCCTCAGTTACCTCATCTGTAAAATGGGGGCTAAGACTGTAAGCCACATATGAGACAACCTGATTACCTTGTATCTACTTACAAGGACTTAACAAATACCATCATTATTTATCATTATTTTACTATTAACTTTAAGGATCAGGAGTTTCTGCTTGATGCCAAAAGAGGGAAAGACAACTATTTGAGTTTTTTGGGGAGCAGGAAAGACAAATTCAGATTACTGTTTTAGAAAAATGGCAGTCAGCAGAGTAGAGTTTGGACTGGAGAATGGAGAGACTGGAGGCAGGAAGAGCAATGAAAAGGTTGAGGCACTAATCAAGTTGGGATATTAAAGTTGCTGGACCAGAATGGTGGTCGTTTGCGTTGTGTCGGGACTACTGAAAGGAGTGGGAGAATAGGGTGGGCAAGGCAATTCAAAATGCAAAAGGAGGATGGAATCGGGACAGGTTCAAGGAACAACAAATAAAATAGGTCATTCCATCAGAACTCGGAAAGCAATTCATATTGGCAATATTAAAGGACCAGGAAAACATTCCCCAATCAGTCCAAGGAGGTCATACTAGCTGGTCCGACCATGACCTTTTTCCAAGGACTTCATAGACTCTCAACCATGGGTCATGCCAAAATGTGCACACGCACCATAGGAACACCCCAGACCCCCCTGACCAATGTCAGAAGCAAGAATACTCACCTTCAGGACAGAAGCAGGTGGTATATAAAGGGAAGATAATGGTCTTGGCTCTGCACAAGTGTAAAAGAGAACAAGTAAACTGCTTTGCTGTGGACCCTTAATATGTCTTCTTCTTTTTGGATTAACAATTATACTGGAACAATGGGTGGGTTCTTTCCATTTTTGGGTGGGCCTCTCCCTGGAACCCCTGTACTTTGTTGACAGAAGGCAATTGTCAGCAATAGTTTGGATGGAGATGAAAGGGAGAATCCTGATGCACTCTCCCAACTAATTAGTAATAACAATAATAATAATTAATAATAATAATGGCATTAGTTGAGCGCTTATTATGTGCCATGCACTGTCCCAAGTGCTGGGGTGGGTATAAGCAAATCAGGTTGGACACAGACCCTGTCCCATGTGGGGCTCACAGTCTCAATCCCCATTTTATAGATGAGGTAACTGAGGCTCAGAGAAGTGTAGTAACTTGCCCAAGGTCACACAGCAGAGAAGTGGTGGAGCCAGGATTAGAACCCATGATCTTCTGACTCTGAGGCCCAAGTTCTATCCCTTATGCCATGCTGCTTATCTGCATACAATAAGTGGTTAATCAATATGATTGACAGAAAGAAATGACTATGTGTTTTTCTTCTGAGAAAGGATCATGTCCACTTACTGTATTGTACTCTCCCAGCCTCTTAGTCCAGAGCACTGTACAGAGGAAGCACTAAATAAATACCACTGACTGAAACTGCTGCCTTTTCTTTCCTATTAAGTCACTTCAGGCATATAGGATCATAACTGGCACATGAAATCTAAGTAAAGGGTAATCTAGTTTAGCTCCCAAATTCTAAGTATCATAAGAAATCCTATCCAAAACAAATCACAAAATGTATAGACTGAGGGCAACAAAATTGCTGACCAACAAATCTCACAACACCAAGAATTCGGGACCTCAGTGAGGCTTGAGGGTAGTAGAGTCAAAGGAGAGAAAAGGAAACATGTATTTATCCTGAGGGTAGTAAGTGAATGGAATTAACTACCTCAGAAAGTTGTGCTGTTGGAAAATATCAATGATCTCAAAATAAATTTCTGGACAGGAGATCCATAACGAATTACTAGAGCAGAAAGGTAGGGATATTGGATTGTACATCTATAACCACAAGGATGAATGTCAAAGAGGGCAACCATCACACTGTTCCTTCAAGCATCCTTTGTTCCAAATGTCAGTATCAGAACACTAGACAGAATTAGACATCTGACTTAGTATGCTGTTTCTGAGGCTTTTATCATCTTGTGCTCTTATGGTTTTATCTTTAGTTAATTTAGTTTAGTTTAGAATATTCATTAATTTGCCAAGTTACCCTAGCTGATTCATTCATAAAATGTGACTCATAATAATGATAATAATAATCTAATCAATTTATGGTATTTATTGATTGCTTATTGTGTGTAATGCACTATATTATGTGCTTGAGAGCATACAATGTAAAACAGTAGGTATATATGATCTCTAACAACAAGGATCTTACAGACTAGAGGAATATTGGGGCACTTTCTTTGGTTAGGGATGCTGCTTCGTCTAATAAAAAGTTGATTTTTCCTGAAATGGTGAGGACAGAATTGAAACAATAAAGACAGAAATCCTAGGAAGGAAAAGAAGAAAACTGATTGACAGAGACAAAATATGATTAATCAGAGCCTTTTTATGGAGCGGGAGCTGGGATATTGCAAAGAATTTCAGATCTGGCTTTCCATTTTCAGATATGCATGGGAAAGAAGGAACCAAAGAAATACCATAGCTCAAAAGAAGGGCAAGCACCTAATACATTCTTCTTTCCAAGTAAGCACTGAGAGTGAGATAAAAGTCAGATATATGTGGAGGTAAATTCATAGGTAGACTGAAATAAAAACTAAGAAGTTTGGTGAAGAACAGCTAAAGTGGAAAGAAAATAAATGCTCAAGTCTGTAATCTTTAATTGGCTTTGTTACCTTTAAGCAATGATTTTAGGTATTCATTATGACCATCTGTCAACCAGGTTTTTTAAAAAAACATTAGGCTTAATGTCCCAGAATATATACACTGATGCAACCAACATTACCAATGGCCCCCTTTCCCTCCAGAATTCCCACCTCCTTCTACTGCTCAAGAGGAGGGAACATTCATTCATTCAATCATATTTATTGAGCACTTACTGTGTACAGAGCACTGTAATAAGTGCTTGGGAAGTACAAGTTGGCAACATGTATAGACAGTTCCTAGCCCACAACGGTAGGCTCTCATCCTATCCCGTCTGGACTACTGCATCAGCCTTCTCTCTGATCTCCCATCCTCGTGTCTCTCCCCACTTCAATCCACTTCATGCTGCTGCCCGGATTGTCTTTGTCCAGAAACGCTCTGGGCATGTTATTCCCCTTCTCAAAAATCTCCAGTGGCTACCAATCAATCTGCGCATCAGGCAGAAACTCCTCACCCTCGGCTTCAAGGCTGTCCATCACCTCACCTCCTCCTACCTCACCTCCCTTCTCTCCTTCTACAGCCCACCCCGCACCCTCCGCTCCTCCGCCGCTAATCTCCTCACCATACCTCGTTTCCGCCTGTCCCGCCATCAACCCCCAGCCCACGTCATCCCCCGGGCCTGGAATGCCCTCCCTCTGCCCATCTGCCAAGCTAGCTCTCTTCCTCCCTTCAAGGTCCTGCTGAGAGCTCACCTCCTCCAAGAGGCCTTCCCAGACTGAGCCCCTTCCTTCCTCTCCCCCTCATCTCCCTCTCCATCCCCCCATCTTACCTCCTTCCCTTCCCCACAGCACCTGTATATACGTATATATGTTTGTACATATTTATTATTCTATTTATTTATTTATTTTACTTGTACATATCTATTCTATTTATTTTATTTGGTTAATATGTTTGGTTTTGTTCTCTGTCTCCCCCTTCTAGACTGTGAGCCCACTGCTGGGTAGGGACTGTCTCTATATGTTGCCAACTTGTACTTCCCAAGCGCTTAGTACAGTGCTCTGCACACAGTAAGCGCTCAATAAATACAATTGATTGATTGAGTAAAGAGTTTCACAAGCACTGGTTTCCTTGGAAATCAAAACCAAAATTGGGCATAGTAAAGAGAAGCAGAGGGCATTAAATTAATTTTCATGCCAATTGCTAATTTCCATTTATAACCACTGCTTTGTTTCTTTTACACTCTGGAAGATTGGCTAGTTTAGGTTTACGACCATAATAAAGTATTCTAACAATATTAACTAATCTACTTGTTTTGTTGTCTGTCTCCCCCTTCTGGACTGTGAGCCCATTGTTGGGTCAATATGTTGCCGATTTGTACTTCCCAAGTGCTCAGTACAGTGCTCTGCACACAGTAAGCGCTCAATAAATACGAATGAATGAATGAATGAATGTCAATGCTACTTATATAATTACAGCAGACATTTTCATCATAATTAGTTGCATTTTCAATCTAGGAAAGCACACCTTTCCTAGTCCAGTTCCCGTGAAGTGTAATATTCTCTTTATCTTTCTTATTCAAGGTTGAAATGTTTTACTATATGCTATACTCATCCTTTTAAAGTCTTAATTAACTATTGAAAATAATTTGTTCCTTTAGTCCTCTAGGCGATAAAATGTATAATCTGTTTTGAAAAAGCGGCTGTTTTACAACTTGTACTGTTGCAATGCGTTAGAATTCTCTGAAACACAGCCTCAGTGTGATAAAGCAGTGCGCTCCTGCGAGACCACTGCTCTAGAAAGACCAAACTGATAGTCAGCTATCAGGAGACGGATAGTTCTCCCTCAGCTTTAATTTTGGAAAGATAATAATAATTGTGGTATTTGTTAAGTGCTTATTATGTAACAAGCACTGTACTAAGCACCGGGGTAGATGCAAGCAAATCAGGTTGGACACAGTCCCTGTCCCACGTGGGGCTCACAGGCTCAATCCCCATTTTACAGATGAGGGAACTGAGGCCCAGAGAAGTAACTGGCTCAAGGTCACAGAGCAGACAAGTGGCAGAGCTGGGATGAAAACCCATGACCTTCCGATTTCCAGGCCCAGGCTCTATCCACTACGCCATACTAGAGATGTTAGGAAGCAGATTTGAAAAGAGGGGTGAGTCAAACCCAATAGTACACCAAGAATTTATCCTTATCAGTAAACATTGAGAGAGGGAATGTCTATCACACATAGGCCTTCTCAATAACACTCGCAGGGATGAATAGGAGTTTATCATCACTACTGTTATCTTCCAAATGTAAAATGGTCCATAGAGGGACAGGTGAGCCTGCATCTTGTTATCCCAATCTATGCAAAGCCTTAGCTCAAGGAGGGCAGCCCTCTCCTTACTGCTACCTGCCAAGCTATTATGTTCACTTCATTGGATCTCCCACCAATACAACCGGTTGTATGGTGAATTCAAAGGGGGCACATGCTATCCAGGGGGAGAGAAAAATGAACAGTCAGTCTTGTCCCTTTTTAGTTCACCTTGTTGATCCCCTACTACAACCCAATCCATATACTTGTTTTCTTTAATGCCAACCTAATCACTGTACCAAGCTCTTGTCTGGATCACTGCCCACTCTTTGCCCACTTCCACCCTCTGGTTTGGAACTCCCTCTCACTTCATATCCATCCGTCAACCACCAGTTTCCCCACCTACAAAGCCCTACCAATATCACATTTTCTGCAAGGGACTTTTCCTGATTAAGCCCTCATTTCCCCTATTAGCCTTTCTTCGTGTCCCATATGTCTCCCCCACCCTATAAAAACCCTTCCTTGACCCCACAGCTCCCTCCAGTTTTCGCCCCATCTCCCTCCTACCATTCCTCTCCAAACTCCTTGAGCAGGTTGCCTACACCCGCTTTCTCATATTCCTCTCCTCTAATTCTCTCCTGGACCTCCTCCAGTCTGCTTACATCCCCTTCATTCCACTGAAACCGCCCTCTCAAAAGTCCCCAAAATCTCCTTCTTACTAAATCCAATAACTTCTACTACATCCTAATCCTCCTTGACCTCTCAGTTGCCTTCAACACTGTGGACCACCTCCTTCTCCTGGAAACGTTACCTAACCTTGGCTTCACTGATTCTGTCCTCTCCTGGTTCTCCTCATCTCTCTGGCCATTCATTCTCAAGTCTCAGTCTCCTTAACTGTGGGGGTCTCTCAAGGGCTCTTCTAGACTGTGAGTCCACTGTTGGGTAGGGACTGTATCTATATGTTGCCAACTTGTACTTCCCAAGCGCTTAGTACAGTGCTCTGCACACAGTAAGTGCTCAACAAATACGATTGATTGATTCTGGGTAATCTTTTATTCTCCATCTACACTCAATTCTTTTGAGAACTCATTTGCTCCCATGGCTTCAATTACCATCTCTATGCAGATGGCACCCAAATCTTCATCTCCCTTATCTCTCTCCCTCTCTCGAGGCTAGCGTCTCCTCCTGCCTTCAAGACTTCTCTACTTGCATGTCCTCCCATCACCTCAAAATTCACATGTTCAAAACAGACCTCCTTATCTTCCCACCCAAACACTGTCCTCTCCCTGATTTTCCTGTCACTCTACACAGCACCACCATCTTTCCCATCTCATGAGCCCCTAACCTTGGTATTATCCTTGACTCCTCTCTCTCATTCAACCCACATATTCACTCTGTCACCAAAGACTGTCAGTCCCACCTTCACAACATCGCTAAAATCCGCTCTTTCCTGTCCATCCAAACTGCTACCATGTTAATTCAATCATTCATCCTATCCCACCTGATCTCCCAACCTCCTGCCTCTCCCCACTCCAGTACATACTTCACTTTGATGTCCAGATCATCTTTCTACAGAAAGTTTCAGGACACGTCACGCCCCTCCTCAAATATCTCCTGTGGTTGACTATCCACCTCCGTATCAAACAAATATTTCTCACCATTGCTTTAAAGCACTCCATCACTTTTCCCCCTCCTACCTCATCTCTCTTTTCACTTTCTACAACCCAGCCTGCATACTCCACTCCTTTGTCCTAACCTTCTCACTGTGCCTCGATCTTGCATGTCTTGCCACCAACCCCTGACCCATATCCTGTCTCTGGCCTGTAATATCCTCCATCCTCAAATAAAAATAATAATTAATAATGATGGCATTTATAAAGTGCTTACTATGTGCAAAGCACTGTTCTAAGTGCTGGGGAGGATACAAGGTGACCAGGTTGTCCTACGGGGGGCTCACAGTCTTCATCCCCATTTTACAGATGAGGTAACAGGCTGAGAGAAGTTGTGACTTGCCCAAAGTCACACAGCTGACAAGTGGCAGAGCTGGGATTTGAACTCATGACCTCTGACTTCAAAGCCCGTGCTCTTTCCACTGAGCCACGCTGCTTCTCAAATACACCAATTACTCTCCCCACTTCAAAGCCTTATTGAAGGCACATCTCCTCCACCAGGCCTTCCTAGACTAAGCCCCACTTCTCCTCATCTCCCACTCCCTTTGCTCTTCCCACCCCTCCCAGCCCCACAGCACTTATGTATATATCTCTAATTTCATTTATTCATTTTGATGCCCGCTTATTTGTACTGATTTTTGTCTCCCCTTTCTAGACTGTGCACTCATTGTGGATAGGGATTGTCACAGTTTATTGTTGTATTGTACTGTCCCAAGCTGTTAGTACAGTGCTCTGCTCACAGTGAGTGCTCACTAAATATGATTGAATGAATGAATGAATACCCTTAAGCATTTGATATTTTCCCCACCCTCAGCCCAACAACATTTATGTACATATCTTTATACTCTGCCATTCATTGCTGAGAAACGCTGGGACCTACTAGATAGACCATGGCCCTGGGAATCAGTAGGACATGGGTTCTAGTGCTGACTCTGACACTTGCCTGCTGTGTGACCTTGGGCAAATCACTTAATTTCTTCTGTGGCTCAGTCACTTCATCTGGAAAATCAGGATTAAGACCGTGAGCTCCTTGTGGGACTTGGGCTGTGTCCAACCTGATTAGCCGGCCTCTACCCCAGTGCTTAATACAATGCCTCGAACCTAGTAAGTGATTAACAAATATCATAAAAAATGTATCTGTAATTGATTTCAATATCTGTGTCCCCCTAGACTGTAAGTTCCTTGTGAGCAAGAATTGTGTCTACCAACTCTTTCATATTGTATTCTCCCAAACCCTTAGTACAATACTCTACATATGATAGGTGCTCAATGAATATTACTGACTGGTTGATTGATTATAAAGATATCGTGAAATATAGTCTCACACAATACTGGGACCATAAGTTAGAAACCAGCTCTGCCAGGGAAAATGCTATAAGCAACTTGGAAGAGTCCCTTGGTGCTGATGAAGCTATGATTGTGAATTATATGGCCATATGGAGCCATAGCTGTTAGTCTCCTGGGTATTGTTCAAGCATAATTTATAAAAAAAAAAAGATTAAAAGTGTTTATCTTTTAATCAAGCATAAGATATAATTAGGTGGACTACTTCATTTTAGTTGAAAATAGGGGTATTTTGCCAAAGTAAGTACAGCGCAGAGATTGAGGCCAATTGGATTGACTTTATCATCAAAGATAATTCCATTTCTGAAAAATTTGTATTTTTTTCTGGACTTTTTTAGGACTATTTGCAAACATCTGGATAAAAACGCAATCAGGTGATCTGCCTACCAAAAATCAAGAATAGATTTTCCACCTGGAATAAATAATCCACTAACCGTATTGGTGAAAAATTAGCACCGACATGTGTATGATCACTGGATTGATCTGAATTATTTATTAAGCTTTTACAACACTTGAAGCACTGAAGTGCCAGGAAGAATGCACGGACACTGTTTTGGACACTGTCCTTAGTCTAATTGACTTCAAAAATATTCTTAAACAATCTATCAGAATTTCTAGGTTCCCTTTGAAAGCACTGAAAAATATACATTATTACAGAGGCCATTCTATATTGTAATACCAGTTATTTCATTTGTTTGCAGCATCTGGTACTGTTTTCCCATGTGTGTCGAAGTCAGGATACTATGCAGCTTCTGTTCCAAAAGAGCTGCTCCATTCTGGACCTCAGAGTTCCCTTCTGCTCTGTTTAAAACCAATTAACTCCCAGTTTTCTGCTGAGATGCAGCTGATAAAACTGCATTAGGACACCACAAAACACACTGTCTATAATTGTTTCCTGTTCTATAAAGTTTAATCAACTGTTTCAGTGCTTAAATCCAAGCTTAGTTTCATTTCCAAATGCCCAGTTGTAATAAGAAGCAATACGGTCTAACAGAAAGATCATTTCATTCATTCAATTGTATTTATTGAGCGCTTACTGTGTGTAGAGCTCTGTACTAAGCACTTGGGAAGTACACTCAGAAGACCTGGGGTCTAAATCAATCAATCAATCATATTTATTGAGCGCTTCCTGTGTGCAGAGCACTGTACTAAGCGCTTGGGAAGTACAAGTTGGCAACATAATTCCAACTCTGCTACTTTCCCACTGTATGAGCTTGGGTAAGACATGTTGTTTCTTTGTGCCTAAACTTCCTTATCTGGGAATGGGGATTAAATAGTAGTTCTTCCTCCCCATTAGTGGGTGAGTCCCATGTGGGACAGGGACTGTGTTAAACCTGATTAACTTATATCTTCCCCAGCCCTTAGTATAGTCCTTGGCACATAGTGAGTGCTTAATGAATACTATTATTATTATTATTTTTATAAAATATATTGAAACAATCCTTAGCTGCTTTCTTAGGTTTCCTTTATAGACTTCTGAAATTTTGGTCAAACATTCAGCTTTTGGAAAAATAAGATGTCAATATGTTTGATGTAAAAGGTAAGATTAGCACCTTAAGTGAGAAAATACAAAAGGGAAAAGCAAACATATTTTTCAGGTGGTTAAGGTGTTGCTAGACAATTTAAATAAAGGTGGTAGGTTTGCTAATGTATTGAAAATTACAGATCTTGGTTGATGGCCTTTAGAAATACATGTGTGGCACACATACAAGAAAGGACACTTTTAAAATCACTAAAATCAGTGGTTATTTCTAACACACTTCACCTTTAAGCAATATGGCAGTTTGGGTTTCTTTTTTTTTTAGGTACTAAATTATCCTTAAGTCTTTCCCTCTGAATACATGGATGCAGCTCTGTTTCAAAGTAAATATTAACCTGTTAGTTCCTTGACCTCAAGGAACATGTCTACTAAATCTGTTGTATTTTACCCAACCAAATGTTTGGGTCATGTTTGGCACACAGTTAACGCTAAATCAGTCTCCTCCAGGAGGCCTTCCCAGACTGATCCCCCTCTTTCCTTTCCCCCTCCTTCCCCTCTCCATCCCCCCCTGCCTTACCTCCTTCCCTTCCCCACAGCACCTGTATATATCTATATATGTTTGTACGTATTTACTTGTACATATTTATTCTATTTATTTTATTCTGTTAATATGTTTTGTTTTGTTCTCTGTCTCCCCCTTCTAGACTGTGAGCCCACTGTTGGATAGGGACCATCTCTATATATTGCCAACTTGTACTTCGCAAGCGCTTAGTACAGTGCTCTGCACACAGTAAGCACTCAATAAATACGATTGAATGAATGAATTTTTATTGAGCACTTACTGTGTGCAGAACACTATACTAAGAGCTGGGGAGACACCTTCCCTGCCCATAAGGACCTTACATTCTAGAGGGAGAATAAATGCATACCATTGATTGGATTGACTGGCCAGCCTTCCACATGTTGATCTATGATCATCTCTCACAGTTAGATTAATTTAGGTTATATAACATTAGATTAGATTAGTGGATAATATAGAAACTATCAAAATGGTTGCACTGAAGACAGTGCCAATTGAAAACTAACTGAAAACAATTGAAAACCATGTGCAGAACACTGTTCTAAGTGCTTAATAAATATGATTGCATGTGAATTCACCTGTCTGAAATGGAAATTCCAAGAAAAGGATGCGGGAGGGAAAAATCAATTTCATTGGCCAATTTCCATCAAGGCTAGAAAGTTTTTAAATATTTTTAGAGGAAAATGCAAAAAAAAAATTACTGACTTTCAATGTTGCTGAAAGTTCTAATACTAAAATTTAAAACATTCTGTAAATTAATCCCAATGCAGAGAAAAATCAAATAAACTAAGTTTTAAATTATGAACAGGTCAACTCCATTCAATTTCATCTACTGAAAAAAGGTCTTAGAGACACCATGAATTAGTAATGAGCATGTTGAAGAGGACACTTATTCCAAAAATTATAATCCTGGAAAATCTGTAGTATTGTTTTCTGTGAGTTTCAAAGCCTTCCAGATGAATTATTAAATTAATGGTATCAGTCTGAAATTAGTGAAATTGTTCATTTAAATGATAAGAATCATTTCAATTACTTCATGATTTGTTTTTAAAATAAGTTTATAAAGCATTATTTCCAGAACAGTGGGTACTTTTTTTTCCACTCCATTTAGGCAGACAACACTAGATTTGCATGCACTTGTTTTTCATTCATTCCTTCTGCATTTTAATATTTTCTTATGAAAATATACCTTATGTAGCTGTACCTTATGTCCTAGATTTCTGCTTAAGCACAGAAACCTTTATTTGGCAGTTTCAGACTATAGGCTGGAACACAGTGAAGTGGCAGGGTTAATGCTCAATACTTTAGAAGCAATGTAAATTTTTCCCATGTCTTTTAAGTCACAGATACACTGAGCATAACTTTAAAATTTAACAGTATTACTAAATTGCTGGTTTAACTTTGCCCATTATGTCGCCTGGTTGATTTCAAGGTTATGATAAAGGTCATTCTTATCTCCCGTGGTTTAGCTATTCCACTTAATTTATGGTCACTTTCAATCTTTGAGTGTACCACTCTCCAGTCTCTCCCCTCTCCAGTCCATACTTTGCTACTTGAATCATTTTTCTAAAACATACTCTTGGACACACCTACCCACTCCTTAAATCCTGCGACAGTTGTTAAGAGAAGCAACATAGGCTAGTGGCAAGATCACAGGTTTGGGAGTCAGAGGTCAGATCGTGGGTTCTAATCCCAGCTCCGCCACTTCCCTGATTAATCTAAGTTCCCCCACACTTTCCCTGCCACCAATGCCATTTTAGTAGTTCTGCATTACCAAAGTACTTACAATAGTAATGATAATGATAACAATAATAGTTGTGGTTGTTAAGCACTTACTATGTGCTGGGCACTGTAGTAAGCACTTGGGTGGATACAAGAAAATCGGGTCAGATTCTCACTGTTGGATTCTCATTATTCCCACTACTCTTACCCTGAAGCATTATATACATATCTACAAACTCTGCTGCTCTCTTTGCTCCTGGCTATAATTTATTTTAATATCTCTCCCCCTAACTTGATTGTAAGTTCCTCAAGGATAGGAATCATGTCTAAGAACTTTACTGCACTCCCCCATGCACTTAGTCAATGCACAGAGTAAGACTCAATGCATTGACTATTGATCGATTGGCTGGTGTTAACAAAGGTCATGGCCCCAGGATATGTTCATTCAGACTTACTCCAATTCACTAATCATCCCCAGTTAACTATGATCCTGCTGCCAGTTGCACATCCTTTTAAACTAATTTTGGGGTGAGTTTTCCTCATTCATTGATGAATACAAAGTGAGGCAAAACATGAAAATCTATTAAGATTCTATTTCTTATTTTTCTCTCATCCTGATAAACGATCAAAGGAAATAAAATTTACCTGACAAAAATTTTATTATTATGTGTTCAGATAGGCCCAAAATGCTCTTATACTGAAAGCACTAACATCTGGTCCCTTGCTTATCCAGGGTAGACACTGTTTCCAATCAGCCCAGCTGGGATAGACATTCTTTCTTTTTGTCCAATGGTTATTCATTCATTCAATCGTATTTATTGAGCGCTTACTGTATGCAGAGCACTGTACTAAGCGCTTTGGAAGTACAAGTCGGCAACATATAGAGACGGTCTCTACCCAACAATGGGCTTACAGTTTAGAAGGGGGAGACGGACAACAAAACAGAACATGTAGACAGGTGTCAAAATCTTCAGAACAAATAGAATGAAAGCTATATGCACATCATTAACAAAATAAATAGAATAGTAAATATGTACAAGTAAAATAGAGTAATAAATCTGTGCATATATATATGTATATATATACAAGTGCTGTGGGGAGGGGAAGGGGGGGGGAAGTGGTTAGCAAATAACTATTCACATTGAATGGTCATGTTTCAAATTGATTCACCTCAGGGTTCTCATTTCTCCTGTTCATTTCCAGAAAATAATGACTATATTGCCTTGCTTCAATGTAGATTTTGTCACGCTAATTCATCAAGAATAGTATTATTCAGTGCATTCTTTATGAAGAGCACTGTACTAAGTGCTTGGGAGACGGTTAATGAAAATAGAATCAATTAAACAATCAGTCAATCAGTGGTAGTCATTGAGTGTCTTCTATGTGCAGAACACAGGACCCATGGTCCCTGCCTTTCAGGAGCTTAGAATCTAATGGAGGAGCTAAAAAGGCACAAATTACTGACAAATAGCAGGAATGTCTTACTACAACTGACAAAGCAGCATGGTGAGATAAATAGAAAAAGATGTAAATTTAAGTTGAGACTTAAGTAGCTACGAAGTAAAATGGAGAGTTAGTCCATGAGGTTGGCCATGTGCAGGGCATGGCAGGATTCAGGACCCATGGGGCAGCACCTGGGGAACTGACACGACCATCTAGAGGAGACATAGGAGCACCGAGGCAGGCCCACCTTAAGCATCGTGGGCCACATAAATACGATTGAATGAATGAATGAATAACCATTGGACAAAAAGATTAAGCCCTGGCTGGTCATTTGCTGTGCTTATCTCTCTCCAAAAGATGTTCAGCAGAATCCTCTGGCTGCTACCTCGTGAGTCCTCAGGCTCTGGATGTCCCTTTCTACCAGATGGTCACGTTGCCTCAACATGATCTGAGGAAGCCCTAGCAAGTCTCACCTTACCCCTCCACAGAGGAACAGGGAAAAGCAGCCACAGCCTGGCACTGCCTTCACCAAACGTCAGAAAGCCTGGGCAGTGGCTGCTGAGGTGGTCATTGCAGCCAATGTTGTGACTGTGGAGTCTGATTTGCAAGGAAACCAAATTCAACTTCTTTAGCTACAGCACCCTACAGATCATATTTTGTGTTTTTGTGCTAAATGTGTTAGGGCATGGTCCTAAGTGTTTGGGAGAGTTCAGCACAACAAAAGACACATTCCCTGCTCACAATGAGCTTACAGTCTAAAGGGAATATTGGTTTCATCTCTCCCTATGTGTCCCAGTAAACTAGCAGTATTCATGGAATGCTTACTGTGTACAGAGCACTGTACAAAGCACTTGGGAGAGTACAATACAATAGAGTTGGTAGATTTGTTCCCTGCCCACAAAGAGCTTACAGTGTAGAGGCAAATCTGTATCTGTGGTCAATTTCCTTTCCCTTTTTACTATTACATTGTGAGCCTCCAAATAGATGGGACCCTTGGTTAATTCTAATATGTACATTCTTAGTACTTAGTACAATACTCTCCACATGGTAAGCATTTAATAAATACTATTGCTTATTACTGCCACTACTAAACGTAAGTGTGAATGACACTTTTTTTTATTTCTGGGACCTGAGGATGAGAATAATTAATACCTCTTGAAGAAGTTGGGTTTTTAGGAGCACTTTGAAAATAGTGAGAAATGTGACATGGCATTATTTTCGAAGGGGGAGAGTGCTTCAAACAGTAGGAAGGCTCCAGAGTAAGGATGGGAGAGATGATGGGAGAGTCAAGGATAAGGCACATTAGGGTGGTTAGTTTTTGTAGGAAGAGAAATTGTGTGAAAGATACAGCAGATAAAGAGAAATGATGAAAGAGCTGATTGTGAGAGAGCTGAAAGTGCTCTCTTTGTGTCTACAGAGTTTTAAGTACCCTTAAACTCCATTTTAAGTCTTTGGGACCACTGGAATGCCATTTAACAAATTGCAATTTAAGCATACTAAATGTCATTCTCCATGTCTTCAAAGAGGAAATGAAGCTTCCAAAAGATTCAAAATGACATTCATGAGGTTAACCTGGACACTGAGGACTTTGACTCACTGTGTCCAGAAATACTATGCACTGCTTGAACTGCAGGAGGAAAAACTCTGAAATAAAAAGTGCAGTTCAGTCTATCTTTTCATCAAGGAGAAGAAGCAGCTCTTTTCCCTGCCTCTGTGGGGGAATGAATGAGGCAATGCTTAGTTATTAAGATAACCTGACACAGGGAGAAAGAAAGAGGAAAGCCATGATAAAAGGGAAATGCAACTGGGGATAGAGCTGGCCAGACCAAGGTCCTGTCAGTCTAAAATAGAGACATTTATGAGATTCTCGTTAGATCTATGGAAATGAAAACATCTCTGTTGAGCATAAGGTATTGTTTTCATTTAAAAGTTGATTTCAAGACCCCGTCCCCATTAAATACAATGTTTCAGCTTTCAATAACTGAACATGCACCCACTGATATTTATATTCATTGGTATTTTTAAATATTCCACTCATATAAAGCATACACAATTAAAAAGACATTTTGTTTTTTCCTGTTTAGCAGTACCACTATCAGTATATAAGACACCTACTGTTTAGTAAAGCTGTGCTTATGCTTTAGAAATAAATTATTTCATTGGTCAGAACTCACTCGTAAAAAGTTGCCGGCTTAACCGATTCATTATTATTGATTTTCTTTAAGATTAGGGGTTTGGAAATAATTCAGGCTTGAAACAAAATTTCAGTTATCCAAGGAAGAAATGTAAATAGTTGGCTGTTAAAGCTCACTTTGGTTCAATTTTAAGGGAAAAAAAGGGAAAAAAAAGCAAATTGAGGCCTCATTTCTACCTCCTTGGTGGCCTGAGGTTTTAGAGGAATACTGCAATTAATTAGAGACAGTCTTTGTAGTTTATAACTTTTGTAATAACTGAACTGGGGAGCTAATATAGATTTAGGCCTTCTTACATACTAATAGTAACAATAATAATATTAGCATTGTATAATAGCTATTATAATAATAATACCACACGTAATATTTTATTACGAGAGCATGGTCTCTGTTTCACACAGGGTTCACATCCTAAGTGGAAGGGATAATGTATTTTATTCCTATTTCCTAGATGAAGAAACTGATAAGTTAAATGGCTTGCCCAAGGCCACATAGCAGGTAAATGGCATAAAAGAGACTAGATCTGTTTGAGAAGCCTGGCCTAGTGGATAGAACATGATTAAGGGAGTCAAAAGGACTGGGTTCCAATCCTGGATCCACCACTTGTCTGCCATGCGACCTTGAGCAAGTTATTTCACTTCTCTGTGCCGCAGTTACTTCATCTGTATAATGGGGATTACAGCTTCCCAGACTGAGCTCCCTTTTCCCTCTCCTCCTCCCCATCCCCCCTGCCCTACGTCTATCCCCTCCCTACAGCACTTGTATATATTTGTACAGATTTATTACTCTTTTTTACTTGTACACATTTACTATTCTATTTATTTTGTTAATGATGTGCATTTAGCTTTAATTCTATTTGTTCTGACGATTTTGATACCTGTCTACATTTCCTGTTTTGCTTTCTGTCTCCCCCTTCTAGACTGTGAGCCCATTGTCGGGCAGGGACCGTCCCTATATGTTGCCCACTTGTAATTCCCAATCGCTTAGTACAGTGCTCTGCACACAGTAATAGCTCAATAAATACGATTGAATGAATGACTGAGTGAATACACCCCAGTGCTTAGTACAGTCCTAGGAATGTAGTAAGCACTTAATAAGTATTATTATTATTGCTATTATTATCATTATTAGCCTCTTTGCTCACCTCCATGACTTCTGTCTCTTCCCACTCCAATTCATGCTTCAATTTGCTGCCGAGATCATTTTCCTCAAAAAACATTAAGTTCATGTTTCCCCGCTCCTCAAGATCCTCTAGCGGTTACCCATCTACCTCCACAACAAACAGAAACTCCTTACCATAAGACCTGAAACTACTTAATCCATTTGTCCCCTCCTATCTTATTTCACTGATTTCCCACTACATCCCAACTCACTCCCTTCATTTCTCGAACACCACCTTACTCACATACTCATCTATCTCACTGTGGACCCCTCACTCATATTCTGATTTGTAACAGATTGCCTTCCACTGTCCAAGCTGGGAATGGAATGGGTAGGCCTCTGCTTGACTCTCCCTCCAGTAGTCAAGACTGGTAGAGTACTGGAAACTCTCCAGGTGCGATCCTGATGGGGGAAAATTATTGTAAGTAAATTTGTAGTTAATATTTTAGGTGACAAAGTCAGAAACTACTATAAAGCTACTCTCTGAAGCCCAATCATCATCACAAAACAAAATATTTCTACATATGAATCATTTTAAATTGATATGATGGATGTATCATTATTTCTGTTCTTCACTAACCTTTGGATTTACTGGAAAAACATTCAATTTTGAGACTTGCTCAGAGAATGGAAATTGGAAGCTCCTGCTGGAAAAGATCTATTGGTTCATGGAAAATTATACCGCTTTATTCTTGGATTTAATTGGCCAAATCTAGAGTTATATGGTTGAAATGGCAACATTGTCTGCAGGCACGCTCAGTAAATTGGGATTTATTTTTGGATAAAATGTACAAATTAAATTCATTTCAATGCCATGACACCTTGCTCTTCACAGACACAGTCCAAAATAAAATGGAGTGCTATAAAAAGGATTATTTTGATGGTATTTGATGATTTGGTCGACAATCTTCCTACACTACACATTCACAGAACAGAAGGGATTTCCATTTATGGAGATATAACACGTTATAGAGGAAATTTCATTCAGACTAAGCTATGGAAAATATGTTTTTATATATGTGTATATATAAATAGGTTTGCATGTATGTGTGCTCTGTGAGTGTGTGTGTGTGTTTGTGCATGTGTGTGCATGTGTAATGCTCATAGCCTGTTGAGCAGGAAATATTTCCTGGTACATCAGTACAAATATAGGTATGAATTTCCAGACAGACTCCAAGTTACAGCCAACTACAACAGATACGATCTGGGGATACATCCTTTATTATTAGATAGCATCATCACCAGATAATATGACCATTCCACACATATAACCCACGTTGTTTGCAAAAGCCCAACTACCCTATACTTTGGCCAAGAACTACAGGTAAATCAATCTAGCTCCACCTCCTCTATCCTGACGTTCTGCCCATAATTTGAATTAGATTTTCAATAATAATAATAATAATGGCATTTGTTAAGTACTTACTTTGTGCAAAGCACTATTCTAAGCGCTGGGGAGGGTACAAGGTGATATGGTTGTCCCACATGGGGCTCACAGTCTTAATCACCATTTTATAGATGATGTAACAGGCACAGAGAAGTTAAGTGACTTGCCCAAAGTCACACAGCTGACAATTGGCAGAGCTGGGATTTGAACCCATGACCTCTGACTCCCAAGCCCATGCTCTTTCCACTGAGCCACACTGCTTCTCAAGGCTTAGAAGAGACTGCTGGGCTAACAACCCAAGATTTTGAATACTTTATGGTATTTGTTAAGCACTTAATATGTATCAAGCACTATTCTAAGTGCTGGGAAAAGTGCAGGTTAATCAGTCCCTGTCCCACATGGAGTTCATAGTCTAATTTGGAAGGAAAACAGGTATTGATATCCATTTTACAGTTGAGGGAACTGAGGCTTAGAGGAGAATGTGACTTGCCCAAGGTCACACAGCAAGCAGAATCAGCGTGGCTAAATGGAAAGAGCATGGATATGGGAGAAAGAGGACATGGGTTCTAATCCCAGCTCTGTCACCTGTCTGCTGTGTGACCTTGGACGAGCTGCTTAATTTCTCTGTGTCAGTTACCTCAACTGTAATATGGGGAGTAAGACTATGAGCTCTATGAAGGATAGGAGTGTATGGGCAACCCAATTATCTTCTATCTACCCCAGTGCTTAGAATGGTGATTTGCACAAAGTAAGTGCTTAAGAAATACCACGGGAAAAAAAAAAAGTGGCAGAACTGGGATTAGAATCCAGGTCTTCTGACTCCAGGTAAACGCTCTTTCCACTAGGCCACACTGACCTTCCATTGAGGTAGCAGTTTCTTCTAGAAATGGATAATGGAAATGCCAATGAATTAACCATATCATTCAGAGGAATCACTGTCCAATGAAGAACTTGGACAATTTAAGGCATAATTGGAAGTTGCCAAAATAGACAATAATAACAAAATAATAATAACAACAGTGGTAGTTGTTAAGTATTTCCAATGTGCCAATAAAATACTGTTAAATACTAGGTAGATACAATCAAATCAGAGCAGTCCCTGTCCCACATTGAGCTCACAGTCGAAAAGTAAGGGAGAATACATTTTTAATCCCTATTTTACAGATAAGAAAACTGAGGTATGAAGAAGAAAAATGACTTGCCCAAGGTCACACATCAGGCAAGTGGTAGAACCTATCTGCTGGGTGAAGTTAATCAGTTAACTTCTCGGTGCCTAGGTCTCCTCATCTGTGAAATGGTGATTAAATATCTGTTCTCCTTCTTGTGAGCCAAATGTGGGACAGGAACTATGCCTGACCTGATTATCTTTTAAATACTCCAGGGGTTAATGCAATGTTTGGCACATAGTAAACACTTAACAAATACCAATATTATTATTATTATCTTAAGAATGACAAATCTTCCTAAAGGTGAAAACACACTACCAGTCATCAGAGAAACTGATTCTGTAGCCTTCTGCAAGGACCCATGATTATATCAAACATACTCATTTATTTAATGTTTGGTGTTACACTTTGAATTCTATCAATGTGTATTAAACAATCATTGAATAACTTTAGTATGTAAGGGAATTACATATTAATTTCCCAGAGATTCTGTAGCTATCTTAAATTTATCTGTGAGAAATTTATCTCAAGCACACGGGAAAATGCGTCCATGATGTTGTCCATCACAACATAACTACATTTTAAAGGAAGAGGATCCCGCTGTATCATTTAGTACACTTGCATATGTAGATATAGAGGTATAAAAAAATTGCAGTTTATGCTGTGTGTTTACTATGTTCCAGGCATTGTACTAAGCACTGGGGTAGATACAAAATCATCAGGTCCCAGGTGGGGCTCACAGTTGAAGTAGTAGGGAGAACAAATACTGAAACACCATTTTGCAGATGAGGAAACTGAGGCATAGAGAAATTAAATAACTTCCCCAAGGTCTCACAACAGACAAATGGCAGAGCCAGGATTTCAAACACAGGTCCTCTGACTCTCAAGCCCATGCTCCTTCCATTAGCCCATACTGCTTCTCCATAGATAGATTGATGACCTGGATATTTTCTAATCTTCTAGGTAAACTTTTCAGATCAACCAGCTATAAACACCTTCAATAGTCATTGAGACATGTGATGCAAAATATAATCATCTGTTTTTCTGAGGTACCTATACATAAAAAATCTGATTATGAATCGGATTATGTATCGGATTGCAGATATAGCAGAGCACTATGGAGTGACAAATCCAAAGAATACCAGGATTATATAAAGAATACCAAGATTATCTATCAGCTTTTACTTGGGAAGCCCTACACAAAACTAAATCTTTTCATTTGACACACGGGAATTAATGTTGCTACCAATTCTACCACCTAGGCTGTACACTATTTAATGGTGTCTTGACAGCAAAATAAGTACTAAACAGAATCAGAAAGACTTCCCTAGATTTTTTTCAGACAGCAAGAAAGGGAGTGGCAACAATTAGTCTAAAACTCAGTTCTATTTTGAAGTTGCCTAAAGCTACTGTGGTGCCTACATTCTATGTGGCTCTAAGACCTGGACTTACTTTAAAAACCACAGCCTGCTTCTTGAACAGTTTCACCCGCCTCATTCATGACCCCTATTCAACATCAGATGGTGGGACTAGATTACAAACAAGAATAATCTGAACTGCAGTCTGCCCCACAGTACTGGATTAATGCTTGTAACAACACAGCTATATTGGTGGAAGAATGGATGATAGCAGGATACCCACACACTTGCTTTATGGTGAAATGAAGAGTATGTACATGCATTATTAGCCAGAACAAACAACTGAAAATAGCATGAGGCACAGTCCCAGATAAAGCAATATAGAAATGGATTGCTGGGAGACCTGGGCACTGGTCAAACCAGCCTGGTGGACAGCAATCCTGAGCGGGGTTGCTCTCCTTGACCAATGACATAACTATAATTAATATTTGCAAGAAGATAGATTAAACAGCTGACTGAACATCACTGTGGTTTCTCACTGACAATGAGATTCTAACTAGAATCCTCTTGACAGGATAAGAAAGAATTAAGTAATCATTCACTACTTGAACCTCAATTTGGTGTCAGTTCAAAATGTGTCCCAGGTGAACTGCAGGTACTAATACCTAGTAATAGCAGTAGTCGTTGTCATCCTCATTGTACTAGTAGTAATATTTATTAAGTGCCTAATTAAATAGTGGGTTTAATTTTAGGCTGAACTACGATAGTCCTCCCTTCATGTTCATCCCAGGAACAATACAATTACAGTTACTATTACAACAATGATAAACAAAAAATCCCAGTGTTTCTCCCTAGACATTTCAATATTTCTTACTTTTCCATCTCCATAGCCTTGTACCTCTCCCACATGAACTGCTAGCCTTGAGGCCTCAAGAAACTCTTCAGAATTCAGGAAGCAACTATATGAGGAGAGTAGCTCCTTGTGGGTAGTGTCTCCATGGCTCAGTGGAAAGAGCCCGGGCTTAGGAGTCAGAGGTCATGGGTTCTAATCCTGGCTCCACCGCTTGTCAACTGTGTGACTTTGGGCAAGTCACTTCACTTCTCTGTGCCTCAGTTATCTCATCTGGAAAATAGGGATTAAGATTGTGAGCCCCACATGGGACAACCTGATCACCTTGTATCCTCCCCAGTGCTTGGAACAGTGCTTTGCACATAGTAAGCATTAATACTAAATCAATCAATCAATCAATCAATCAATCGTATTTATTGAGTGCTTACCATGTGCAGAGCACTGTACTAAGCGCTTGGGAAGTACAAATTGGCAACACATAGAGACAGTCCCTACTCAACAGTGGGCTCACAGTCTAAAAGGGGGAGACAGAGAACAGAACCAAACATACCAACAAAATAAAATAAATAGGATAGAAATGTACAAGTAAAATAAATAAATAAATAAATAAATAAATGGAGTAATAAATACTAAAATTATTACCTACTTCATTATACTCTCCTAAGCACTTAGTACAGTTTTTTTGCACATATTAAGCACTCAATAAATACCATTTGATAGACTGACTGAGGCATACCCGGCTTCCAAAATCCCAATGCATAAATTGTTGCTCATGTTATCTCAGGCCATCTTAACAAAGCTTGTAGTAGTCATACCATTTTCAAGCCATGTCTCATTTCCACAACATATTTTTCAGTTTGTTTTCTAAAAGCTTTCTTACACATTACTTATATCATTTTGCCTTCACAATATCCAAAGGACATAGGGAGAAGCAGATACCACTTCCCAGATAAGGAAACTGAGTTAGGACAAAAGAGCCGTGGCAGAGCTAGGACAGAACTCAGTATCATTCTGTTTCCATTATGTCACACTGTCTACCCAAGCACAAATGAGGCATTTTTAAGATTCCTTTGACTCAATCACAGAGGACTCTAGGAACTTAGGGAACATCACCTCTGCTACAAATTGGAGTTCCAAAGTAGAAGCTTTAATGAATCTTCTTTTTACTCTCCCTCAACTACCTGCCCTAATCTTGCATGATCTCCTCCTCCTGCTTTGTATTGCAAACATACAAACCTGCTCTTCACCATGGTACACATTATATTCTCCTCCAAAGAATATCTTCCAGTGCCTCACTTTCCCAAATGATATATATTTCAAAACCCTCCTGTAACTCGGCCTCTCAAATGAGTCCTGCCTGGCTCTACCATCATTCTGAATTTCATCCCAACCCTTCACCCACCTAACATTTAGGAGTGTCTCTAGGATAAAGCATGAAAATGCCACTTTGAAATACTACAAACGGCAGCAGAGAGGGAAACCTGGAAGGCAGCCATCAAAGATGGAGCATCGCTAACTGTAGAGAAGCATGAGATGGCCTGTGAGATGGAAACAATGTCTCTCTGCCTCCCTCAGAAGTAGGTGGATACTTTTCCATGTGAAAAGGACAGCTGGCCCTACAACAGTTTTTTCAAATGAATTTACATATAAGAATAACATAGTCATCAGCTGCTGCACCTTGGATAACAACTATTTGTAGCTAATAGCAAGACTACATTCTGTTGGCAGGCCCATTTCAATTCTTGGGGAATGCAGCGTTCATTTCCACCCATTATCATATAATGCACGGTAACAATAGACTCTTTTTATGTTCCACCCTCTAAGATCTCAGAACTAACAAATACTAAACACTCTTTAAAGCACTCTTATTAGGCACTTGGCAATCATTTCTATCATTAGGTAATATGTCTCAATTTTTCTATCTCCAAAATATACATATGTTCAGGCATGAGGAAGGGAAAGAAGCAATTATTAAATTTCACAGAGCTGGCTAATAAAAAAAAGTTTCAAACATTGCACATGTTATAGCAATGCTTTAGGCAGCAATTAGATAGTATTTTTAATTTCTTTGAAGATGAAAAGTGCTTTAGAGTTATTTATGCTTTTTTTTTTTTTTACAGAGTTTGATTGCAATAAAGTTTTTTCTTCTTCTTTATCCTGGAATGGGACATAATAAAAACCAACCATATTAAAACATGAATGAGATCACTTCTCTTGCAAGTTACCTCTAATAAGATCCTCTCAGTTAGGAATTTAAAATGAGTAATAATGTCTTTAGGGTATGTGGAAATGATGTCTTGGCAACTGATAATCTCAAAGATATTCAAATAATCTCATTTCAGGAGACTTGTAGTGGAGTAAATCAGGGTGTTGGTGAGATGGGTATTTTGATGGTTTCAATAGTGGCACTTTTAAGCTGAAGATCAGCATATTTAAACTAGAAACCCTGAAGAAAAGGTGAATAAAGCTGTGCATTATGGTATATTAGACTTGGGCTGAATTTAAGCTTTCATTTATCAAATTTTGTTGAATAATTTTAAATTAACATAAAAAGTTGAAGATTGTTTTAGACCAGGAGAGAGTAAAGATACCTTTTCTATTTGCCTGGGGCTCTGATTTCCAAATTGGTTTCTGAAGAAACGAATTATTATATTTCCTTCTGCCTTGTAATTGACTCTAGGTTTTGAATCTTGTAGAAATAATCCAAGTGAGCAGTGATCAGGTAAGGTGGCAACTGACTGGATCCCTGACCCCCACAGGGCTGACATTCTTGGGTCATGATTGTATCAGCCCTAGAAAGGCAAGTTCAACTGGAACATTGTATACATTATTTTCTCCTCCAAAGAATGCCTTCTGTGCCTCACTTTGCCAAATGAAAACCCTACTGAAACATAGCCTCTGCTATGAAGCTATCTCAAATGAGACAGACCACCTATTTTCAAAAGCTTCTGGCATGGCTGGAGGAAATGGTTCTGGAGGAAGAGGAGGGTGGGGGTCAAGGGCCACAACAGCAAAGGGAGAGAGCAGGGAGAGAGAAGGAATATGATGATGAAAGACAATTCAGCAGTCCCACTCCTATCTTCTCTCTCTATCTTTCCTCTTCCCCCCACACTTCCCCCTTTTAGTCCATTTTTCTCTTTCTTTACCTCACGCACCTCTTCCTCTATCGTTTATCTGCAGTCTTTGTCTCCTCTTATAATAATAATGGCATTTGGTAAGCGCTTACTATGTGCAAAGCACTATTCTATGCGCTGGGGGGATACAAGGTGATCAGGTTGTCCCACGTGGGGCTCACAGTCTTAATCCCCCTTTTACAGATGAGGTAACTGAGGCTCAGAGAAGTTAAGTGACTTGCCCAAGGTCACACAGCACACATGTGGCGGAGCTGGGATTCGAACCCATGACCTCTGACTCCAAAGCCCGTGCTCTTTCCACTGAGCCACGCTGCTTCTCATGCACCTTAAGCTCATTTTGGGCAGGGAATGTACCTGTTTATTGTTAAATTTTACTGTCCCAAGCACTCAGTGCAGTGCTTTGCACAAAGTGCTCAATAAATACAATTGAATGAATGAATGAATGTTCTGTCCTCCATCCATTCTCTTGTCACCCTTTTTTTGGGTGCTCCCTGAACCCGACACCCACTCCCCACCCCACATCACGTCTTTTTCCAGGGAACCAACTCATCAATTAAAAACCTTCCACCTGGAAGAGAAAATGGATAGCTCTTCTTTGTTAACTCACCAACTCATATTATGCTGATGATGGGAGATTTTTAACTATCTAGATAACTCAGACATTTAGTAGGCTTAGAAGTTTTATGATTTACTTGGGGGTGATTCCCTAGAATGCAGAGTAGAGGAGTCCATCAGGACAGACACTTTCTTGGTCTCATCCTTATTAGCAGGAAAGGATTAGTCAAAACCTGAAAATGGGATGGGAATTTTGCAGGAAGCTTTCATAAAATTATTACTTTCAAGTTTCTAGGGAAAGAGAGGAAAGGAGTCAGCAAGATAAAGAAAATACTTTAGGGAAATAAAATTTAATAGGTTTCAACACCAGAAAAAGAATCCTATAGAAGGAAAGTGAAAGGGCCACAGGGATACAAAAAAGCCAGCTTTTCTTTAAAAGACAATTCTGCAGGCTCAGGATTGAACTATATTGAGGCTTAAGATGACAATGGGTTGCTATATTGATCAATTATAGATCTACTCAGACACCTATAGGACATGTGAGGCGAAATGAGGAATCTATCTATAGTGGAAATTGTCAGATCAACAAATTATAAGGAGATGGTTGATAATTTAGGAACAAGGTAATCAATCAATCAATCATATTTATTGAGCACTTACTGTGTGCAGAGAACTGTACTAAGCGCTTGGGAAGTACAAGTTGGCAACATATAGAGACAGTCCCTACCCAACAGTGGGCTCACAGTCTAAAAGGGGGAGACAGAGAACAAAACCAAATATACTAATAAAATAAAATAAATAGAATAGATATGTACAAGTAAAATAAATAAATAGAGTAATAAATATGTACAAACATATATACATATATACAGGTTCTGTGGGGAAGGTAAGGAGGTAAGATGGGGGGGATGGAGGGGGGGACGAGGGGGAGAGGAAGGAAGGGGAGAAGGAAGGAAGGTAAGAGAATATCTACCTAGAAAAGACATGCACCTCATCCAAAATTTTAAAAGCTAATAAAATAAGTATTCATGTTCATTAACTAAAGAAGGATGTCAAGGAAAATATAATATCCTCCTGCTCCATCCCTATATGTCTATCTGTCCACCTGTCTCTCCAATCACCAACCTGAATGATAGGGACTTATTGTAGCCCTTGAAAACCAAGTAGAGTGCTTTCACATTGTAAAAACTCAATGAACACTAATGAATGAATGAATGAATCCTCATCAGTAAACTAGGCAAGTAGTAATCACGTTTATAGAGAACCCACTGTGTACAATGTACATACTAAAGGCTTAGGAAATACAAAACAAAAAAGTGACCCATTCCATAGCAAATATATTTACTAATAATAATAGTAATAATAATAATAATAAATCAATATACAATTAAGTAAACATATTCAATTAACTGCGGAATAGCATTAAGCACATGAGTTATCGACATGGCTGAAAAATTAAAAGAGCTTGGTGTATTGGGAAGTAAAGTATAATCTTATTTATATTAATGTCTGTCTGTCCCTCTAGACTGTAAACTCACTGTGGGCAGGGAATGTGTCTATCAAAGGGCTTAGTACACTGCTCTGCAAACAGGAAGTGCTCAGTCAATACCACTGATAATTGACTGATAAAACTATTGATATTGTCTGAATCAAAGTTCTTTAGAATACCTCTATATTTCCATTATCTTTTTTTAGATGGTTGAAGTACTTTGAATGGTATTCTTCATTCCTGAGTTCAACTAGGGATTTAGGAGATATAACTGAGTCAATCCACCAATGTGCTTCATAGATCTAACAACAAAAAAATTAACACAACAGAAGGTGAAGTAAACACTCCTCATCATCCTAGATTTCATTCTCACTCCAATTTAGGTTATCTTCTATAGCAGTTTGGTATGACCTGTGTAGTAATAAGTGACGTTTGACAGCAGGAAGTGTTTGAAATAATTCTTATTTTATTATTTTAAAAAACTCAGTGTACCAATTGCAGGGTTCAAACCCAGTTTCATTTATTTTACTGAATACAAACCATTACCATTTTGTATGGGAAGGCTGTCAAAAGACTATTAATATTCAATCTCCAGTACTGAAATAAAACTGGCCGAACTCTTGAAGAGTCACATTCCTTAGCTACTTTGAAACTTCCAGAAATATTACTTACAGTGATTTATCTCAAATTTTGTCACTATTTTCAATGGAAATTATGAAGAATTGGAAGACAAGTTTTTTAAAAATTGAGTTTCCATTAACTGAGATTCTCTCAATCTTAGTATGACAATCATATTCAGCACCAACTAAAAGTTACCAGTATGAAATTTGTTCAGGAGACTAATGTAAAATTTGGGAATAACAAATGAATGCATTCCATATGCAAATTCCTAAAAATGGAAGCAAATTAAGGGCTACAAAGGGAAGTATTAAGGATGCAGTTGACACAACCCTAAATATTAGGATATCATTTTCAAATATCCTCCCAGGTATCCTGCTTGTTTTGTTCAGTAGAAAATACTGGACTGAAGAGATCGTCATGCACTGTAAACTCCTTACAATTGTCTTTTTTTTTTTACTTTTACAATTGTATTTGTTACTATGTGCCAGGTACGGTACTAAGTTCTGGGGTAGATACAAGCTAATCAGGTTGGACGCAGTCCCTGTTCCACATGGGGCTCCTCATTTCACAGTTGAGGGAACTGAGGCACAGAGAACTGAAGTGTTTTGCCCAAGGTCACACAGCAGTCAAGTGGCAGAACCAGGATAGAACCCATGAGCTTCGGATTCCTAGATCCATGCTCTATCCACTAAGTCAAGCGGCTTCAAGACTCATTATTGGCTTTCTATCTATATACTGGATCTCTTCACCTCTTATTCCCCAGCTCACAAACTTCACTCTTCCCACTCTCCCCCTCTAAATATATCTCACCACTAACCCCTAGTTCATGCTTTTTGCCCCGATGAAATTCCATTTCCTCACAAATCTTCCAGATCATAGCTCTGCATATCTTCAAATTCTCCCTACAGTCCCACCTCCAGCAGGAAGTATTACCCTATTAATTCACAGTTCCATAGTCACATCGGTCCAACCCCCATACTTGACAATTATGTACTTAAGCATAACCTTAACATCCAACAAACCCTCAGATTGTAATTCAATTGATAATAATAATAATAATAATAATGGCATTTATTAAGCACTTACTATGTGCAAAGCACTGTTCTAAGTGCTGGGGAGGTTACAAGGTGAACAGGTTGTCCCACGGGGGGCTCACAGTCTTAATCCCCATTTTACAGATGCGGTAACTGAGGCCCAGAGAAGCTAAGTGACTTGCCCAAAGTCACACACCTGACAATTGGTGGAGCCAGGATTTGAACCCATGACCTCTGACTCCAAAGCCCATGCTTTTTCCACTGAGCTATGCTGCTTCTCTTTATATATGCATTTATATGTGCACTTTTTTGAGCCACTTGATCCTGATCTATACTACTTCCTGCTTTGCTTCTGGCTTTCACTATCTGTACTTTTTGTACATCTCCCCATTAGATTCTAAGTTTGAGGGGAGAGAACATGAATTCTTACTAATTATTAGTTTTATAAAATAACATGTAGAACTATCATAACATATGCCTTTAAACTATTTAAGTTTTTAAATACTGAAATGATAACATCAACAATAAAATGTTCTTAAAATAAAAAGGTCTTTCACTTCTCAAATCTCAAGTCCAGTTCCCCAAGATGAGATATAAAAGAGGATATGATTCTACTTGCATTTTTCAGCTTCTTAACAGTCCTCCTCATTGAAGGTGCTACCTGTAGAGAGTTGGAACTCTGTACATCAGGGGATAAACTTGTCATGAAAATCTGTATTATTAGCTGAAAATGTTAATTGGGAATTTATGGTTCTAATTTGCAGATATAAGGGAGAGGTAGAAAACAAATTATTTTATGAACAATCATAGTTATCTCTATCCACCTATTTCATGCGGTCCCTGGAAGGGCAGTGATGGTAATGATCATCATCATCATCATCAATCGCATTTATTGAGCACTTACTGTGTGCAGAGCACTGTACTAAGCGCTTGGGAAGTACAAGTTGGCAACATATAGAGACAGTCCCTACCCAACAGTGGGCTCACAGTCTAGAAGGGGGAGACAGAGAACAAAACCAAACATATTAACAAAATAAAATAAATAGAATAGATAAGTACAAGTAAAATAAATAGAGTAATAAATATGTACAAACATATGTACATATATACAGGTGCTGTGGGGAAGGGAAGGAGGTAAGACGGGGCGATAGAGAGGGGGTGAGGGGGAGAGGAAGGAGGGGGCTCAGTCTGGGAAGGCCTCCTGGAGGAGGTGAGCTCTCAGTAGGGCCTTGAAGGGAGAAAAAGAGAGCTAGCTTGGCGGATGGGCAGAGGGAGGGCATTCAAGGCCGGAGGGATGACATGGGCCGGGGGTCGACGGCGGGACACTTTTATGGAGGGATTGGTGGCATTTGATGTGGAATGCCACATTCTACTTTGTGGTAAGTACAGAACAATGAAGTAATATATTGCCCACACACAAGAGGAGCAGAAGCAGCATGGCTTCTTGGTTAGAGCACGGACCTGAGAGTTTGAAGGACCTGGCTTCAAATCCCAGCTCTGCCACTTGTCTATTGTGTGAACTTGGCCAAGTAACTTTATTTACCTGTGCCTCATTTCCCTCATCTATAAAATGAGGATTAAAACTGTGAATCCCATGTGATATGGACTTTGTCCAATCTGTTTACCTTGCATTTACTCCAGCACTTAGTACGGGACCTGGCACATACTAATCACTTAATAGCATTAAAAAAACAACACACATACAAAGTGATGATGGACCTTACCCACAAACAATGAGTAAAATGAGAGGAGAGTAGGGTGCCGCCACTTTGGAGTCTGCACCTCCTATTTTTAATTCAGGAGAGGAGGATAAGGTGTTGTTGCTGATTTTTCTCCTTTGGGCCTTTGTTCTGTAAAATGGGGTTTAGAGAGCTGGTCTCTCTCCTCCTCAGACAGTTAATCTCATGTGTATTATATTGTATTTGCACCAGCACTTAATACAGTGCTTGGCACATTGACAAAAAATACAATTATTATTATCACTTTTACATACTCACATTATGTTCAGAGGACCAGAGTTGGGGTCTTTGGAACGGAAAGCCATGGACAAAAAGAGGACATATTTGAAACCCATAAAACCATGATGGGTGGGAGTGTAAACTCTTTGAGGGCAGAGATTTCATATTTTCCCAAGTGCTTAGTGCAGTGCTCTACACACGGTAAAAGCTGAATAAACGCCACTGATGGACTGACAGAATACCAGTTCCATGTGCATGTGCCAGTACAGTTCAATGACCCACAAGAGCCTCATCTAGTAACTGAATTTGGCAGATTAGAATGTTCCTGATCAGAATGTGCTTTAATTACTGAGAAAATAAACGGGGCTGGGTGGGACTGTCTGGCCACATCTTGCTGTCATAGGCCTGAGACTTGGCTCCCAGAGCTTTAGCAGGAACCCCTCCCTGTCTCCTCTGCCAGGAGAAGGAACACACTAAACCCATATTAAGGCCCAGGAGTCTTCCCAGGGAAGGAGGAGAGAGAGATTATGAAAGTAAAGGGGCCTGGGAAAGGAGGAAAAATCTCAAAGTGCTGGCAAGAGAGTCAAGGTGGGTGAGAGAATGGTTGAAAACACAGAGTCACAGGGGAATGCAACAATTCTATGGATGTATCAGAGCCTGGTCTAGGGAATAGATAATGCAAATCCAAGGTTACTCAGTAAATCATATAGTTGTTCATGTGAACATTTCCCTTAGTCTTCCAGCTGGTCATCCCCGGTTGTATTAGCAGGGATGCAAAGCAATGTCTGCGGAGCCTAGATGAATCTCCAGGGTGTGCCCGAGAAAGGGTCTGGTACCAAAGGTGTAGACAGCCTCATCTGCTTGACCTTGCTAGGGTAGGAGAATGTCTATCTGAAAGAATACCACGCCAAGTCAGTAACACAACACTCCCCACAGTACTAAGAAATGGTGGTGTTAGTCACTTTTAGTGAGGCCGACTACTGGATATGACATGGCTTCTGAAACGTTTAATATGTTTGGTTTCCAAAACAAGGTTGTAGCTAGGAGCAAAACCTTAAGGGAAGTAACATAAGCTGAGTTTGGGAAGATGTCCCTATACACTGCACAAAAGCAGAGATAGAGGTTTTGTCTGAGGCGAACATGTGAAAGAAATCTTTTCTCAGAATTCCTCTGCGCTTACATCTCCGAACTTTCCTGCTATTTTATTTAAGAGCTATTTCTGACTGGGGAGTGTACGGTAAAAAGGAACGCTAGCAAAATGTATTAATCCTTTGTTTGCTACCTACTTGTTTTCTTTCCTAACAGGAATACACCCAAATTCACTTACTAGTCATAAATGGAAGGGAAAGCAAAATATAACATCTAATTAGGGTGAATTACAAGAAACCATGGGAGGGGCCATTAATAGAAAAGGAGGGTAATTTGCATCATTGTTTACATTTCAAAGACCAACAATAGTCATTGATTAAATGAAATCTGAACTAAAAGAATGATGGGAAAATCTGTCTTTTGAAGTCATTTGCATTTCAAAGGTGAGAAACATAACCCGCTTACTTCACTAGAGAAGTGAGCAATTACGACCCATCAGGATTATTTCTTTATTTATTTGTTTTGTAATGCATTTAGGAAAGTCAGAGGAAAGATTTCAAGTAAAAAGAGGGAGGATTTGTGAAAGTGACCCCAAAAAGAGCATAATCAACAGACACACAAAAAAAATTGTTTTTTTTTCTTTTGTTTTTCTTGTTTGTTTCTTTTGTTTTAAGGTAATTTTTAAAATTGAATTTGTTAAGCGCTTACTATGTTTCAAACACTGTATTAAGCACTGGGGTACATACAAGTGAGTTAGGTTGACAGTTCCTGTTCTGCACAGTCTAAGTAGGAGGGAGAACAGGAGAAATGAGGCACAGAGAAGTTAAGTGACTTGTCCAGGGTCAAACAGAGGATGGGTGGCAGAGCCAATATTAGAATCCAAGTCCTCTCATTGCCAGACTCACGCTCCCAGGTCCATGCTCTTTGTACTGGTACAAGAAAGGAACCAGAGAAAAGAGTAATAGCTGAATAAGCTTGCTTCTTATTTGGAGTAAAGGAAGGAAGAAGATGTGTTAGTCTGTGAGTAAATCCTCAGACCAGTCCTACTCCAATCAGGTCATGTGTTTCCTAAATATCCAAGAAAGAAATAAATCCCACAGAAACTCCAGGGGGGAAGTCCAGGGTAGAGGTAAAGCTGACATTTTTAAACAAATGTGTCCCATCCAGGGAAAAATGTCTGACAACCCAAACCCACAGAATACTGCATACCCTTGAAATACTAGAATATTATTGTAATTGCTGTGGAATGGACTGTGAGCAGGATCCCTTCTCTGAGGAAGTTTACAAGTAAAGGGCTTTGGGATTATCTCAGAGTGGCAAATTCCAGGAATATTATAGGCTTACATTTAAAAAGACAGGGAAAACAAGCAAAAAAAAAAAAAATCAATAGAGGTGAAAGCTTCCCAGAATCTGAAAAAGAACAATTGAGAAACTTGCCATGTATGAGATCAAACTTTCTTTAGAATTACTTCCTCTTCACATCCACTAATAAGATTTTTGTCCTTACTGTTCACACACTTCTGGACTGTGAAAATGAAGGATCAGCTTTGTCTTGGCCATGGATTATGAAGTAATGATGTGTTTGGTGTCTTGAGGGATGCTAATATTAATCACAACAGATCTTGGTTGGACCAGCATCTGGAATGACACTGCCTTTCCATACTCTCCAAGTAACAGTGTTAGATGAAATAATTTTCCTGGGAAGTAAGGCAGAAATAGGAGTTGAAACAGCTAGTCAGTCAGTCGATCATTCATTAAGTACTTACTGCGCACGGCACTGTACTAAGCGCTTGGGATAATAAACAGACATATTCACTGCACACAATGAGCTTATAGTCTTGGGTGGCAGAGACAGACATTAATATAAATAAATTACAGATATGTACATCAGTGCTGTGGGGCTGTGAGGAAGGGTGGAGCTGATTGACGTTCCAGGACCTAGAGAATTGTAAATAAGGCTATATAACTGTTGGTACAACCAGTTCAAATTCCTAGCAAGGTAGTAAATTTAGGGGGTCCCAGAACGGCAAATTATTTGGAGAGTAACATGTCCCAGGAAGAGCATATGGAGAACTAATGAATGTCGGAAGTGTACTTTATCGGAGCTGTTGTCAACTCTGTTAACATCAGCCATAGTTTCAAATAAAGTCATGATATTGATGGGCATGAAAATAGCAAAAGATCATGGAGAGAATCTTCATGTATGCCACTTGTGAGAGCTTTAGGAATCTCTTCTGTTGGGGGATGAAATCAGGACAGTAGCTAATGAAAATGCCCCCAAATATGAAGGGAGTTTTTTCTAAGGAACTAGATATTAAATCAATTAATCCATGACATTCACTGAGCACTTACTCTTCATAGAGCATGTACTACACACTTGAGAGAGTACGATTTAGTAGACATGATCCCTGCTTACAAGTAGATGCCAATCCAGGGAGTTTACAATCCCTGAAAGAGGGATAGGGAAGACAGAATAAGGATTTATAAAAAAATCTTTACAATTCTGAGAAGTAAGCAGAGGGGTGGGGAAGTGTGGGAATCAGTCTGGAATAATGAGATGAAAGTTTCCAGTTGATACTGTTTTTCCTGAACTAATTTCCCAATTCCTAACAGTGAAACACATTGAACAAGATAAGATGATTTCCCAAGACTGACCCTCTGATTTATTCACAAATGCAAACCAGCCCTGCATTAAAACTCATTCAGCTTGGCAAATAAAAGAAAACCATCTTCCTTTACTCCTCAAACATTCCGCACAACCTGAAGATATCGTTACCTTGTTATCCAGATACTTGCTTAATTGCATGTAGCATCCCTTATGTCCCAATAGGAAAGGCCAGTGGTCAATCCCTTTTGCCATCTGCTGTGCTACAGAATACAGATGATTGTTACTATGCTAAAAATATCCCCCGGCTCTCTTTAGGAACATAAAATACCAACAACAGAAGGTAATTCTGTGGTTAGCATGCATAAAGGGAGTGTTCCATGACATAAGTTCTACAACTGGTATATTCTTGGAGACTACAATTACACTGCTTCAGGCAAAGTAGTTAGAGACACACGTTCTGGCAGACTTTGCTCAACAATGGCCATTCCTGAAATAAAATCTTCATTTAATGATATTGATCTGGAGGCATGAGCTGGGATCAAATGAAAATTCTGAAGGGAAGTTGGGTTAGAATAATAATGATGGCATTTATTAAGTGCTTATGTGCAAAACACTGTTCTAAGCACTGGGGAGGTTACAAGGTGACCAGATTGTCCCACAGGTGGCTCACAGTCTTCATCCCCATTTTACAGATGAGGTAACTGAGGCACAGAGAAGTTAAGTGACTTGCCCAAAGTCACACAGCTGGCAATTGGCAGAGTCGGCATCTGAACCTTTGACCTCTGACTCCAAAGCCCGTGCTCTTTTCCAGTGAGCCACGCTGCTTCTCGAGCTCTGGTGTTTCAACTTAACCATAGAAACAAATGGTGAATGAAGTGAGAAACAGACTCGGGGAAGAGTTTTCATTCTTCCAGACCAGAGATAATGGAGACACACTCTTCTGTAAATGGAGCCTAAATACTGGCCTAGATTCTGCCTAGAGGGAATTTAAGTTATAATATACTATGAGGTGAAGTTGGAGCTAGCATCCACATCAGGCCAACTATTTTCATTCCAACTAATCCATTGAAACAACTGCTGCATTGCATTTAGTTTAAGGTATCAACATCTGAAATATGGATCAGTGAGATTTAGTGGCATAGCTTAAAATGCCATGTAGTAAGAAAAGGATAGTCTAATGACTATAACACAGAATTCCTCCAAAGCTGCAATTTGAGCTTGCATATAGTGCTGCGTACATGGGGGTTCACTAGGCTGAAGCAAAGGGACCCTCACCCAACAATCCAGGCCCCTGTCCCACCATAAATTCACCCCAAGTGTGGTCAGAAGGAGTGTGCTTTCCCCCATCCTATGAAGGAAGTCCATCCTCTCCCAGCTCCTCTGGACTATTGTCAGGGATAGCCTTCAGGAGGTGTGTGGGAACACGGCCTCCAGCTACCTAGGAGTTAAAACCCTGGCCAATCAATCGATCAAATTTATCAAGCACTTACTGTGTACAGAGAACTGTACTAAATGCTTGGTAGAGTACAACCTACTTCCACTCAGCCAGCACACTTTGCTCCCCTAATGCCAGCCTTCTCACCGTACCTCAATCTCATGTATTTCACTGCAGAACGCTCACCCATGTCCTGCCTCTGTCCTGGAAGAGTTGAGAAATATGTCCTAAACCGTTTTGTAGAAAACTGATTCGGGCGGCAGATTGAAGCACAGACTAGATTAGGGAGAGACAGGAGGATGGGAGATCAACAAGGAGGCTGATACGGTAATCAAGACGGGAGAGGATAAGTTACTGTAATAACATGGTAGCAGTTTGGATGGAGAGGAAAGGGCAGATTTCAGTGATTTTTTAAAATGAAGGGGAACCAACAGGATTTAGTTATGGATTGAATATGTGGATTGAATAAGAGGCAAGAGTCAAGCGTAACACCAAGGTTATGGGCTTGTGAGACAGAAAAGATAGTGGTGCCACCTACAATAATGGGAAAGTCGGGGGTATCCACCCCAATGCTTAGTACAGTATCAGGCACATACTAAGTTCTTAACCAATGACATGATTTTTTAATTATTATGACTGAACCAGAAAGGATAAGAATGGCAAAAGCTCAGCTATTTTAAGAAGGTGAGAAATATCTCATTGTAATTAAAAGACAATAGGAAAGGGGCCAAGGAAGTGAGAGAAAGGTCAAGGGATAGAAAGGGTTAGGTGGGAAAGGAGGTGGCCGTATTGGTTAAATGTAAGTTAATAATAAAAACAATAATAATGACAACTGTCATATGCTAAGCATTCTTGTGTGCCAAGTCTGGGATAGATACAAGATAATCTGGTCAAACACAGTCCCTGTCCCATGTGGGGCTCAGAGTCTAAGCAGGAGGGAGAACACACACTGAAACCCAATTTTATAGATGAAAAAACTAAAGCACAGAGGTTAAGTAACTTACTCAAGGTCATGCAGAATGTAAGTGGCACAATCAATTACTTGTATTTATTAAGAATTCACTGTGTGTGAAGCACTGTGCTAAGCCTTTGGGAGAGTACAACGTAATAGATTTGGGGATGTCCAACAGCTGTCCCACTTTGGACCCGTGGTCCACATCCTACCTCTGGCTTGGAGCACCCTCCCTCCTCAAATCCACAAAACAATCACACTTTCCCCCTTCAAAGCCCTACTGAAGGCTCACCTCCTCCAAGAAGCCTTCCCAGACTAAGCTACCCTTTTCCTCAGATCCCCCTCCCCTCTGTGTCGCCTCGATGGGCTCCCTTTGTTCTACCTCCCTCTCTCTGCCCCACAGTACTTGTGTATATATGTACATATCTATAATTTCATTTATTTACATCGATGCCTGTTTACTTGCTTTGATATGTATATGTCTATAATTCTGTTTATATCAATACCTGTTTGTTTTGATATGTATATATCTATAATTCTATTTATTTATATCAATACCTGTTTCTTTTGATATGTATATATCTATAATTCTATTTATTTATACTGATGATCGTTTACTTGTTTTGATGTCTGTCTCCCCCCCCCTTCTAGACTGTAAGCCCGATGTGGGCAGGGATTGTCTCTCTTTATTGCTGAAATGTATACTTTCCAAGTGCTTAGTATAGTGCTCTGCACAAAGTAAGCACTCAATAAATACAATTGAATGAATGAATTTGGTAGACATGTTCTCTGCCCACAAATTTACACTCTCAAGAAGGAGATAGGCATTAAAATGAATTATGGATGTGCCCAAAAGGCTGCGGCACTGAGGATGGGGTAATAATAATAATAATAACAATTATAGTATTATGCTGTTCTAAGTGCTAGGGTAGATACAAGGTTATCAGGTTGGACACGGTCCCTCTGCCACATAAATCTCACAGTTTTAATCCCCATTTTACAGATGAGGTAATTAAGGCACAAGAAAATGAAGTGACTTGCCCCAGGTCACATATCAGACAAGTGGCCGAGTTGGGATAAGAACCCAAGTCCTCTGACACCCAAGCCCGTGCTCTTGCCAGTAGGCCAGCCAAGGGCAAGGGTGATGCAGAAAGGTGAGGGACTAGAATGGAGCAATGTGGCCACACAAATGTTTCACGTACACACACTCATCACATGAAATCTTAATTAGCACTTAGGTTTAATATGCGGACATAAAATGACTTGCAATTTGGTTTGGGTTTATGCAGGGAGCCCCAGCTCTAATCCCGGCTCTGCCACTTGCCTTCTGCATGATCTTAGGCAAGTCATTTATCTTCTCTGTCCCTCGGTTCCTTCATTTGCAAAATGGGGATTAATAATAACAATAATAATTGTGGTACTTGTCAAACACTTACTATGTGCCAGGATAAGTACACTGAGCACTATACTTAGGGTAGATACAAGCAAATCAGGTTGGACACAGTTCCTGTCCCACAGTGGGCTCACAGTTTCAATCCCCATTTTATAGATAAGGTAACTGAAGCAGAGAAGTAAAGTGACTGACCCAAGTTCACACAGCAGACAAGTGGCGGAGCCAGGATTAGAACCCATGACCTTCTGAATCCCAAACCTGTGCTCTATCCGCTATGCCATACCACTTCTCAATACCTATTATCCCTCCTATTTAAATTGTGAGCCCTATGAGGAACCAGATTATCTTGTATCTATCAGTGCTTAGTGTATTATTTAGTATAATAAACCTTTACTCCATCGTAATCCTTCCAGACCTTTCATTAATTCAATCATATTTATTGAGCACTTACTGTGTGCAGAGCACTGTACTAAGCACTTAATACCTTCCACACTGTGAACCGCCCCCTTTTCCTGGAAACATTATCCAACCTTGACTCCACTAACAACTGTCCTGTCCTGGCTCTCCTATCTCAATGTCTGCTCTTCCTGGAAACATTATCTAACCTTGACTCCACTAACAACTGTCTTGTCCTGGCTCTCCTATCTCAATGACTGCTCCACCTAAGTTTCTCTCACAGGCTCCTCCTCTGCCTCTCATCCTCTGTCAGTTTGGGGTGCCTCAAGGCTCAGTTCTGGGTCCCCTTCTATTTTCCATATGGACCCACTGCCTTGGAGAATCAATTGGCTCCAGTAATTTCAACTACCATTCTGATGTAGAGGATTCCCAAATCTATATCTCCAACACTGATCTCTCTCCTTCCCTTCAGCCTTGCATTTCCTTCTGCTTTCAGGACATCTCTGCCTGGATGTGCCACAGATGCATCAAAGTAAACATGTTCAAAACAGAATTACTCATCTTCCCATCCAAAACCTACCCTCCCTTTGTCTTTCCCAACACTGTAGATAATACCACTGTCCTCCCTATCTCACAAATGCTTAACCTCAGCATTATCCTTGTCATTCAACCCATGTATTCAATGTCACCAAATCCCGTTCTTTCTACCTTCACAACACTGCTAAAATCCACCCTTTCCTCTCCATCCACACTGCTTGTATGCTGACCAAGCACTTATCCTATCCCTTCTTGACTACTACATCAGCCTCTTTGCTGACTTCCCTCCCTCCTGTCTCTCTCCAGACATCACTTGGCTGTCTGGATCATTTTTCTAAAAAAAAAATGCTCAATCCATATTTCTCTCAAAAACCTTCATTGGTTGCCCATCCACTTCCGCATTAAATAGGAATTCCTGACAATTGACTTTAAAGCATTCTATCAGCTTGCCCCTCCTATCTTACCTTTCTGATTTCCTACTAAAACCCAGCCCATACACTTCATTCGCTCCCTTAGTACCAGCTTGTTCACTGTGCCTCAATCTCATTTATCTTGCCACCGAGCCTTCTCCCACAACCTCCCTGTAATCTGAAACTCCCTCCCCCTCCATATATGCCAGGCTACCACTCTTCCTACTTTTGAAACCTTATTAAAAATATATCTCCTCCAAGAAACCTTCCATGATTAAGCCCCTGACTCCCTCTGCTTTCTGCATCATCTAGGCACTTGGATTGCTACCCTTTAAAAACATGATATTCACCATTCCCTCATTCCCACAGCACTTATGTACACATGCATAATTAATGTATTCCTAGTACTATTGTCTCCCCCTCTAGACTGTAAGCTATATGTGGACAAGACATTTGTCTTCCAACTCTGTTGTAGTGTACTCTCCCAAGTGCTTATCGCACTGTCCAGCACACAGTAAACACTCAAATACTATTGATGGGTTGACTGATAGGTGTTGAGGAGTGAGAGGAAGTGGAATACAGACAGTTTGTGACTGGTAATGAGTTTATTAGCATTTACATTTTTGCAAACTACTTCAGTAGTCGTTGCTTTGGACATATCACAAGGAATGTGGCCATCGACATCTGAAAGTGTCACTCATGGACTGATGTGGTAGTTAGGATCTGTTCATTGAATTCTCACTCAATGATTCTATTATTCAGAATTCAAGTGTGGTAGAGATAGATCATAGGTCCTTCTATAGGATTTTTGTTGTGATTAATGTTTCCTAAACAGTAAAAAACAACTAAAACTTCCAGAAGACAGAATGCCATTTTCTCTTCAATTTGAATTACTGGGAAATGACCATTTATGAGCCAAGGTTATAAAGATGCTAAAAGACACTATTTAATTATCCATTAGTTGAGCAGAGAAGTCCAGAAAGAGCATGAGAGGAGACTAATGAACCAGCAAAATGCAAAGTACCATTCAGCACTAAAGTAATTGGGCAGAACACTGGAAGAGACCACGATAAATGATTACTTCATTAATTTAAAAATTAAAGGGCAAGATAAGGCAGTTACTACCTTAGGGTTATTAAGGTAAAACCAGTTCATCAGCACAAGTTGAATGTACAATTGCCATGCCATTCCTACCAATCTCAGAAAAAATTAGGAGGAATAATTCAGGCACATCATCAAACCACACAAATGTTTCTCACGCACACACACTCACACACACGAAATCTTAATTAGCACTTAGGTTTAATATGCAGACATAAAATGATTTGCAATTTGGTTTGGGTTTATGCAGCATGCAGTTGGGACTGCTATCGGCAGACTAAATATTGCATCTCCACGATGCAAGGCTATAGCTGTCCTTGTGACCTCTCCCTCAAATTCCAAATCACAATAGCTTCCTGCAATCTACAACTCCCAACTCTCTTTTTGCTCTACCCCTCTCCTTCGCTGAAAAGTTCAATTCTCTTAACTCAATTGCCTTTATTGGAGAAGGACGTGCTACTTCCCAGTTGACTGATCATCATCCATTTCCATCTTTATGTGTTCAAACCTAATAAGAAGAATTCGACAGAGGAAAAACCATACCAACCTAACTTGTTTTGTATAACACCAAGAATTATTGGGCAGTTAGAAAATGTGATTTGAAGAAATGAAAAAAAAAGCTAGCTATAAATGCATTTTTGCATGGTGTATTCAAAAATATTGTCAAATGGAATCAAAAGCCAATTGCTTGTTAATAGACTATACTGGCAGAACTAAATTGGAAAATATCAGTAATACCAAAGGAATTAATTAAAATGCAATCAGAGATTGGACAAATGAACCATTTTGGAAAATGAAAAATGGGACTCATCACATATTCTTGCGAGGAAAGAGCATCATTTCTTTACAGGATGGACCAGTCCTTTCCGGAACAAGCGGGAAAAATAGCTCTGTGAGAGGATAACCACTCTTAAGTTGTTCAAAGGAGTGTGGTTGGCTGTGCAAGGCCCATGAATGAGCATGAGTACCTAGCGACACCCTTGTACTTCCCAAGAGCTTAGTACAGTGCTCTGCACACAGTAAGCACTCAATAAATATGATTGAATGAATGAATCCACCACAGTGGCTACTACTGCACCTTCCCATCTCTCTACCACTCAGATCCCGGTCTGAATCCTTAAGGTGCTTGTGAAATGATGGCTGCAAGGTAGCTTGTTGGGCCCAAGAAAGGAAGAAACCAGGAAGAAGCTGGAAAGGGAACACCTCTTTTTCTGAACAGGTGGGAAAGGAAGCACTCAATGTTAACAAATGGGTGTGGGGGGAATAAACTCAAAAGAGGCAGGAAAAGTCAAAATTCATACAAATGCTATAAATATTTTCCTCAGACAAGGATGAGATTCTGGAATTAACAACCATTTTGAAACGGGAAAGAAAAGGAAAAAAGCAACTGTTACAAGACAAGAATATCTAGAGTAGTTCCTCTAGGCTGTTAGGTCCTCATGGGTGGGAAACATGTCTACCAACTTTGTCATATTGTACTCTCCCACGTTCTCAGTACAGTGCTCTGCAAAGAGTACATAGTCAATAAATATGATTGATATACAGACTGATTAGTCAAAAAAATGGAAAGTAGCAGGCAATCCTGCTCTCTGGTAGAGCTATAAGACTGGATACTATTACTCCAAAAGCCACCTGTTCCTTTCATTTTAAAAATCTTGTGATCATAGCAGGGAGATCCATCCCTTCCTTTCCTTAGTAAGCATCGTCGTGGGGAGATGCCTACTGAAGAACTGAGGGTCCATTCAGATCAACCAATCCACCATTGATATTTGCCCTACTGAGAGCTCACCTCCTCCAAGAGGCTTTCCCAGACTGATCCTCTTTTTCCTCTCCTCCTCCCCTCCCCATTTATTCATTCAATCATATTTATTGAGCACTTACTGTGTGCAGAGCACTGTACTAAGCGTTTGGGAAGTACAAGGTGGCAACATATAGAGATGGTCCCTACCCAGCAACAGGCTCACAGTCTAGAAGACTGTGCCCCCCCGCCCTACCTACTTCCCCTCCCCACAGTATTTGTATATATTTGTACGTATTTATTACTCTAGTTTACTTGTACATATTTACTACTCTGTTTTATTAATGATGTACATATAGCTGTAATTCTATTTATTCTGATGGTTTTGACACGTCTACATGTTTTGTTTTATTGTCCATCTCCCCCTTCTAATCAATCAATCAATTGTATTTATTGAGCACTTATGTGCAGAACACTGTACTAAGCACTTGGGAAGTACAAGTTGGCAACATAGAGAGACGGTCCCTACCCAACAGTGGGCTCACAGTCTAGAAGGGGGAGACTTCTAGACTGTGAGCCTATTGTTGGGTAGGGAGGGTCCTATACGTTGCCAACTTGTACTTCCCAAGCGCTTAGTACAGTGCTCTGCACACAGTAAGCGCTCAGTAAATGTGATTGAATGAATGAATGAATGAGTTTATTGAGCATTTCTTGTTTGCAGAGCGCTGGGCTAAGCACCTAGGAAAGGACAATCTAACACTAAAACAGACATATTCTTTGGCCCTGTAAATTTAGTGTCCCTTCCATTTGCAAAGATACGCATGGCAGCCCAGTGGCGGTAGAGTCTTCACAAGTAATCAGCTGGTGGGAAAGCAGCATGATATAGTATGGATAGAGCAAAAGCCTAAGAGTCAAAAGGTCATGGGTTCTAATCCTTGCTCTGCCCTTAGGCTACTATATGGCCTTGGGCAAGTCACTTCACTTCTCTGGGCCTCAGTTTCCTCATCTTTGAGATGGGGATAAAGTTTGCGAGCCCCACACAGGACAGGGACTGTGTCCAACCCGATTTGCTTATATCCACCCCAGCGCTTAGTGCAGTGCTTGGCACATAGTAAGTGCTTCACAAATGCCATAATTAATATTATTGTTAGCTATGTCTTTTGAGGAAGAGATTCCAGAATGAGTCAGTGAAAGCCAAGAAACATATAAAACCAGAGTAGTGTGAAATATCAGAGCAGTGCAGTTCTAAGCTATTCCTCCACTACTACATATTAGCATCTCTTTGATAGAATGAATGCAATAAGGGCATATAGAAAATTATTATTCTTCTCTAGCATTTTTCCTTCTGCTATTTCTCCCTGAATACATGGTTAGAATGAATAGAAAGGCAGAATTCTCATATCACTGGTGTTTTGTAGACACAGAAAAGGCCCAAGAGACCTTGAGAATCTGAATACTTGATTTCAGGTCATGCAGTAGCAAATATAAAAATAACTTCTATAACTCCAAATCATGGATAATAATGATTTGCATTCTAAAAAAAATGTTTTATTTGACTTGAATTCAAACTAATAAACACAGATGACCAAATAGAGATTACCCTAATGTTAACATTGAAATGACTTAGCAACCTTAAATTCTGTAGTTCACTGGGTTCATTTTATCAGTATACCACTTCCTTTCTTTTTCAGCAAGGATGGAGTATGAGACAGTAGCACGTACACCTTCTATCAGACATGTTAGATGTTATATCCACAATCAATCAAGTCTGCCAAACTACACAGTCGTTCAAAAGATCATACCTCTGACCGAAAGAGGGGCAGGTAAGAAAATACACCATTGAAGGCAGTGAAGGAAAAAGACTTAAAAATGACAAAGTATTTCATATTGTGTCACTGCAGAAAGTGTAAATAACTTTACATTCATACAGCACTTATAGTTGAATATGGACACAGAGCACTATATAAGGACAACTATCTGTCACACCTACTTTGATGTACATACTCTACTTAGAACCATACAAAATTACTCTTCCTTACTCTTGCTAGACCAATTGTACCTTCCCAATGACTTCTCCTACTGACTAAATACATAAGTCATATCTTTGCAGTTAGATTGTAATATCCTTTTGCCTCTATATACTCACACATGTATTTCATAAAATGGTCAGCCCACAGTTCACGTTAAATGAATATAACTGATCAATTGAAATAGACAGATGTGCTTCATGGTTTAGGAGCAAAGTGTTGAAAACATAGTTGTATGGTGAATGACTTCAGCAAGGGGTGTGCTTTTCCATAGACTTTACATGTTATTAATTGAGATTCATTTCAAAACATTTGGGAAAATATGAAATTCCATTATATGCTATTTATCATTCATTCAATTTATCGAGTGCTTACTGGGTGCAGTACTAAGTGCTTGGGAATGTATGCTACAACAATAAACAGTGACATTCCCTGCCCACAATAAGCTCACAGTCTATAGCTTACAGTCTACCTGATATTAAGCAACACTAACCTACTGTTTAATTTTTGCTAAGGTAATTCGAAGTTTAGCATCAGAACAACTCAATAAGGTGTTATACTATAATTATGAATCTGTGTTATAGTAATGATGGCATTTATTTAGCGCTTACTATGTGCAAAGCACTGTTCTAAATGCTGGGGAGGTTACAAGGTGATCAGGTTGTCCCACGGGGGGCTCACAGTCTTTATCCCCATTTTATAGATGAAGTAATGGAGGCACAGAGAAGTTAAGTGACTTGCCCGAAGTCACACAGCTGACAATTGGTGGAGCCGGAAGTTGAACCCATGACCTCTGACTCTAAAGCCCGTGCTCTTTCCACTGAGCCATGCTGCTTCTCAGTGGAAATATTGTATAATTCATAATTATACTATAATTATGAATCTATGCAGAAGGATGTAAATATAGAATTTTGTTCTGCTGAATATGGCAACTTATTTTTTAGTTTTGGTGAAACATTTGCGCAACTTAAGTTGGACACTTGTCTTCTATATGACCTTGGGCAAGTCACTTCAGTTCTCTGGGCCTCAGTTCCCTCGTCTGTAAACTGGGGATTAAGACTGTGAGCCCTTTGCAGGACAGGGATTGGGTTCAGCCTGATTTACTTCTATCTATCCCAGCACTTAGTAAAGTACCTGGCACGTAGTAAGTGTCTGATAAATACAGTAAAAAACCTTCTTGTCCCCATAAAGTAACTTGCCACAGGGTAACTGTTTCTGAACACATCTTCACATCTTTGAATGCTTCTATTCATCAAGGTCTTCTCTACTATTTTTATAAAATAATTTGTTTTCTTTAAAGTTGATATGAGATTTCTTCATCACAGAATTTAGGTGTCAGAGGAAATATCATTTCTTCTTTACGTGTGCATCCAGTACACACTGCAGTGATGCATTAGATTGTTGAGATGTAAGTCAATCAGCAGCCCCGGGTTATACATAACATGGGGCCATATAAGCTAGGGTAAAATATTGAGACATGATATCTGGATTTCTAGGTCATCTGTACAGTTAACTGTTGCCCTCCTTCTCGAACCTCTGCACACCTTATGAATATTGATGTCTTTTTCACCTTCTGCTCTCCCTCTCTTCTTCTTCTCTGATCCTTGGGGATGTCAACCTCCTTGTTTATGATACATCTGATCCCACAGCCAATGTTTCCTCACTCTTCTCTGTTCATCTTTTGGTCCTAAGCCACAACAGGCACACATCAGCATAGACACTCACTAGGTATATTCATCCTGAAACATGGCTCTACATTTAAAAAACTCCAACCCACCAATATCTTTCTCCTCACCCATGATCACCTCCATATTTTGGACACATTCCATCTATGACACCCCTCTTGGACTCTCTCCAAACTTTTCCCTTTCTTGATGCCAAAGTACACATCCTGATTTCAGCTTTCTGCACCAATCTCAATTCCCTTTTCCATGTGTTCTTTCACAGACTTCACAACATTGACCCCCCCAACTCTGGACCATCTCCACAGTCACTTCATCTGCTCTGATGTCCATTAAGCTGAACGAAACTGGCAAAAATCCAGGCAGCCATCTGATATCTGTCCCTACCAGTTCACTCTGTCATGCTATGACTTGGCTCTCTCTTCTGCTAGGCAATTATTTTATTCTTCCCTCACTGTTTCTCATGCTTACAATCCCCACCAACTTCTACAAACCTTTAACTCCCTTCTGAAGCCTCCACTGCCCCCTGATCCCTATGGCCTCACTAACTACTTTGTTGGTAAAATTGAAATAAACAATCCAGCATGAACACCTAGATGAACCCTGAACTCCTCCTGATCATGCCACTAACTTTTCTTCATTATTGTGCTTCTCTTTATTCCAACCAACTCTCTAAATACACTTACTCCACCTACGCCTCTGACCCTATCCCTTTCGCACCTCATAAAAGTATTTTCCTCTCATTCTCCATGCTTTTCTTAATGCTGTCTTGGACTTCTCACTCTCTAAGCACTCCTTCCCTTATGCTTTCAAAGTCACTCAAGTCTTCTCTATACTAAAAAGACACTTTCACGATCCACAACCTCCAGCCACCACCCCATCTCCTTCCTTCTATTCATATCTTAACTCTTGGGGAATAGGTTCTTTACCTCCCATTTCCATTTAAACTTCTCTTTTGACCTGCTTCAGTCTGGCTTCCAGTTCCTTCAGTGATCCAAATCTTTACTCTGTACTAATTATATACTTCATACTCAAGTCCGTGGGCTTTTCTAATTTCTAGTTTCTCCTAAGCATCTCAGCCATCTTGGATACAGTGTAGATCACTCCTCTCTCCTTGAAACCCCATCAGACTTCGGTTTTCTCAACACCACATCTAACCTGATTCTTCTTCTACTGCTCTGACCTCTCCAGTCTCTTTTCCATCTTCTGACAATGGGTGACCCACAAAGGTCTGTTCTGACTCAACTGTTTTTTTTCCAACCCTCACTCTCTAGGGGAAATCATTTATTCACATTGTTTTTTACCATAGTTCTGCATATCACTCCCAGTCAGTCAGTCAGATGTATTAAGTGTTTGTTATGTGCAGAGGACTGTACCAAGTGTTTGGGAGATTATACTCTAACAATATAAAGAGACACATTCCCTACCAATAATAAGCTTACATCTACTTCCCTAACCCCAACCTCCTATCTAACCTTCAATCCCAAATTACCTCTTGCCTCCAAGAGATTTTCACTTGGGTATCCCACTGATCCCCCTCTCAGGGTCACACCTGGAGAGTTTCAGGTACTCTACCAGTCTTGGCTATAGGACGGAGAGTCAAGCAGTGGCCTACCCATTCCATTCCTAGCTTGGACAGTGGCTAGCGAGTGGAAGGGAATCTGCTACAAGTCAAAACTCACCCGTGCTGGGCAGCAGAGGCATGGGAGAGAGTCGAAGGTGGAGACTCAAGTTTACTGCCTGAAAGGTGGCAATTGGTAAACCATTTCTGTATTTTTACCAAGAAAACTCTATAGAGACACTACTAGAATGATTGCAAATGAAGAGCGGGGCATTCTGGGAGAGATGTGTCCATGGTGTTGCTACGGGTCGGAAACGACTCAACGACATAAGATATGACAAGATCCCATTGACACCTCCAAATTAAAACATAGAAAACTGAACTGAAGAATAATCAATCGATCAATCAATCGTATTTATTGAGTGCTTACTGTGTGCAGAGCACTGTACTAAGAGCTTGGGAAGAACAAGTTGGCAACATATAGAGACAGTCTCTACCCAACAGTGGGCTCACAGTCTAAAAGGGAATAAGAGAGGAAGAACATCTTTCCTCCTCAATCTTTGGTTCCAGGAAACAAATGCATCTTTATGGACAACAATCTTGTTACTTTGCCATTTTTTCCAAGACAATCAGACAAGTTGACCCAGCCATCAACCAGTTCCTTTAGGCTTTGTAGTTACAATGCCAAAGAAGAGTGTGCAGTGAAGCAGTGGAAGAGGCAGGGTTGGACTTTTGGTCAGCTCCCCCCAGAGTCACCCAGCCACCCCTTTCTCACTAGAACAGGCGTCTCTAATATTTGGACTCACCATTTCCAACCTCTTCCCGAGTTACTGGGATGAAGCTGCTTCAGTTTCCTTATTTCTCTTCCTTTCTGTTTCCAGGGAGGGAGGTGAGAACTGTAGCCACATGAGCATGGTGGTAGCAACTGTGGCTTATGGAGGGGAATTGTGGAGACAGATTGTGGAGTGGGGTTGGGCATGGCAGTGTAGTTGTGGCAGTGATGAGGTCTTACGGAGAAGAGATGTGGTGAGTCTGGAGGCTAGAATAGCTCCATTCTTCATGCCCAGCTGGGGAGACCACCAACTGTGACCAGGTGACAGAATCTGTGTGTTCTAAGTGAAAGAGTGTAGCCGTGGAAAGATCATGAGCCTGGACGTCAAAGGACCTGGGTTCTAATTCTGGCTCCACCACTTGTCTGCTGTGTGACCTTGGGTAAGTCACTCAACTTCTTTGTGCCTCAGTAATCTTATCTGTGAAATGGGGATTAAGACTGGGAGCCCCAAATGGAACATGTACTATGTCCAACCTGATTAGCTTGTATCCACCCCAGAACTTAATACAGTGCTTGGAACCTAGTAATTGCTTAACAAATACCACAAACAAAGATGAACCAGAATTGTTCAGGATGTGTGGAGCTGAGCACAATGTGACTTGGGTCTGTTCTCTGTGCCTGGCAGGAAGGAGATGAGTATGGCGGGGCATCAGGGCCAGAGTTGGACAAAGGAAATGACACAGAGTTAAATTTTGCAGAAATATTATCAGTCTCAATATCTGTCTACCACTATTACTTGAAAATCCACTGGTTTTAAAAAAGAGGCCCTTCAATGTCAGCAGTACATGAGACAAAACGAAAGAAACAGAAAAACAATGAACATGGAATTCCCAGCAAAACGGGTGTTGCTGTTTTGTCATGTTCTTTTCCAATCCCATCACTGGATCACCACAGTAGGTGACAGTTAACAGGAAGACTGACAGAGGTGTCCACAGATCAGATGAAACGTTTCACAGCTCCAGTCAGTCACCTGGCAGTTGGTCCTGAATTTCACTGGGGAGTGATGGGACAGAGCTTGGGTTCAGCATCCTGGCCCACCATTTCTCCAGAAATCACCAGAAAATTTTGCAGCAGCGGCCAAGGTCAGTGGCAGGAAGGGTAGGTGGGAGCTTAAAGGTGCGCTGTACTATCTAAACTTTTTATGTGGGTTTTTATAAAGCTTCAGCAAATGAAAACTATAAAACACTGGCTCAGGCTTCAAAGCTGAGGTGAGCTGTGCCTGAAAAATACATCTGCTGCTGTTTGCTCTTCTCCCCAGCCTCAATACACACACCAAAAAACCTCCAACAAAACCAAAAACCAAAAACAGTGCAGTGCTGGGAGCAGCAAAAAAGGCTTTCTCTAGCCAGCCAGCTTTTCCCCTCCATGAAACTTTCATTCACTCAGTCAATCACTCAATCATATTTATTGAGTGCTTACTGTGTACAGAGCCTTGTACTATCAATCATATTTATTGAGCGCTTACTATGTGCAGAGCACTGTACTAAGCACTAGGGAAGTACAAGTTGGCAACATATAGAGACAGTCCCTACCCAACAGTGGGCTCACAGTCTAAAAGGGGGAGACAGAGAACAAAACCAAACATACTAACAAAATAAATAGAATAGATATGAACAAGTAAAATAGAGTAATAAATATGCACAAACATATATACATGATTTATATATATAAATGCACATCATTAACAAAATAAATAGAATAGTAAATACGTACAAGTAAAATAAAAAGAGTAATAAATCTGTACAAACATATATACAGGTGCTGTGAGGAGGGGAGGGAGGTAGGGCCGGGGGGATGGGGAGGAGAAGAGGAAAAAGGGGGCTCAGTCTGGGAAGGCCTCTTGGAGGTAATTTGTTTTCAGGCTTGGATTTATCCACAGAGCTAAAATAAGGACATTTTTAGTCTCTCCTTCCCAAGTCTTCGCAGTCATGCTGTGAGATGAAGACGGCAGAACGGAGAAGTCTCAAAGTAACGTCCCTCAGGGGAAACTGTGGGCAGGTGGATGATGGGCAGGGCGGTTCAGCCAATTTAAAAAGCTTCTCCTTTTCCCTTCCTAAATGTCTCAAGCATGTACTTCTTTGAGATGGGCAGAGACAGGAGCCGCATGTGACGGATGAGGGAGCCCCAGGACTGGGCTCCAGAGAGGGCGGTTTCCAGTGGTAATGGGCTGTACAGCTGAATCGCAAAGTAGGAGGTGAGCAAAATGAACCCCAAGGTGATCAGGCCCTTGTGGGCAACCATTAGCAGGAAGTGTCGTGGGGGTTCTCTCTGAGGCTCATTCTTCTCCAGAAGCTGTTTGACAAACTTCTCGATCGCCTTTTCTGACATCCCACATTGGTGCCCCGTCTGCCTCACCAAGTTAATGGTCTCTAAGAGCTTGTCATAAATGCTGAGCTCACTGGCGGAGAGATCCATGGTCTCCAGTTAAAAAAATCCCTGGTCCCCCGAGGCTCCTACTACTTCTATTAATAATAATAGTAACAACAATCATAATTGTGGTATTTGTTAAGTGCTTACTGTGTGGCACACACTGCTAAGTGCTAAGGTGGATACATATAAATTGTGTTGGACACAGTCCCTGTGCCTTGTGGGGTTCACAGTCTCAATCCCTATTTTGTAGATGAGGTAACTGAGGCCCAGAGAAATTAAGAGATTTGCCCCAGGTCACACAACAGACAAGTGGCAGAGCAGGGATTAGAACCCATGACCTTCTGACTTTCAGACCCATCCTCTAGCTGTTACAACGTGCTGCTTCTCTGCTACTAAGCGCTTGGGAGAGTACAGGGTAACATAGACACATTGCCTGCCCACAGTGAGCTTACAGTCTAGAGGGGGCAGATGGACAACATACATAAATTACAGATATTTATTTATAGTAACTTAATAATAATAATTTTGGTACTTATTAAGTGCTTGCTATGTGCAAAGCACTGTTCTAAGCACTGGGGAGGATACAAGGTGATCAGGTTGTCCCTTGTGGAACTCACAGTCTTAGTTCCCACTTCACAGATGAGGTCACAGAGGCACAGAGAAGTTAAGTGACTTGCCCAAAGTCACACAGCTAACAAGCGGTGGAGCTGGGATTAGAACCCATGACCCCTGACTCCCAAGCCCGGGCTCTTTCCACTGAGCCACGCTTCACACCCACTGCTCAATGTTTGGGTTGGTCAAAGCTGTCAGAGATTGGGGTTCTTGTCTGAGGCTTCAGAAGTTTGGAGGATCTTCGAGGCATATTGTGACTGAAAAAAAGCTACTGCCCCCTCCCCGCCCGCTTTCACACATAGATCTGGGAGTTGTAGCTCAACAGGCAGAATGACAGAAGTTACCTCCAACCAAATCCTGTCAGTGGGAGCTAATCAGAGGAAGCGCCCACAAGCGGGTCTTAAAACAATGCTTTTAACAGATGGAGGATGATCAGTGAAGCTTTTCTGGAAGCAAGAAGCAATGAAATCTGTAGTTTATTGGATGCCCATACTTGTCATCTCTGTTGATGACACCACCACTGCCCTCCCAATTCCAGAATCCCGCAACCCTAGATGTCATCCTTAACTCCTTAACATCTTCCAACTCTAACATTCTCACATGCTGAGAAACAGCATGGTGTAATGGATACAGCATGGGCTGGGAGTCAGAAGGTCATTGGTTCTAATCCTGGCTTCACCACTTGTCTGCTGTGTGACCTTGGGCAAGTCACTTTAATAATAATAATAATAATAATAATAATAATGGCATTTATTAAGGGTTTACTATGTGCAAAGCATTGTTCTAAGCACTGGGGAGGTTACAAGGTAATAATAATGGCATTTATTAAGTGCTTACTATGTGCAAAGCACTGTTCTAAGCACTGGGGAAGTTACAAGGTGATCAGGTTGTCCTGCGGGGGGCTCACGGTCTTAATCCCCATTATACAGATGAGGGAACTGAGGCACAGAGAAGTAAAATGACTTGCCCAAAGTCACACAGCTGGCAATTGGCAGAGCTGGGATTTGAACCCATGACCTCTGACTCCAAAGCCCAGGCTCTTTCCACTGAGCCACACTGCTTCTTTACTTCTCTGTGCCTCAATTACCTCATCTGGAAAATGGGGATTGAGAATGTGAGGCCCACATGGGACAGTGCCTATATCCAATTTGATTTGCTTATACACTCCAGCACTGAGTACCGTGTCTGGCACATAGTAAGCATTTAGCAAATACCACCATCATTATTATCATTATTATGATATTCAAGCTACTGCTATACCTTGCTGGTTCTTCCTATATTTTCCATCACCGTCCAGACATCTACCGTCATAGTCCAAGTTCTTGTCAAAACATAGCCAGACTGTTGCAACAGTATCTTAGCTGGTCTTCCAACTCCCAGTCCCTCTTCCATTCTATACTACACCTGGTAAGATCATCTTCTTGAAGTATCACTCATTGGCCATCTGTCCTCTCCTCAAAACCATCCCATGACTTCCCATTTCCCTTCACATCAAAGCAAAAATTCCTCAAGGTTCAAGGCACTCCACAAACTCTTATATATCATCCCTTTTCCATCTTGCTCTTTTCATTCCCCCCAGTCAACCTTCTAGTTATAAATCTTTCTCAAGTCTTCCGCCTTTAGTCCATTGCTCATGTTGTTTCACCAGACTGAAATTCCTTCCCCACCTAATCTAACAAAAGTTTTTCCCACCTTCAAAGGATTCCTGAAATCTCACTTCATCCAACAAGCCTTCTTTGATCAACTCCCCATACTTAAGTAACATCATCCACCTCTATTAATATCCTCCTTCAGCATATATGTATAGATGTATGACTAACTGTATAGTCAATGTATTTATTCTGATTACTAATTAGAGAAGCAGTGTAGCCTAGTGAAAAGATCATAGGTCTGTGAGTCAGAGGACCTGGATTCTAATTCCAACTCCTTCACTTCCCTGCTGGGAAGTGGCTTTGGGAAAGTCACTTCACGTCTCTGGGCCTCTGTTTCATTATTCTGTAAAATGAGAACTAAATAGCTGTTCTCCCTCTTACTAGACCATGAACCAGAGGAGGGACAGGGCCTGTGTCCACATAACTTCTTTCTTCCCCAGCACTTAGCACAGTACTTGATATCTAGTAAGTGCTTAACAAAGACCAAAATTATTATTACTCCTGGGGTAAATATTTTCATGTCTGTCTCCCCCACTAGAATGTATGCTTCTTTTGGGTAGGAAGTCTGTCTCATGCTTCTTTTCTAATTCCCCTAGGACAATGAGTGTTCAACATATATTGTAACTCCTTCTACGTACAAAAGAAAGCGCTAAATAAATACGATTGAATGAAAAGACACAGTTACCACTTGAGAAGTGTAGAATTTCACAAGTGACTATTTGATTATTGGTTCCTTTTCCCAGTTATCAATGCTACCCTTTCTGAATTATAATTCATTTATTAGAATCTTCGTTTTTAATTGGCATAGTATTTGTGCCTTTACAATTTTTAGGGAATTATCTTGTCCTCTAATCGAAAGACAGTAAAGAGTTAGCGATTCTAACTTTGAGACCTGACTGGTAGTAGCATTTCTCACAGTACAACTTTTACCAAAGGAAACATCAATTATAAACACTTTCTGGGGCACTTTCAAAACACAGGCAAAGTCAGGTAAAATCCAATCCTTCCCCCACCCAGAAAATCCAATTTCTACTAACATATATTGTAGATTGAACATTATAGATTTTGACATTTAAGCCCACTCAAGGCCTTTGTTTGGGGAATCCAGAGTGGAAATCTTGGAGTTAGACCCCAAATAATTTTGAACACTTTGACTCAGCTCTGTCTTCAGTGAATTAACAATGATCCAAAAAAAAAATTTTCAAAATCAAGTGGAGGTATCTTACACATCACAACCTGCTATTGTTCTCCATGGGAAAATTGCACAAGACACTGGTGGCTCTTTGTGCTGTTTTTGCAGGGTGTCTCTAAAGATGCTGACTGTCCTTTATTTTGAATTTAGAATAATGGACATACAGGGAGGTTTAACAACCTAGGCCTCAATGTAAAAAAAATTAATATGCACATACCAAAATGGGGCATACTAACGGTCTTCTAAAATAAAAAATATTAAATTGTTAAACTTTATTCTGAAAAGTGGCCTCCTGGAGTAAACTGCTCTGAGGAAATCAACTTTGTTTGGTCTTTTTCTCTGGTTAGTGTCAGTCTTTTAAGTGAAAACTGACAGAGAATGCCAGTGTGATGATATTTCTCATTACATCCCCTGCCAAACAGGATCTAAAGTGATCCCCTAGGTAAACTGGATTGTATCCTGTCTTCAAAAAAAAAATCTTTGGCCCAGAGAAAAGTGGACTTGAGTTTCAATATATCCCAGGATACACACAAGCTGCATTTTCATGGGGTGACTAGAGCTTTTGCCCCATTAACTGACCAGCTGAGGTGATAATGTTGTTTTTGGTCCTCGTGGTCCCATGCAGAGTTATACCCTAACTGCTGCTAGAGAGCAGTGGGAAGCTTCACCACAAATGGTGATGGGGGTCCTTTCTACAGAGGCCAGGCTAGCACTAAGGAGATAGTGGCTTTTTGAACAGGGACCAGCTTGCTGTTCATTGGAATTGTGTGGTCAAGGAAGCTGATAGCCAGGCCACAGAAGTGATGGCACTTCAATCAATCAATCAATCACTTAGAACGCATAACTCATCCACTCCTGCATGTTGTTTGTTATTTAAATACGATTGATTGATTGATTTTGCAAAGCTTCAAATCCCTTCAAATCTCAGCAATGCAGAGCTCTGAACAATGGTACTCGGAGATTGTTGATGTCATTGTACTATCACCCATAAAACCCAGTTGAAATATTTCCTGATGGCACTGAGGGGAATCCAGATCCCTTATAATGGCTGCCGGGTCAGGCAAGACCACTGGTAAAAAGGCCAAGAATACTCCCCCTCAAGGCTGTAAGCTTGTTGTGCACAAGAAATGTGTCTGTTTATTGTTATAGTGTACTCTCCTAAGTGCTTAGTACAGTGCTTGGCGCACTAAGCATTCAATAAATACAGCTGAATAGTTGGGAGCCATACTATAGGTGGTAGAGAAGAACAGTAAGAGGGATGGAGGTCAGAAGACTTGCCATGGATGGCCAATATCCAGGAAACTAGCCTTATGCTATTTGTGATTTTTTTGTGTGTTTCCCTGGAAATAAATTGTTGGATAGCCTCCATTTTAGCCAGTATCTGCTCTCAAAATCATTGCAGAATGCTATTTTTGTTAAATGTACAATATTTATTTTTCAATATTTGACAAGCATGTAGCAATAAGAATTAAATTTGGATAGTGTTTTTTCCCAAAAAGCACATGCATATCAATTACTTTATCCTTCCAAATTCCTTTCCAGCTGGAAAAAAAGAGGCCTTTTTTCCCCATTTTAAAGATGGAGAAACTGAAGCTCAAAGACGTTAGGTGCCTTGGCAAAATTCTATCAGTTCACCACTGGTAGAGCTGGCACTAAAACCCAGGTCTACTGACTCTTAGTCTTGTGTTGTTGGTTTTTTTAAATGGAATTTGTTAAGTGTTTACTACGTTCCAAGCACTGTACTAAGCACAGGGATAGATAAAAGCTAATAAGATTGGACATAGTCCATGGGGCTCCAGTTTTAATCCCCATTTTACATGAAGTAAATGAGGCCCAGAGAAGTTTCCACGGGGCTCCAGTTTTAATCCCCATTTTACATGAAGTAACTGAGGCCCAGAGAAGTTTCCATGGGGCTCCAGTTTTCATCCCCATTTTACATGAAGTAACTGAGGCCCAGAGAAGTTATGTGACTTGGCCAAGTTCACACAACTCACAAGGTGGGAAATCCGAGGTTAGAACCCAGGTCCTTGTAACTCTGAGCCCCACACTCTGTCCATTAGGCCACACTACTTCACTTTCTACTAGACCAGGTCATGGGCTAAATTTGTCCTTACTCTTCCCCATCTGTCTCTCTCTTCTCTTTCTCCTCTCCATGCCAAACCACATCTTTGAGGCCCAGAGATGTTTGGTAGTGCCTTCACCTGACCTTTATTCTCTAGCTCTTTGGTGGCCAATAATGGTAGTAGGGGATAAATGCTGTGACTGCAATGTTTCAAGGGACTATCAGCCCTGAGCCCCAACTGAAATATTTTCTATGGCGAGCCCAAACCCCTTATAACAGTTGCAGGATCCTAAAGCCCTACAGTTCTTCCCTTCCTGGGACAGGTAGGGCTGGGGTTTCCTACCTAGAGAATGTAAATGAGAAACAGCATGGCCTAGAGGAAAGAGCATGAGTCTGGTAGCAGAATTCGGTTCTATTCCAGAATCTTCTATTTGCCTCCTTTGTGACCTTGGACAAGGCACCAAATTTACCTCAATTTTCTCATCTGCAAAATGGAGACAAAATACCTGCTCTCCCTTCTCAAACTATGAGCCCTGGGTGGGACAGGATGGAGTCCAATCTACACATATTTTATCTACTACAGTGTTTACTCAATTATTATCATGAATAATTCAGTTACTTAAATACTACCCTGGAATAGCCTAAGAATCTATAAGGGATCTTCAGTGGATTTTGATGATGATGATGCTTAAGCGCTTACTATGTGCAAAGCACTGTTCTAAGTGCTGGGGAGGTTACAAGGTGATCAGGTTGTCCCATGGAGGGCTCACAGTTTTAATCCCCATTTTACAGATGAGGTAAAAGAAGTACAGAGAAGTTAAGTGGCTTGTCCAAAGTCACACAGCTGACAGTTGGCAAAGTCGGGATTTGAACCCATGACCTCTGACTCCAAAGCCCGTGCTCTTTCCACTGAGCCACGCTGCTTCTTCATTCATTCAATCGTATTTATTGAGTGCTTACTGTGTGCAGAGCACTGTACTAAGCGCTTGGGAAGTACAAGTTGGCAACATAACATGTTCGTAACTGAAACAATAATCTCTGATTTCTTTGATGAGAAGCACCTTTGCACATGTATCATCACAATAAATTCTTTAAATGTCAAAGTACAAGCACTGAGAACATTATGTATCGCTTGGGTATTCCATTAAGAATTGGTTGTTGCTTTCTTCCCTTGGGCAGATCATATCGCAAACCTCTACCAAATTCATTCCACCTCTGTGAGTAGTTTAAAATGGACGAGGGACAGATAAAAAAAGTTCTTAAAAAGTTCCAAATCTCACCATAAGGTGAAAAATTAACTTGCAGAATAAGAAATAAGTAATGTCAAAATAGAAAAAGCAATGTTTTCATATTCAGAGAAAATGGAAGCTTTGTTACCCTTTCACCTGAAATAAAACAGTATAGTTTCCTAAAGGACTCTCACCAACGGTAATTGAGTGCGTACTTTGTGCAGATCACTGTACTAAACATCTGACTGCCCTTTAAGCACACAGATAAATACAAAACTGCTAAATAATAGCTATATCAATTTATTAAGTGAATGTTAGTGTGGCCTAATAGACAGAGCACAGGCCTGATGGAAGGACATCTTTTCTAATCCCTACTCCACCGCCTGTCTGCTGTGTGACCTTGGGTAAGTCACTTTGCTTCACTGTGCCTCGGTTACCTCATCGGTAAAAATGGGGATTAAGATTATGTGCCTCATGTGGGACAAGGACTCTGTCCTACCTGATTAGCTTGAATCTACCCCAATGTTTAGTACAATGTCTGGAGCGTAGTATGTGCTTAACAAATACCATGAAAAAAAGAGGGGGGATTTGTGTCTTTTACCTCTTTTGAACTCTACCAAGAGCTTAGTATTCTGCTTTGTTCAAAATAGGTATTCAGTAGATACTATTAATTGATAAACAAATAGATGATTTATTTTTCTATTTCATTATGACTTATTTATACTGTCTATTATGATTCTTATTCTTCATTCTGTTCCCAGTATTTGTAAATAATGTCTGCTTGCCTCCTTCTTAAGTATTTATTTTTCTGTGCATCTAATGTGTTCTCGTAAGTGCTTATTACAATGCTCTGGACCCAGTAGTTCTGGACTCAGTAGTTTTAGACCATTGATGTATTGAGTATTTGCCCTTCTGAGACAACTCCAATTAGGAAGATAGTCATTATTATTTTTAGGGCAGTCCTAGTAAAGGAGAATTGAGTATTGGAAGTATTGAGAGAAAACACTGTTTGTTTGTTTTTTCTGGCTCTATGCATACATACCTCAAGGAATGACTCACTTTACCAGTATAAAAAAGCCCATGATTTTGAGAAGTGCAACCTACAAACCATTCACCCCACCAGCTCAGCCATGAGAAGCAGCGTGGCTCAGTGGAAAGAGCATGAGCTTTGGAGTCAGAGGTCATGGGTTTAAATCCCAGCTCTGCCAATTGTCAGCTGTGTGACTTTGGGCAAGTAACTTAACTTCTCTGTGCCTTTGTTACCTCAATTGTAAAATGGGGATTAAGACTGTGAGCCCCCTGTGGGACAACCTGATCACCTTGTAACCTCCCCAGCGCTTAGAACAGTGCTTTGCACATAGTAAGTGCTTAAGCATCATCATCATCATCAAAATCCACTAAAGATCCCCTATAGTTTCTTTGCATATAGTAAGCACTTAATAAATGCCATCATTATTATTATTACTGATAGAACTATGTGATTTTGCTAGAATTAGAAAGGATTTAAGGGTCCTGTTCCAGGCTTGTGCTTATGGGAAGAGCCACATGCATTAAATCTATTAAACTCTCTGCCTGTAGAGATTTCACCCTGCAAGATATATCCAATCCCAAAATGGTTTCATAGGTATAACTAATGCACTTTAGATCTAAGTTTTAATAATTAATGATAATAATTTTGGTAATTAAGTGCTTACTATGTGCCAAGCACTGTTCTAAGTGCTGGAACAGGTATAAGTTAATAAAATTGGACAGAGTCCCTTCTAGACTGTGGGCCTGTTGTTGGGTAGGGACCGTCTCTATATGTTGCTGACTTGTACTTCCCAAGCGCTTAGTACAGTGCTCTGCACACAGTAAGCATTCAATAAATGTGATTGAATGAATGAATGAATGTCCCACATTGGGCTCACACTCTTAATCCCCATCTTTTATAGATGAGGTAAGTGAGGCACAGAGAAGTTAAGAGACTTATCTAAGGTCTCTAAGGTCACACAACAGACAAATGGTGGAGCCGAGATTAGAACCCAAGACCTTCTGACTCCCACTATGCCATGCTAGCACATTCTGAAGTATTTTCTAGAACAGATCAAGATAGTTGCCATTTAAATAGCATTTAAAATATTTTTTAAAGCTCCGATTTTTTATGTCACATTTGATAAAACCGGTTATCCCATTTACCATGGGCTGTCAAAGATTCAATAGTATGAATGACTAGTTAAATCGTCTATTAATGGGTCTATTCAGTGAAAAATTTAATTTCAAGAATTTACCTTGAAATATGATACTGTAGAGGAAAGAAAACCCAATTGTCACCTCAAACCTTGGGAGGACAAAGGCAGCACTCCCTCCTGAGAAAATAGGGGAAAACACTTTTCTCAGCCATAACAATAATAATAATAACAATAATAATTGTGGCATTAGTTAAGTGCTTACTATGTGCCAAACACTGTTCTAAGCACTGGGATAGATATAAGGTAATCAGGTTGCATACAACCTCTCCCACATTGGGTTTATAATCTTAATCCTCATTTAATGGATGAGGTAACTGAAGCACAGAGAATCAATCAATCGTATTTATTGAGCGCTTACTATGTGCAGAGCACTGTACTAAGCGCTTGGGAAGTACAAATTGGCAACACATAGAGACAGTCCCTATCCAACAGTGGGCTCACAGTCTAAAAGGGGGAGACAGAGAACAGAACCAAACATACCAACAGAATAAAATAAATAGGATAGAAATGTACAAGTAAAATAAATAAATAAATAGAGTAATAAATATGTACAACCATAGAAGTGAAGTTACATGCCCAAGGTGACACAGAAGATACATGGCAGAGCTGGGATAAGAGCCCATTTCCTCTGACTCCCAAATCCATGCTCTTTTCACTAGACCATACTGCTTCCTATATTCAACAAACTTGTGACTCTTAATTCTTACCAACTGGTTCCCTTCCTCTGCAAAGGAAGTGGCACCAGGACACTGAGATAGCAGGAGCTGGAAGATCACATCACTGCAATCACAGTTGTCCACCAGCACATCCATGAACCTCGAGTCCCTCTTGACTCACTGAGACTTGGCCTTTCAGATTAAATAATAACAATAATAATAATAATAGTAATAACATTATGATACTTGTTAAGGGCTTACTATGTGCCAAGTACTGTTCTAAGTGCTGGGGAGAAAATAATGATAGCATTTGTTAATACTCACCTCCTCCAGGAGGCCTTCCCAGACTGAGCCCCTTCCTTCCTCTCCCCTTCGTCCCTCTCTCCATCCCCCCATCTTACCTCCTTCCCTTCTCCACAGCACCTGTATATATTTATATATGTTTCTACGTATTTATTACTCTATTTATTTATTTTACTTGTACATATCTATTCTATTTATTTTATTTTGTTAGTATGTTTGGTTTTGTTCTCTGTCTCCCCCTTTTAGACTGTGAGCCCACTGTTGGGTAGGGACTGTCTCTATATGTTGCCAATTTGTACTTCCCAAGTGCTTAGTACAGTGCACTGCACATAGTAAGCGCTCAATAAATACGATTGATGATGATGATGATGTTAAGGGCTTACTATGTGCCAAGCTCTGTTCTAAGCACTCGGTACACACAGGTAATCAGGTTGTCCCACGTGGGACTCACAGTCTTCATCCCCATTGTACAGATGAGGAAACTGAGGCACAGAGAAGTCAAGTGACTTCCCCAAAGTCACACAGCTGACAAGTGGTGGAGCCTGGATTAAAAACTATGACCTCTGGCTCCCAAGCCCAGGTTCTTTCCACTAAGTCACACTGCTTCACTAGCAGATAGATCAGTTAATCAGTTTGAACACACACCCTGTCCCACATGATACTCAACCCTTAATCCCCATTTTACAGATTAGGTAATTGAGGACCAGAGAAGTTAAGTGACTTGCCCCAGGTCACACAGCAGACATGTGGCAAAGTTTGGATTAGAGCCCAGGTCCTTCTGACTCCCAGGCCTACGGTCTATTCACTAAGTCAAGTTTCCCATTTCTGCACATCTCCAAATGGTGCACAAGGTAGTGAAAGAATGAACTGATAAAGGAGAATAAGACTGGAGCATTTAGTTCACTTGGCTTTGTAAACACCTCCTGCTCTGGAATTTAACTTGAGGAAAAGTTCAGGATTTGTCATACCTCAGTGTCTCCTTATTGAAATCCATTCAATTGTATTTATTGAGCACTTAGTATGTGCAGAGCACTGTACTAAGTGCTTGAAATCTACCCACACCATTCAGGATATGCCCTTCTGAAAACTCACCTCCTTACTATCCCAACTAATTCTCCTTGCCTGATCATGTCTCCCTAATTATCATTCATAACACTGTCGGTATAGGTCCTTTTCATATGTAAGTAGGTAGCAAATATATATATTTTTTAATGGCATTAAGCGCTTACTATGTGCAAAGCACTTTTCTAAGTGCTGGGGAGGTTACAAGGCAATCATGTCCCACAGGGTGCTCACAGTCTTAAACCCCATTTTACAGATGAGGTACCTGAGACACAGAGGAGTTAAGGGACTTGCCCAAATTCACACAACTGAAAAGTGGTGGAGATGGGATTTGAACCCATGACCTCTGACTCCAAAGCCCATTCTCTTTCCGTCCTGGCTGTGTGCTCATGTGCACAGGGGAAGTGTCATATTGCTGCGTTGTACTTCCCCAAGCTCTCAGTACCGTGCTCTGCACACAGTAAGTGCTCAATAACTACAATTGATTGATTGGTTGATACCTTTCTTGATCCATCAATTGAGCTCTTACTGTAGGTTGGGCACTGTACTACCTAGAAGACTGTAGTCCCAAACGAGACAGGGACTGTTTCTGATCTGACTATCTTGTATCTAAGAGCTTATCATACTGCTTATCACATAGTAATTGCTTAATAAATACTACAATTATCAATCATTATTAATTTCCTCCACTTCAAAATCCATCGGACCATAGCTCTCCCCATACAAGACCCTCCTGATGATCTTGTCTCCTCCAGAAGACTTTTCCTGATTAACTTTTGACTCCTCAAGTCATGGTCTCCTAGCTTGTCTTGTCTAATGCTGTCGAGTTGTCTCTGATCCTTAGTGATTCCATGGACACATCTCTCCCAGAACCCCCCACCTCCATCTGCAATCGTTCTGGTAGTGTATCCATGGAGTTTTCTTGGTAAAAATATGGAAGCGTTCTACTATTGTCTTCTTCCCCGAAGTAAACTTGAGTCTCCACCCTTGACTCTCTCCCACTGCTGCCCAGCACAGGTGAGCTTTGCCTTGTAGCAGATTGCCTTCCACTCTCTAGCCTCACCCAAGCCAGGAAAGGCATGGGTATGCCTCTGCTTGATTCTCCCTTCCATAGCTGAGAGTGGTAGAGTACAAGAAACTTTCCAGGTGCGATCCTGTGAGAGGGACTCCTCCTAGCTACAACTTTAGTATTTAGGTACTATTTTCACCAGTCATATAAACAGTAAAGTTTAGAAGATATACAAAAATATAGTATCTCAATTGTACTGTTAACACCAAAATAAGCATGTATTCACTATCCAGATTTTCACTTTCTACTTTTTTCCCCCCTAACTGTCCACATTTTGATATCTATCTCCTGTACTGGATTGGAAGCTCCTGAGCCCACTGTTGGGTAGGGACTGTCACTATATGTTGCCAACTTGTACTTCCCAAGTGCTTAGTACAGTGCTTTGCACACAGTAAGTGCTCAATAAATCCAATTGATTGACTGGGGGAGGGGGATGTGTCTAAACACTAGTGTATTCTCCCAAGGCCTTGGTACAATCAACTACACAAAATAGTTGCTCTCCACAAAGCCTGTTCATAAAGAAAAAAAAAAAAACTATATTCAATTAGGTCCCTAGTTAGGAACATTTTGGCATTTTTATTAGTGATACTTTTGTGGGAACCGTGAGTGACTAAGGTAGAGACTAGTATTCTTATCTCCATTTCATAGCTTTCTCCAAGTAGCCTAAATTGTGCTTGGTTTTACATAAAAATATATAAATTCATTTAATATTGCTAAATAGAAGGAAAAAGTCTGTTTCACTTTTTTCCTCCCAAACACAGTTCATTTGTGTGAACGAAGCGTATTCACCATTTGCAATTCATCCTGAAAATGGTCAAATTCCCAGGAAATTCATAAAGATGCTTTGAGAAGATTATTTTAAATCCCTGAATTGCAACATCATGTCTGCAAGGAGGATAGAGAATACTGAATAAGTCATATCCCAGACTTCAGACTAATAAAATTTCCTCTCCACTTTGATCTTGACATTGTATCTTTCTTGTGATTCAGCTAGAATCACTTCACTGAGCAAGCACTTTGGCAAAGAAGAAGTTAATGGGGACTACAGTAAAAGCATTTTAACAGACCAGAGAGGCTGGCTGCTGATTGTGACGTGAAATTGAAATGATTAATGTCAGTCTGAGATTATAATGAGACACTTGATGCCATCTCCTGGGAAATAGTTTTCTCTCTCAATTTGAAAAGCTTCACCCTTGACAGAAGGGCAGATATCCGTGGTGAACAATAATAGCCGCAGTGAACAATATACCAATTTAGTCTTATCTAAATTGGGTGAGGATTAGGTCATTGTTATAAGTACAGCTTTCTAGGTTAGCATAAAAATTGTAATTTCCCACTTTTTTCAGGCATTTGTAATATCAGAGCAAATTCTATTGTCCTAGAGCTAAGCTGACAAGACCAAAGTTATTTCAAGTCCAGCACTTAACCTGGCAGGGCTGCAGTTTTATGTCCTGTGCTCCCTTCATCAGGATTCTGGGGTCTATAGCCTGGTCCCTGAGAGAGCAGCACCTTCACCCCATTTTTAGACTGTGAGCCCACTGATGGGTAGGGACTGTCTCTATATGTTGCCAATTTGTACTTCCCAAGCGCTTAGTACAGTGCTCTGCACATAGTAAGCGCTCAATAAATACGATTGATGATGATTTCCAACCTCCCCACTGCAGGGGGAGATTCCCTGGCCCATGGGACCCAGTGGCATGGAGTTTCCTGGAGCAACTGGCTCCAGGAAGCAGCGTGGCTCAGTGGAAAGAGCATGGGCTCTGGAGTCAGAGGTCATGGGTTCAAATCCTGACTCCGCCACTTGTCAGCTGTGTGACTTTGGGCAAGTCACTTAACTTCTCTGTGCCTCAGTTACCTCATCTGTAAAATGGGGATTAAGACTGTGAGCCCCATGTGGGACAACCTGATGACCTTGTAACCTCCCCAGTGCTTTGCACATAGTAAGCACTTAATAAATGCCATTATTATTAACTGTTAGAATTTTGTGAAAGGTTTGGCTCTTAATAGATAATTGCCTTGCTAGCACTGAGAAGTCCAAGGATCATTATTCCCTTTAGCAGCGATGGACCCCACGGCTGTGAGTTGCCACGTGTGTCCTTTTCCACACATGAGGGACCTGTATTAATTACCAGAAACTCCATATTAAGATGCCACTGCTCCAAGCATTATTATATAGCCCTGGAATAGCTCTGACATCACCATGACCCCACAATCCACTCATGCCCCTGATGACCTACCCACTGCCTATATCCTCAAACTCCACCAACCTTAATCAACAAGTCCCTCAGTGGTATTTATTGAGCCCTTACTCTTTGCAGAATATTGTACTAAGGGCTGGGGGCCTATAATATAAAAGAGTTTAGTAGACACATTCAACTTTTCCCCCTCCTCTGTCTGGGAAAATTATTTCTCCATCCCATGACTCTAAAAGTGGTAAAATCTTATGCATAAGGGTACTGTGTGACTAACACTTCCTTTATCATTGTTGTCTGTAAAGATAGATTCTTGCTGTTATCAAGGCACTCTCACTCTTGGGACTCTTTTCGATCAATGGTATTCATTTTCATTCATTCAATTGTATTTATTGAGCACTTCATCATCATCAATCGTATTTATTGAGCACTTACTGTGTGCAGAGCACTGTACTAAGCGCTTGGGAAGTACAAATTGGCAACATATAGAGACAGTCCCTACCCAACAGTAAGCTCACAGTCTAAAAGGGGGAGACAAAACTAAACATACTAACAAAATAAAATATATAGAAGATATGTACAAGTAAAATAAATAAATAGAGTAATAAATATGTACAAACATATATACATATATACAGGTGCTGTGGGGAAGGGAAGGAGGTAAGATGGGGGGATGGAGAGGGGGACGAGGGGGAACCACCATTACAGTTTTATTTTACCCCATCAAAAGCTGGGAATTTCACGTTTTTTACTGAGCTGTGCATTTAACTGGATACATAATTTGTTTTCAGATTGATGGTTACCACAGTTAGCGTATTAAACCCAGCTCTTCCCAACAAATGTCCTATGTCATTGACAGCAGTAAAGGGAGAAATGTGTGGAGAAAATCCTCCTTCCTTTTCCAGTTCTGCTAACTGCAAAGAGCATCGAAGCTCGTAGAGGGTATCTCCTCCAAACATTGCACCGATAAATACTCCATCTGGCTTCAGGACTTGATGCATCTGTTTAAATGCTCGAGGAAGGTCATTCACCCAATGCAAACTTAAACTGCTAACTACAAGATCAAATGTATTTTCTTTGAAAGGAAGAAATTCTTCATCAGCTAAAACACTGATAGTAGAAATTTCTGTTTTCATGGTATTTTTCAAAGCATTTTTGGAAATATCAACTTGGAAAAACCTTCTGACCGTCTCATTTAAGTGCTGGGCTATGTAGCCACTACCAACATCCAAAGCAAGAGGAAACTCTCTGGCTATATCATACACACGGTCTGCCACCTGGCCACCAACCTCCTCCCTGAGGTAGTCGTACTTCATGCACTCGGGCTGGTGGGCCGCCCAGTCCTTCTGCTACCTCTTCAGCCCCGGGTCGAACAGGTTGAGCAGCCCCGGGCGCAGAGAAGCCAAAGGTGGCCCTGGGCCCTGGCCGGAGGGGACGGGGACGAGTACAGGCCCACAGCCGCCCCGCCGCCGGGGCACTTGCTGTGTGCAGAGCACTGTACTAAGCGCTTGGGAAGAACAAGTTGGCAACATATAGGGACGGTCCCTACCCAGCAGCGGGCTCACAGTCTCGAAGGGGGAAACAGACAACAAAACAAAACATATTAACAAAATAAAATAAATAGAATAGAAAATATGTACAAGTAAAATAGAGTAATAAATATGGACAAACATATATACAGGTGCTGTGGGAAGGGGAAGAAGGTAAGGCAAGGGGATGGGGAGGGGGAGGAGGGGGAGAGGAAGGAGGGGGCTCAGTCTGGGAAGGCCTCCTGGAGGAGGTGAGCTCTCAGTAGGGCTTTGAAGGGAGGAAGAGAGCTAGCTTGGTGCATGTTCGGAGGGAGGGTATTCCAGGCCGGGGGAGAACGTGGGCCGGGGGTCGGTGGTGGGACATGTGAGAACGAGGCACAGTGAGGAGGTTAGTGGCAGAAGAGTGGAGGGTGCGGGCTGGGCTGTAGAAGGAAAGAAGGGAGGTGAGGTAGGAGGGGGTGAGGTGATGGACAGCCTTGAAGCCAAGAGTGAGGAGTTTTTGCCTGATGCGTAGGTTGATTGGTAACCACTGGAGATTTTTGAGGAGGGGAGTAACATGCCCAAAGCGTTTCTGTACAAAGACGATCCGGGCAGCAGCGTGATGTATAGATTGAAGTGGGGAGAGACAGGAGGGTGGGAGATCAGAGAGGAGGCTGATGCAGTAATCCAGTCGGGATAAAATGAGAGATTGAACCAGCAGGGTAGCGGTTTGGATGGAGAGGAAAGAGCGGATCTTGGCGATGTTGTGGAGGTGAGACCAGCAGGTTTTGGTGACGGATTGGATGTGAGGGGTGAACGAGAGAGCAGAGTCGAGGATGACACCAAGGTTGCAGGCTTGTGAGATGGGAAGGATGGTAGTGCCATCAACAGCAATGTGAAAGTCAGGTAGAGGGCAGGATTTGAGAGGGAAGATAAGGAGTTCAGTCTTGGACATGATGAGTTGTAGGTGGCGGGCAGACACCCAGATGGAGATGTCCTGAAGGCAGGAGGAGATGCGAGCCTGGAGGGAGAGGGAGAGAGCAGGGGCAGAGATGTAGATTTGGGTGTCATCAGTATAGAGATGATAGTTGAAGCTGTGGGAGCAAATGAGTTCACCAAGGGAGTGAGTATAGATAGAGAACAGAAGGGGACCAAAAATTCATTCATTATGTACAGAATACTGTACTAATTGCTTTAAAGCCTTCAAACATAAGTTTCCTGCCCCTTCTACTCAGCACTTGAATGACCCATATCCTAGCCTCCTCTTATGACATGACTTTTGTTCAGAGTAGGCCCAGGATTATACCACTAGCAGAAGGATGTATTCATTGTGGGCAGGGAATGTTTCTGCTATATTATGTTGTACTCTACCAAGAGCTTGGTACAGTGATCTGCACATAGTACACACAATAAATATAATTAATGACTAATGCAGAATGTGTCTGTTTATTGTTACCTTTGTACTGTACTCTCAAGCTCTCAGTACAGTGCTCTGCATACTGTAAGCATTCAAAAAATACAATTGAAAGAATTGATGAATGCATTATTTTTATTTTAATGGCATTTGCTAAGAACGTTCCATATGCCAGGCACTGTACTTAGCATTGGAGGCACTGTACTAAGCACGTCTACAGTAGAATAGAAATCATCTTCATCAGGGGTATTTAAGTGACTGAGTGCAAAATACTCAGCACTTGGGAGAGTACAACAGAGGAAAGGGACACATCTCAAGATTACATAGTATCAGATTCCCACAGACAAACCCTTATTTCAGGGAAAGATTGCAGTGTAACATTCAGTACCAATAAGTAGCTCACTAAGGTTCTCTCCTTAAAACACAGGCAAATGATTCAGTGTGCCATCATAGGCCAATTCATTCATTCATTCAATTGCATTTATTGAGCGCTTACTGTGTGCACAGCACTGTACTAAGCGCTTGGGAAGTACAAATCAGCAACATATAGAGATGGTCCCTACCCAACAACGGGCTCACAGTCTAGAAGGGGGAGACAGACAACAAAACATATTAACAAAATAAAATAAATAGAATAGTAAACATGTACAAGAGTACATACGAAAGGTCAAGAGTCAGAAGGTCCTGGGTTCTAACCCTGGCTCCACCACTTGTCTTCTGGGTGACCTTGGGCAAGTCATTTTACTTCCTTGTGCCTCCATTGCTCCAATGGTAAAATGGGAATTAGGAGTGCGAGCCCCACGTGAGACATGGACTGTGTCCAACCTGAGTAGCTTGTATCTATACCAGTGCTTAGTAGAGTGTCCGGTACATAGTAAGGACTTGAATATCATAACAAATAATGGTAATAATAGATTATTTTAATTTTCCAATGTAAATATTTTTAAAAAGAATGATTTCAGAGAATCAGGGCTTAAGAATGCATACAGATTTCCTGTGGTAATCTGAACATGACTGAACATGAGTACACAGAAAACTAGAAGGAAATATGTTGCCGACTTGAACTTCCCAAGTAAGTGCTCAATAAATAAGATTGAATGAATGAATGAAAATCCTAATGTGCTTTCTATTCCAAGTTTTGGGAAGCAGGTGAAGTAGGGTGCCCTGTTGCAACCAGGGCAAAAGCTTTTCTGATCAAATCCTGGGCTAACATGCTTAAAGGAGAAATACGGTAGTTACAGTTCCAATGAACTAATGCAACAGTGATCCACAGGCAAGATGTAGTTTGGAAATTCAGTAGGAAGTGAACTTCCTGCCATTTTACATGTTTTCTCTCCACATTTTGGATGGACACCTGTTATGAATTAGGATTTGTAGAGAAGCAGCTTGGCTCAGTGGAAAGAGTATGGGCTTTGGAGTCAGAGGTCGTGGGTTCAAATCCCGACTCTGCCAGTTGTCAGTTATGTGACTTTGGGCAAGTCACTTAACTTCTCTGGGCCTCAGTTACCTCATCTGTAAAACGGGGATTAAAACTGTTAGCCCCCCATGGGACAATCTGATCATCATCTTCTAACCACCCTAGTGCTTAGAACAGTGCTTAGAATGCTTAGCACATAGTAAGTGCTTAATAAATGCCATCATTATTCTTAAAAGCACAATTACAAGGAAATTCCAAAATCACCAAGAAACATGAAGCACCAGATGTAATAATAACAATAATGACAATGGTATTTGTTAAGCACTTCCTATGTGCCAAGCACTGTACTAAGCACTGGAGTAGATACATGCTAATCAGGTTGTTCTACGTGGGGCTCATAGTCTTAAATCCCATTTTATAGATGAGGTAACTGAGGCACAGAGAAGTTAAGTGGTCTACCCAAGTTCACACAGCAGGCAAATGGGGAAGGTGGGATTAGAACCCACATTCTCTGACTCCCAAGCTCATGCTCTTTCCACTAAGCCGTGCTGCATCTCTTATGCCATCATACACTGAAACTGGGAAGCAAACTTGCGAATCTTGGCCGATGCCATGCTCACATGCTAAGGGTGATAGCTTGGCAAAACGGTCCAGAATGGGGTACCAGTAAAATAATGTGTCAAGAAGCTGCACTAATAAACACAGTAAAATATTTGCTTTGTTGTTGTTTTTGCTTCCATTTCCTCTTCTGCATGTGGACAGTGAAGCAGCATGGCTCAGTGGAAAGAGCCCGGGCTTTGGAGTCAGAGGTCATGGGTTCAAATCCCGGGTCTGCCAATTATCAGCTGTGTGACTTAGGACAAGTCACTTAACTTCTCTGTGCCCCAGTTACCTCAACTGTAAAATGAGGATTAATACTGTGAGCCCGCTGTGGGACAACCTGATTACCTTGTAACCTCCCAAGTGCTTAGAACAGTGCTTTGCACATAGTAAGTGTTCAATAAATGCTATCATCATTATTATCATTATCTATTTATTATTGTATTGTACTCTCCCAAGCACTTAGTACAGTGCTCTGCACGTAGTAAGCATTCAATAAATATGATTGGCTGACTGACCAATCAATAAAGAAAGGAAGAGTCTCACAGCTGCTGCCGCCTTTCCAAACACACACTCCTCACCTGTTGGTGGAATGTTTTCCTCCTTCCCTCCATGTGCCAATCATTTATTCATTCAACTATATTCACTGACCACTTACTTTGTGCAGAGCACTGTACTAAGCACTTGGGAGAATACAGTACAACAATAAGCTGACACATTCCCTGCCCACAACAGACTTACAGTCATTCACTTACTCCTGTTGGAAGAGTTAGGCTTCCCTTGGTTTGAGTACATTTTGCATTCAGCCCTGGCATGCACACAACCACTTCTTCCTTCACCAAATCTACTAGCACCAGAACATGCATCATGTTTTACCAAGTACACACACTCAGTACTGTGCTCAGCACACAGTAAAAGCTCAATAAATATGCTTGAATGATTGAAAGTGCTGGAAATCCTTGAAAATTCAAAGTAACAGAGGAAAATGAAATAGAATATGGTACCAGGGCTGTTATTTCATATGTCAGGCTAAGAGCCACATAACACTGAAGAAATCATGGATCTGAACCACAACGTGGGAAAGAGGACAAAATTTCAAACAAGGAAACCACCAAGAATAGAGAGAAAGTTGTCTTAGATACTGTGAAAAAGGTCATTATTGGACCAGATTGATGATCCATCCATCCCAGGAGTTATCCTCCAATAATTGAATTAAGGATACTTAGAGTTTTCCCTTCCTATCCCCAACTTCCTTATCAGCAACTCATCCTGGAGCATTCACCCATGAAATAATCTAACCTCTCTCCCTCTTCTGCTGCTGTATTCAGCCTGCACAACTGTGCTTCTTTGCAGGTGCCCTTCTGATTTCAAAAGGGAAATTAAACGCCCCATGTTTAGATGAATGCTGATAATATTCACTCTACAAGAATTATATTAGGATGCAAGTGACTTTCACAGTGAGGAACTATGAACTGGAGGAGAAAGACTTCTCCTAGAAATGAAATCATTAGTGTTTTTAAGTGCTTTTTGAAGTGTTTTAAAATAAAGATATTAGACCAAAAGTCTTAACATTCATTTTGTCTTCTCTCTAGTTCTCTCTTTGAAAAATACAGCAAGTCAAGTAGCACCTCACTTTTGCTGTCCAACCAATTACAACCTCCTGGGGGCAGGGGGGAGAATTTGAATGTACAAAGCATTTTTTATTCCCCCAGTATTAAAAACACACATTTTCCAAATCATCAGGATTATTCAAATAGTAATTGGGAGGTAAAGAAATGGAGTTCCACTCCATGGATCTCAGAGGAATTACACTCAGTTTTTATAACATCAAATTAAGAGGCGAAAATATCGAGCAACACTTTCTAAAACCTTTAGAATCCTCATCGACCAATTACTCATCTTCACCAAAACACTGAGTAATTTTACCATGCATATTTTACACCTCAGATAGACATAAAACAAGTAATTGGCTAATTTGAATCAGAAAATTCTAAACAGATATAGTTCTTGCGGGAAATCTATGGCTACACAACACATAAATTGCCAGCAGTTAACAAGAAACCTATCTTTATACATTGCCATTAGGGGAATTCCAGAGTTTAATAAGAAAACATTTCCAATTATTATCCAAGAAACTGCAAAATAGTCTTTCAATTCTACGACACAATAACACTAGAAATTACATGTTTAACACTTACATAGTAAATTGTGCAAAAGAAATAACCCTAAATTTACAAACTGAATGAATAAGCAGTATGCTTAATAATAATAATAATAATAATAATAATAATAATAATAATAATGGAATTTATTAAGCACTTACTATGTGCAAAGCACTGTTGGATAGAGCATGGACTGGGAGTTAGAAGGATCTGGGTTCTGCTTCCAGTTCTGCCACTCTTTTGCTGTGTGACCTTTGGCAAGTCACTTAACTTCTCTGTGCTTCAGTTACCTCATCTGTAAAATGGTGATTAGGACCATAAGCCCCATGTATGACATGGACTGTGTCCAACTGCGTTAGCTTGTATCCACCCCAGCATTTAGTAAGCTCTTAACAAATGCCATAAAAAGTTATCTTTTTAATTGAGCTTAAATTCCTAGGCAAAAGTTTAAAACAGTCTAAACAAACTTAACCTTCTATATTAACCGATCTATGACCATCTAGTGTTTCTGGTTATCTCATTTCTTTAAAATAAAAACTTAGATTTTTCCATAAATATGAACTTGAACTTCACCTATTAAAAACTTGTAGATTATTCTGCATGCTGAGGTCTGGGTTTTGCCCAAACAGCACACACCTTAACTTAATCTTAACCTTGAAAAATCCCTTATTAAAAAAAAAATGTGGATAGGGGAGTGTTTGGACAGAGCCTTCTTGTTAAGAATGCATCAGATAAGAAAACGCTTCTACACCATAAAATCACTTTCTTTTTCACTGTTCTGCCCTCTAAATGCTCCTCCAGATTAGTTTATGTATTTTCAACAATCATGTAGCAGCAACAAGTGGTAAGTTTATTTCTCCACTTATAGTGGCCATAGATGGTAATAGAACTCATCTTTCCACCCAAACCCTGGTCTCTCCCAATCTTCCCCATCATTGAAAACAACTACCTTGACTCAAAAACCTGTAACCTTGGCATCGTCTTCAACTCATCTCTCTCTTTCAGCCCATATATCCAGTCACTCACCAAATCTACCTTCCCACATTGCTAAAATTACTGTTAGCATTATTATCATTACATTTGTTAAGCATTTACAAAGCTATTCTAAATTCTGGGGTCTTGTCTTATGCTGTTGAGTTGTCTCCGAACCATAACGATGCCATGGACACATAATAATGCTAATAATAATGGTACATGTTAAGTGCTTACTTTGTGCCAAGCACTGTTCCAAGTGCTGGGATAGATACATGGTAGTAAGGCTAGACTCAGTCCCTATCCCACACAGAGCTCAAACCCTCAATCCCCCTTCTTCAGATGAGGCAACTGAGTCCCAGAGAAGCCAAGTGACTTGCCCATGGTCACACATCCCTCCCAGAACATCCCACTTCCATTTGCAATTGTTCTGGGAGCATATCCATAGAGTTTTCTTGGTAAAAATACAGAAGTGGTTCAACATTACCTCCTCCTGCACAGTAAACACGAGTCTCCACCCTCAGCTCTCTCCGGTGTCACTGCTGCCCAGCACAGGTGAGCTTTGACTTGTAGCAGATTGCCTTCCACTTGCTAGCAACTGTCCAAACTAAGAATGGAATGGATATGCCTCTGCTTGACTCTCCCTCTCATAGTCGAGATGGGTACAGTACTGGAAACTCTCCAGGTGTGCCCCTGAGAGGGGAAAGTGCTGGGGTAGATGCAAGTAATCAGATTGGGTACAGTCCCTATCCCATTTGGGGTTTACAGTCTAATTAGGAGAGAGAACAGGCACCAAATTCCAGAGAAGGTAAATGACTTAGCCAAGGTCACACAGCAAGTAGGTGGCAGACCCAGGATTAGAACCTAGTTCCTCTTACTCCCAGGCCTGTGCTCTTTCCACTAGGTCACTTGGTCCTGAACATAAAGCAGATGAGCACAAGACCCTTGGAAAATGTAATTAGGGCAAATCCCCACAACATTTCCCCCAGGATCAGACAGCTCTAGATTCTGGTGAACATCGGCTGGAACACACTGGGCCTGTAAAATTGTTCAGAAGAAGCAGCAGCCATGTGTCTCAGTCCTGACAGGTCACCCAGGAAGCAGCTGCCATCTACACACATGCCCCTGTATTCATGATAACTTTGTAGTGGAGGGGATGACTGTTGGAGATGTATTGATCCAGGGCCATCAAAGGGAGGAGGGTGACCCCAGAAAACTGCCCTTTCTTCTCCAAACATCTACCATGCCGATCCAAGCAGTTATCTTCTCCCACATTGATTACTGCATCAGCCTCCTTACTGGTTTTGCAGTTTCCTGTTCCCCCACCTACTCAGGCCCATATAGTTTGCTCTGTTGCCCAAATCATTTTCCACAAAGTACTGTTCAGTCTATTTTTCCCCACTCCTCAAGCACCTGCAGTGGTTGCCCACCCACATATACATAAAACATAAACTCTTACCCTCAGCTTTAATCAATCAATCCATTGTATTTACTGGGCACCTATTATGTGCACAGCACTGTACTAAGTGCTTGTTGTACTAAATACAACAGAATTAGCAGACACATTCCCTGACCATGACTTCAAGCCACTCAATCACCTATCACAACCTAGCCCACACATTTCACTCCTTTATTGCCAACCTACTCACTGTACCTTGATCTCATGACCCTTCGCCCAAAGCTTGTCTCTGGTCTGGAACTTACTCCCTCTGTATATCCAATGATGATCACTCTTCCCAGCTGCAAAGCATCAAGAGAAGTAGCTTGACTCAGTGGACAGAGCATGGGACTGAGAGTCAGAGGATCTGGGTTTTAATCCCACTCCACTACTTGTCTGCTATGTGACCTTTGGCAAGTTGCTTAACTTCTCTGTGAGTCAGTTACCTCACCAGGAAAATGGGGATTAAGAATTCAAGCACTGTTTATTGTTGCACTGTATTTTCCCAAGTGCTTACTACAGTGAGAAGCAGCACGGCTCAGTGGAAAGAGCACAGGCTTTGGAGTCAGAGGTCATGGGTTCAAATCCCAGCTCTGCCATTTGTCAGCTGTGTAACTCTGGGCAAGTCACTTAACTTCTTTATGCCTCAGTTACCTCGTCTGTAAAATGGGGATTTAGACTGTGAGCCCCCTGTGGGACAACCTGATCACTTTGTAACCTCCCCAGTGCTTAGAACAGTGCTTTGCACATAGTAAGCACCATCATCATGGGCTTTTTCCACTGACCCACGCTGCTTCTCTACTCCCTTTTGCATTGCCTATGCACTTGAATCTCTACCCTTTGAACACCTGATATGCATCTCACCCTTAAACCCATAGCACCTAATGCCATCATCATCACCATGTGGGAGACTGTGCTCAACCTGATTAACTTGTATTTACCCCAGTGTTTACAACAGTACTTGGCATATAATAAGTGCTTAACAAGTACCAAATTTTTATTAAATGCCCACCTCCTCCAAGAGGCCTACTCTGAATAAGCCTTCATTTCCCCTAATAATAATAATAATAATAATGATGGCATTTATTAAGTGCTTACTATGTGCAAAGCACTGTTCTAAGCGCTGGGGAGGTTACAAGGTGATCAGGTTGTCCCACAAGGGGCTCACGGTCTTAATCCACATTTTACAGATGAGGTAACTGAGGCACAGAGAAGTTAAGTGACTTGCCCAAAGTCACAAAGCTGACAATTGGCAGTCGGAATTTGAACCCATGAACACTGACTCCAAAGCCTGGGCTTTTTCCACTGAGCCACACTGCTTCTCTACTCCCTTTTGCATTGCCTATGAACTTAAATCTCTACCCTTTGAACACTTGATATGCATCCCACTCTAAAACCCACAGCACTTAAGTACGTACATGTAATTTACTTTAACATCTGTCTCTTCCTCTAGACTATAAACTCCTTGAAAGCAGGGAACATATCTACCAATTCTATTGCACTCACTCAAGCTAGCTCAGTGTTCTGCAACCTGCAAGTGCTTAACAAATACCCTTGATTGATTGATTGATTACTCACCCCAGAGCAAATAACACACAGCTACTCAGAACTCTAGCTACCTCAAATCTGGCAAATTCCTGCCATATTTGGTTCCTCAGCTTGGAAATAAAAAGAATGATAAAAACAAATGCCAAAGTATTTTAAGGGATTTCATTTTCAGAGGAGGCTGCAGGGGGAGGTGGGGTGAAGCCCACTTTTCAGAAAGGGTGGAAAAGTGGAGGAAACTGCAATAGAGAAACCTAAAGATGACTGCTAGGAGTGCAGGAAACTGAAGGGTAGAAACAGGAACTCTACACCTCATGGCCTTCATCTTGATGAAGCCTTGGGATGGATGTCATCTAGAATGTTCCAAAGAGTAACCATTTTGGGAGGGTAATATGCCATTTCCCCGAAGATCCAGTCTGAAGACACTTCATACCTCCGAAGCTGGCCCTGATATAGCTTGACCAGGAATCTGGGGGATCAATCAAAATTACAATAATACCTCAAATAGGAGGTTACTTTATTTTATTTTTTAGAAAACCTTTATGGGGAGGCTGTGGCTTTGAAGATTTGAGAAGGGCAGTGGATTCCATGATACTTGAATGCACAAGCAATGGCTTGAGAAGGGGAGAGTCACAAGTGAAGCAGAATTCAGTTAGCTTGGGACGAGAGGAGTGTGAGCTGGGATTTAGTAATAACAATAATGATAGTATTTGTTAAGTGCTTACTATGTGCCAAGTACCATCCTAAGTGCTGGGGTAGATACAAGGTAATCAGGTTGTCTCAGGTGGGCCTCACAGTCATAATCCCCATTTTACAGATGAGGTAACTGAGGCGCAGATAAGTTAAGTGACTTGCCCAAAGTCACACAGCAGACAGGTGGCAGAGCTGGGATTTGAACCCATGACCTTTAACTTTCAAGGTCGTGCTCTTTCCACTAAACCACGCTGCTTCTGGAGAGAAGCATGGAGAGAGAGAATGGATAGAGAGGAAAAAGGGAAACACCTGGTGATTCGCTAACCTGTCTTTCAGGTTTTTTGAAGCCCATCTTTTGCCAATTCCCCTCTCTCCTGAAAGTCCTTGTCCCCTTTTCCCCTCTTCAATCAATGGTATATATTGTTGTTGTGAAAGAAGAATTTAGAAATTAAATATGTGGATTGAACGAGAAGGATGAGTCATGGATCAACCAAGCAGCAGGGAGTTGCTGGGTTGGTATAAGAGCTCAGGTCTCAAAGCTCAGCTCTTAGTACCTCAGGGAAGAGAGTGGGATGATGATGATAGTATTTGTTAAGCGCTTACTATGTGTAAAGCACTGTTCTAAGCGCTGGGGGAATACAAGGTGATCAGGTTGTCCCACTTGGGGTTTACAATCTTAATCCCCATTTTACAGATGAGGTAACAGGCACAGAGAATGATGATGATGAGGATGATGATAGTATTTGCTAAGCGCTTACTACAAGCAAAGCACTGTTCTAAGCACTGGGGGAATACAAGGTGATCGGGTTGTCCCATATGGGGTTTACAATCTTAATCCCCATTTTACATATGAGGTAACAGGCACAGAGAAGTTAAGTGACTTGTTCAGAGTCACACAGAGTGGGCTGTGTCTCCAGCAGCGATTTAGAGGATTTTTTTAGTTTATTTTTATGGTATCTGATAAGCTCTTACTATGTGTCACTCACTGCTCTAAGCACTTTGGTAGATAAATGATAATCAGGTTGGACACAGTCCCTCTCCCACGTAGGGCTCACAATCATAATCCCCATTTTACAGATGAGGTAACAGGGCCCAGAGACGTGAAGTGACTTACCCAAGGTCAAGCAGCAGCCATGTGGCAGAGCCAGAATTAGAACCTATGACCTTCTGACTCTCATGCCTATGCCCTATCCATTAAGACATGCCGCTGCTATTAGGAGGCAGAACAAGAACTAAAGGCACAAAGAAATTGTGACTTGCCCAAAATCACATACCAATCAATTGGCAGAGTTGGGATTCGAACCCAAGTTCTCTGACTCCCAGGCTGCTTCTTAAATTGTCACAGCCCCTATCCTGGGCAAGGAAAAGGGGCAGGCAGGCATATTATAGGAGTCTGAGCCCGGCTTTCCCCATCTCCTTAGGGATAGCAGAGATAATAAACTCTAGGAAGGCAGAGATTATGCCTCCTATCTCTACTTCACTCCCCCAAGTTCTTAATACAGTGTTTCGCAGACAGTATGAGCTCAATAAGTACAACTGGTTGTCCCCAACATTGATTCTGAGCCATCATCTGGTCACAGCCACCACTCCTTCAGCGATAGAAACTACTAAGAGCACGGGCTTGGGAGTCAGAGGTCATGGGTTCTAATCCCGGCTCCGCCACATGTCTGCTGTGTGACCTTGGGCAAGTCGCTTAACTTCTCTGTGCCTCAGTTACTTCATCTGTAAAATGGGGATGAAGACTGTGAGCCCCATGTGGGACAACCTGATCACTTTGTGTCCCCCTCAGCGCTTAGAATAGTGCTTTGCACATAGTAAGTGCTTAACAAATGCCATTATTATTATTATTATTACTGCAAGCTGATGGCTGCTCCACAGTGTCCTCTCACTACAGTTTTTCCACCCCTCCCACGTCTATGGACAAGTCCTCTCCAATTCTCTCTGCCTCAACTACCCAGATGCTACTACCTGCTTACTACCGGCCCTCAGACTTGGGCAGCCCATACAGCTACTTGGCTTCCCCCAGGGGGAAAATGGCCCAAGCTGACAGCGATGTCACACCTACGGGCCTTGAGCACACCCCTCTTCTACTAGCCCTTCTCTTGCCCCCTGAAATGAAACTAAAAGGAAATGAAATGGGGCTTGACTGTGTGCCCCATGGGCTGTGTCCAACCTCACCATCTTGTATCTATTCCAGTGCTTAGTAATAATATTAATAATAATGATGGTATTTGTTAAGCACTAACTATGTGCAAAGCACTGTTCTAAGTTGTGGGTGCAATGCCCAGCATATAGTGAGCACTTACCAAATACCCTGAAAAAAAAAAGTATATATATAGTATATATATATCGTATATATACACATACATATATGTATATTGTATATATATTTATATATAGCGTATACATACACATACATATATGTATATTGTATATATATTTATATATATAGAAGAGATACACATACATATATGTATATTATTTATATATGAATAATATATAATACATATTTATATTATATAACATACATACAAATGTATAATAAATATCAATATATTATGTATGATATATAATATATGTGTTGCCGACTTGTACTTCCCAAGTGCTTAGTACAGTGCTCTGCACACAGTAAGCGCTCAATAAATATGATTGATTGATTGATTGATTGATTGAACTCGTACCTCAGGACACATGACATTCTGAAGGCAGCCCTGTGCTGTCCCTTAAGCCATTTAGGCTCTCAGGGTGATTTCACACTGCCGCATATCAATCAATCAAGCATTGGTACTTGTCGAGTGCTTACTGTGTGCAGAGCACTGTGCTAAGAGCTTGGGAGAATACAATACATCAGGATTAGCGGACACGTTCTCTGCCCATAATGAGCTATGAGCAGGGCTCAGTGGGAGCTGAGACAGAATAAGCAGCATGGCTTAGTGGTTAGGACCCGGGCCTGGGAATCTGAAGGTCATGGGTTCTAATCCCAGCTCCATCTGTGTGATCTTGTGTCTGCTGTGTGATCTTGGGAAAGTCACTTCACTTCTCTGGGCCTCAGTTACCTCAACTGGAAAATGGGGATTGAGACTGTGAGCCCCATGTAGGACAACCTGACTAAATTGTATCTACCAGTGCTTTGTATATAGTAAGTGCTTAATAAATGCCATTATTATTATTACCCCAGTGTTTAGAACAGTGCTTGGTGCTCTATTTATTTATTTATTTATTTTGCTTGTACATATCTATTCTATTTATTTTATTTTGTTAGTATGTTTGGTTTTGTTCTCTGTCTCCCCCTTTTAGACTGTGAGCCCACTGCTGGGTAGGGACTGTCTCTATATGTTACCAACTTGTACTTCCCAAGCGCTTAGTACAGTGCTCTGCACACAGTAAGCGCTCAGTAAATACGATTGATGATGATGATGATGATGCTTGGCACATAATAAGCGCTTAACAAATACCATAATTATTATAAGAATTGCGTGGTCCCCCTTCAGGAGGCAGGGCTCACCAGGGCTCAAATAATATATTTTTTTAATTCAATGTTGACACAGGGAATCAAACAATCAATCCATGGTATTTACTGGGCATTTACTATGAGTGGAGCACTCTACTAAGTGCTTGGGAAGGTACAATACAACAGAGTAGCCAGACACATTGCCTGATGACAACTGAGCTGACAGTCTAGAGGGGATGAGTTATTCTAGTGTCTAGTTAGTCAGCCTTCCCCTGAGAGTTATGGCAAATCCTTCTACAGTGGTAAACCATCACTTCCATGCACAATATTCATATTATTCTAGTGTCTAGTTAGTCAGCCTACCCCTGAGAGTTATGGCAAATCCTTCCACAGTGGTAAACCATCACTTCCATGCACAGTATTCATGTTGCTTATGGGCACCAGTTTTCAGCAATCATATACCCATTATCAACTAGATTGACATTCAAGTACCCGCACAAAAACTTTGAAAGCATTTCCTGCAAACGCTTTAGGGTAAATACTCTTCAAGCCTGAAGGGAACCTCAGGAAACATGTTTTGTATTCCGAACTGATTTTTCCAAACCTTTCATCTCGCGATTATAATTCCTATCAAATTGTGCATTACAAATTAATCTTTAATTATCTTAACTCAACAGTCATTTTCTTGAGGTCTCAAGTGCTGCTTAAGTGGTCAGAAAGTTATGGCATGTTTTTACTGCAGCTCCCCAAACTTTAACTTCAACAGATTAATCACCAGTTGTATAATAAAATATAAGGTCTCTCTTGAATGTCAAATACTACTTAGTGATTGTTGCTACTAAATTGCAGTGATGTTGTAAGGATACTTGAAATACATGATCATATGTATAATATTCCCCTGGTGCTTAGTACAGTGCTCTGCATCTATTAAATGCTACTCCATCCTAATCCTCCTTTACCTCTCAGCTGCCTATGATACTGATGACCATTCCTTTCTCCTGGAAACATTATCCAAACTCGGTTTCACTGACACTGTCCTCTCCTGGTTCTCCTCTTATCTCTCTGTCTGATCATTCTCAGTCTCTTTCATGTGCTCCTCTTCTGTCTCCCACTCATTAACCATAAGGGCCCCTTAAGGTTCAGGTCTGGGTACCCTTCTAATCTCCATCAACACCTACTCCCTTAAGAACTCATTTGCTCCCAAGGCTTCAAGTACCACTAATAATAATAGTAATAATAATAATGATAACGATAAAGGTAGGTATTTGTCAAGCACTGGGATAGATTTAAGGTAATCAGGTTGTCCCAAGCGAGGCTCCCAGTCTTAATCCCCATTTTCCAGATGAAGTAACGGAGACACAGAGAAGTTAAGTGGCTTGCCCAAGGTCACACAGCAGACAAGTGGTGGAGTCCTCTGACTCCCGAGCTGGTGCTCTTTCCACTGAGCCATGCTGCTTCTCTTGTGCCATCACACACTGAAGTTGGGGAGCAGCAGATTGATATTTAAAGCTTGACTACCTGATTACCAGGAGCTTCAATCCTGACCACTGAGACAATAATAAAAATAATGGCATTTATTAAGCGCTAACTATGTGCAAATCACTGTTCAAAGTGCTGGGGAGGTTACAAGGTGATCAGGTTGTTCCACGGGGGGCTCACAGTCTTAATCCCCATTTTACAGACGAGTTTAGGGTTAAGTGACTTGCCCAAAGTCACACAGCTGACAAGAACTTAGGACAGTGCTTTGCACACAAGACGCAGTCAATAAATGCAATTGAATGAATGAATGAATGTATGGAGAAGGTTAAAGTAACCCCAAATTATCTCACCCTAACTTCTCTTCTAGCCCAGATATAGCTTGGATGAGGAATTGGGGGCATGGAAGGTGTGGAAGGAACAGTCCAGGATAGGGACCAAGGCTAAAATCAACCCACATAATAATAATAATAATAATATTTGTTAAGCATTTACTATGTGCAAAGAACTGTTCTAAGCGCTGGGGAGGTTACAAGGTTATCAGGTTGTCCCACGGGGGGCTCACAGTTTTAATCCCCATTTTACAGATGAGGTACCTGAGGCCCAGAGCAGTGAAGTGACTTGCACAAAGTCACACAGCGGACAGTTGGAAGAGCTGGGATTTGAACCCATGACCTCTGACTCCAACGCCAGTGCTCTTTCCACTGAGCCATGCTGCTTCTGCTACATCACTTTCAGCTATCAGGATGTGACATGAGCAGACATAGGGCCCCAGTGGGATGCCCATCGTGCCCACTGTGCCGCAGGTCAATTCTGGTGCAGCTCCCTAGCCTGCCCCATGCCCTGAGCCCACCGTGGATACTACATCTCTTCACCCCTGCCACACTTGTAAAAGTCTGGCCACTTCACTAAGAAAACACTTTTCCTTTACCCCTTCCTGTATTTGACACCTTCCGCTCTGCTTAGGGTGCATTTGTCCCTTATCTCAGCCTTTTTGCAGATTCAATTCTTAGTTGAGAAGGAACATGGACCTACTGGAAAGACCAAGGGCCTAGGAGTCAGATGATCTGGGATCTGATCTAATTAGAGAAGCAGTGTGGCTCAGTGGAAAGAGCCCGGGCTTGGCGTCTGAGGTCATGGGTTCAAATCCCGGCTCCGCCAGTTGTCAGTTGTGTGACTTTGGGCAAGTCACTTCACTTCTCTGTGCCTCAGTTACCTCATCTGTAAAATGGAGATTAAGATTGTGAGCCCCCTGTGGGAAAACTTGATCACCCTGTAACCTCCCCAGTGCTTAGAACAGTGCTATGCACATAGTAAGTGCTTAATAAATGTCATTATTGTTATTATTATTATTATTATCATTATTATTATTATTCAAATCCTGGCTCCACCACTGTCAGTTGTGTGACTTTGTGCAAGTCACTTAACTTCTCCGTGCCTCAGTTACCTCATCTGTAAAATGGGGATGAAGACTGTGAGCCCCCCATGGGACAACCTGATCACCTTGTAACCTCCCCAGCACTCAGAACAGTGCTTTGCATATAGTAAGTGCTTGATAAATGCCACCATTATTATTATTATTATTATTATTATTATTATTATTATTATCTCAGCTCAGTCGCTTACTTGCTGTGTGCCCTTGGGTAAATCACTTAACTTCTCTGGGCCTCAGTTCCTTCATTTACAAAATGGGGATTCAAAACCTGTTCTCCCTGCTATATTTAGATTATGAACTCCATGTGGAACCTGATTATCTTGTATCTATCTCAGTGCTTAGTAGAAGTGTGTAAAATGTAGTAGGCATTAACAAGTACTATTATTATTATTTCAATTTTTAAGTTCAAAATATCTCTCTGCCTCCTGAAACTTATTTCAACCACTACTTAGCCTGGAGATATTCAGTCCTGGTATAGCAGTTTGGCATAGTTCTGATACTGGTAGGGGTTTTAACACATATCTGGTTGGACCAATTAGACAGAATGTGTTTTAATTGCAAAAAGTTAGGACATGCCATCATGTCTCTTACAGAAAAAGAGACTGCAAGGTGATATAAAGTGGGGGCTTTGTAGACAAGGGTAGCTGGGGTCTGCCAGATGTGAAGGGGAATGGATTCCAGTCAGTAATAATAATAATAATAATAATAATAATAATAATAATAATAAAAAAACAATAATAATAATAATAATAATGGCATTTAAGTGCTTACTATGTGCAAAGCACTGTTCTAAGCACCGGGGGGATACAAGGTAATCAAGGTTGTCCCCTGTGGGGCTCACAGTCTTAATCCCCATTTCAAAGATGAGGTAACTGAGGCTAGAGAAGTTAAGTGACTTGCCCAAGGTCATACAGCAGACATAATAATAATAATAATAATAATAATAATAATGGCATTTATTAAGCGCTTACTATGTGCAAAGCACTGTTCTAAGCGCTGGGGAGGTTACAAGGTGATCAGGTTGTCCCACGTGGGGCTCACAGTCTTAACCCCCATTTTACAGATGAGGTAACTGAGGCATAGAGAAGTTAAGTGACTTGCCCAAAGTCACACAGCTGACAATTGGCGGAGCTGGGATTTGAACCCATGAACTCTGACTCCAAAGCCTGTGCTCTTTCCAGTGAGCCATAGGCAGCATGTGATAGATGGGGGGGGATCAGCCTCTATTCCCAGCTTCTCCATGACCTTGGGCAAGACACTTCACTTCTCTGTGCCTCAGTTACCTCATCTGTAAAATGGGGATTGAGATTGTGAGTCCCATGCGGAACAGGGACTGTGTCCAACCCGATTTGCTTTTATCTGCCCCAGCGCTTAGAACAGTGTCTGGCACGTAGTATGCACTTAACAAAAACCACTATTATTATCATTGTTATTACTGATATTATTATTAAACAATAAATGGAGAATGTTAGGATAATATGCCATTGTGGGTGTTCTGGTAGCGAAATGTGGACTATATTTAAGTAGTGAAACAAAAAAAATAAAGTGAAGCCATTTATTGTTTAGATAACGAAGATCATGGTTCTTGGGCAAGTCACTTATTGCACCTCAGTGACCTCCTCTGGGCTGTAGTAATAATAATAATGATAATGATGATATTTTTTAAACACTTACTATGTGTTTAAATGTTCTAAGCATTGGAGTAGGTACAAGGTAATCAGGTTGGGCACAGTCTCTGTCCCACATGAGGTTCACACTCTTAATTCCCATTTTACACATAGAGAAGCAGTGTGGCTCAGTGGAAAGAGCACGGGCTTTGAAGTCAGAGGTCATGGGTTCAAATCCCAGCTCCGCCAATTGTCAGCTGTGTGACTTTGGGCAAGTCACTTCACTTCTCTGTGCCTCAGTTACCTCATCTGTAAAATGGGAATTAAGATTGGGAGCCCTCGGTAGGACAACCTGATCACCTTGTAACTTACCCATCACGCAGAACAGTGCTTTCCACATAGTAAGTGCTTCGTAAATGCCATCATTATTTTTATTATTATTATGAGGGAACTGAGAAGTGTGTTGCCCAAGGTCACGCAGTGGACAAGTCACAGAGCCAGTATTAAAACCAATGACTCCCAAACCCGTGCTCTTGCCACCAGTCCATGCTGCTTCCCAGGCCATGCTGTACTCATTAGACACTCAGTACAATTTTCTGCATGGCACATAAATCCAGTTCAGGTCTCTGTACTGAGTAGGAATCCAGTACAGTGCTCTGCACATAGTAGGAATCCAGTACACTGCTCTGCACACAGTAGGAATTCCATACAGTGCTCTGCACAGAATTCCATACAGTGCTCTGCACACAGGAGGTGCTCAGTAAATACCACTGAATAAATGAATGAATCCAAGAAGGATGATGTCATGCTGCATCTCAGTTTGCAAGAGGTTTGGCAATAAGCACCATATCCAATTAATCAATTGTATTTATTGAGCGCTTACTTTGTGCCGGGCATGCACTAAGCACTTGCGAGAGTACAATACCACAGAATTAGTGGACATGATCCCTGCCCATAATGATCCATTTTATAATAATCATTTCTAGACCGTGAGCAGGTTGTTGGGTCTCTAGATGTTGCCAACTTGTACTTCCCAAGCGCTTAGTACGGTGCTCTGCACACAGTAAGCGCTCAATAAATATGATTGAATGAGTGAATGAATGAATTTCTCCCCCTTCTAGACTGTGAGCCAGTTGTTGGTAGGGACCATCTCTAGATGTTGCCAACTTGCACAGTAAGCACTCAATAAATACGATTGAATGAATGAATGGATAATAATAATAATTATCATTATTATTAATATGGTATTTGTTAAGTGCTTACTATCTGCCAGTCACTGTTCTAAGAGCCGGGGTTGAAACAGCAAATTTTGGTGGATACAGTCCCAGTCCCACGCTGGGCTCACAGCCTCAATCCTTATTTTACAGATGAGGTAACTGAGGCCCGGAGAAGAGAAGTGATTTGCCTGAAATCACACGGCAGACAAGTGGTGGAGCCAGGATTTGAACCCTTGACCTTCTGACTCTCTGCCCCATGCTCTGTCTACTGCAGATCTCATGAGAAAAAAATAAAACAAGAGAGAAAAAGATTACAGTGGGTGAACAATGGTTCTCTAAACCACAGGAATAATGTTTTGGTCCAGATAATCCCTAGGTCTATAACCTAATCCTAAAAGTATTCCTTCAGATTAATACAGGATGTCCTGAAACAGTATGCCTCAATCATTGAAACAAAGGTCACAAAAATAGAAACTGCACATTAAAGAATATATGACTGAATATTAGAAAGAGAACACTGTAGTCACCAAATAATCTTTAAGTCAAAATCTTCTTGCCAACCCATTATAATAAACAGGCTTAGAACTGCCAAGGTTTCAGGAAACACAAATGAATTGGTGGAGGAAAGGAAACGGTCTTTTGCACACATTATATTGCATTACCTTAATGGTATTGGATGGTACCCAAGAAAGACAATTTCCTCTAAAATTTCTTAAGGTGAAAAGGGTACGCTCCCTGGAAATTGCTTCTAATTCAACTCTGTGATCAGACAATTGTTTCATATCAGTCAAGTGGTGTTAGTCATGTACTGTAGAGGGCCACCTAATTCAGAAATATGCCAAATGATTGCGGTCTTTTCACATTAATTAATAACTGTCTCCTGGAATACCAAGCTAGTGATGAGGAAATGTTTAACTGTACAAAGGTCACATGAGAGGATTCTGTATCAGCGGTCCTTGTATTTAGTGAAATGTGAGGGCGTTTTTAACAGACTTTACATTTTCTGCTTACAGCTACCAAATTCAAGAAGCTAAATTAGCTAATTAGCCTAAAGACACCCCAAAGGGCTCTGCCTGATAGTTACTGGTCAGAAAGTTAATGCTCAGTTAGCCAGCAAAGGGTTCATAACTGATCTGGATGACTCAGGAGTGTTCATTTAATCGATAGTTAGAAATATTAATAAAACTTAAGACCCAGAGGGGAAAGACTGTGCCAGTTGCAACGTTAGGATCCATTGTTCTGAGCAGTTTCACTGGGGAGCTGAGCCAACCACTATTACTATTTCGGTAAAATGGAGTCGGCAGAGTCACAACTAGATATAGATGTCCAATTCTACTCACAATCGATGGGTTATCAGTGGGAAAGTTGGCTCCAGGGTCAGGACAAGGCTCCGGTGCCTCATAAGGCAAGAAATCTGATTGGCCAGCCCATGTGACTTGATGACAGCTCTGCACATAGTAAGTGCTTCATGATAATAACGATATGATAATAATTGTTCCATTTGTTAAACCCTTACTCTGTGCCAGACACTGTACTAAACACTGGAGTGAATACAAACGAATCAGATTGGACAAAGTCCCTGTCCCACATGGGATGCAGAGTCTCAATCCTCATTTTACAGATGAGAGAGATTAGGTCCAGAGTAGTGAACTGTGTTGCCCAAGGTCACACAGCAGACAACTGGCAGAGCTGGGATTAGAACCCACATTCTTCTGATTCCAAGGCCTGTGTTCAATCCACTAGGCCATGCTGCTTCTCTAATAAATATGGTTGATTGATCATAGGCATCACCAAGATGACAAAGCCAAGACCAATTTCCATGTTGCTGACTTGTACTTCCCAAGCGCTTAGTACAGTGCTCTGCACACAGTAAGCGCTCAGTAAATACGATTGAATGAATGAATGTGGTCCTGCACAGCCTCCTGACCTTTGGACTCTATAAGCTCATTATCAGAAGGGAACATTTCTATCAGCACTTAGAACAGTGTTTGGCACATAGTAAGCACTTAACGAATACCAACGTTATTATTATTATTATTACCCACTCTGCTATATTGCTATATTGTACTTTTCCAAGTGCTTAGTACAGTGCTATGCACAAAATAAGCACTCAATAAATACGACTGATTGATTGATTGACTAGGATGATGGGGTAATTCATGTGCCATGACTGGGTACGCAAGGAGCAGGGCCAGGCATTTTGCAGCTCAAGGAGATGGCAGTTCCAGGGAAAAAAGTTCATCTGGACCCACATCTCCACCCAAACTGCTACCACATTAATCAAATCATTTATCCTGTCCTGCCTTGATTACTGTAGCAGCCTTCTTGCTGACCTTCCAGCCTCCTGTTTCTCCCCACTCCAGTCCACAATTCACTCTGCTGCCTAGATCGCTTTTCTACAGAAACATTCAGGGCAGGTTTCCTCACTCCTCATGAAACTCTAGTGGTTGCCCATTCACCTCTGCATCTAACAAAAACTCCTCCCCATTGGCTTTGAAACACTCAATCACCTTGCCCATTCCTACCTCACCTCGCTACCCTTGGCTCAGTGGTAAGAACAGGGGCTTTGGAGTGAGAGGTCACAGGTTCAAATCCAGCCTCTGCCAACTGTCAGCTATGTGACTTTGGGCAAGTCACTTAACTTCTCTGTGTCTCAGTTCCCTCATCTGTAAAATGGGGATTAAGACTGTGACCTCCCCATGGGACAACCTGATCACCTTGTATCTACCCCAGCGCTTAGAACAGTGCTTTGCAAATAGTAAGTGCTTAATAAATGCTATTATTATTGTTATTATACTGTTCTACTACAACCCAGCTCGCAAACTTTGTTCCTCTAAAGCTAACCTTCTCATTGTACCTTGATCTCCTCCATCTTGCTGCCTTCCTCTCTACCACCTCCTGCCTCCAGCCTGGAAGCCCTTCCCTCCTCATATCAGGCAGATAATTGCTCTCCCTACTTCAAAGCCTTATTGAAAGCACATCTCCTCCAAGAAGCCTTCTCCAAGTCCTCCTCTCCTCTTTCCCACTCCCTTCTGCATCACCCTGACTTGCTCCCTTTATTCATCCTCCCCCTCAGCAGCACAGCACTTATGTACATATCTGTAATTTATTTCTTATACTAATGTCTGTCTCCCCTATAGAATTTAAACTCGTTGTTGGCAGGGAATGTGCCTTTATTGTTGTATTATACTCTCCCAAGTGTGCTCTGCATACAGTAAGCTCTCAATAAATACAATTGACTGACGGACTGGATCCAGGTTTTGGCTAGATGAACCAATCCTAATTTGGGGCCATGTTGGATGCCCCTTCTATCCCTAGTTCTCCAGGCTGGGGCTGAAGCTCTACTACCACTCCCCATTCCCCAGTTCTGCTTGCTTGTCGCCATCCCCTAAAGGTCCCTCAAATGCCAAACCTTCATCCATCTAATCCTGCTGCCAACCTCCTCAGGCTAATATTTTTTGTCAGTCCTTATCCACATATTTTAGCAAGTAAATAATTTTAAAAATGAAATAAAAACAAACCCTGTGGCAGAGTCATTTTTATTTCAGGGGACGTTGGGAGAGATGTCAGGGAAGAGAAACTTACTGAAAAATGAAACAAAGATTTCTACCACATACGTGGAACGTCAGAGTGAGGCCATGGGGAGGCATGTGTGTCGCAGCCATCTTGATAAGGTAATCTGTTTCGGTCTATTTCCATTTTGTGTGCATTAGATGAGCTGCCACCCCTACCGTTTGCCTTGCCAAGGTGATGGTTTATCAATTTATTGCCTGACTCTGGCCCCGGTCGGGAGGACTTCTAAAATTTTGTGAAGATAGAACAGGGACAGACGTCTGAGGACAAGAGTTGAAAGGGAAGAGAAAGAACTGGAAAGAAAGTAGGAAAGGTGGGGAAAGGAGAAGGAAAATGGGGTGAAAAGGGAGAAAGGGATAAGGGAGTAAGGGGAGATAGTATTTGCCATGTTCCGCTGCCATCATCTACCATCTCTTGCAACTACTATGGCCCCTCAAGCAGTGAGCCTCTGGATCTGGCCCGGAAGAGACAAGATGATCACTCACTCCTGCTGTTTTGCTCATTCTAGTGTAGGGCTGTTGTCCTGATTCTGCACTTCAATGCTGGAAGCCACACTCAGGACATGTTAATAGTGGCAGTCCCTATACCAAGCTGTCTTATCCCTGCTCTCCCCCTTTTCACACTCTTCTGCTCCACTGAGGAAAAAGTGAGCATAAAGCACACTGACACTTCTTCCTCTCTGTGCCACTGGTGACTTTAGCTGAGGTGAGTGGGCCTTTTAGGGGACCATCAGATTCCCATTACCTTTAAATTTAGGGGACATATATGGTCTTTCAAAGCCTGAAGCTTAGAGGGTCAGACTGACGTACCCAAAGCAGAAATCTAATCATCTTAGAAGGGACAGCCATACTTGCATTCAGAGTTCTCACAGAAATGAACAGTTGAGATTTCCTGATTTTATGTTTTCTTTCCTTCTGTCAATTTCCTGATCAAAGCCTGACTGTGAGTCTGGGTGAGGAGACTGTTTCAGGGAGGAAATTCAAATAAATCTCACCTCCCATACTTGGATTTTATCATTTCTGAAGAGTAACACTGTCTAGGACCGGGATAATGAATAATCCACCATCCTTGTATAAACAGTGTTTATTTAGACTGGGAGACCCTTACTCAGCAGGGGCTGTTTCAAACCTAATTAACTTTTCATTCATTCATTCAATTGTATTTATTGAGCACTTACTGTGTGCAGAGCACTGTACTAAGCTCTTGAGAAGTACAAGTTGGCAACATATAGGGACGGTCCCTACCCAACAGCGGGCTCACAGTCTATAAGGGGGAGACAGACAACAAAACAAAACATATTAACAAAATACAATAAATAGAATAAATATGTACAAGTAAAACAAAGTAATAAATACATACAAACATATATACATATATACAGGTGCTATGGGGAGAGGAAGGAGGTAAGGCGGGGGGATGGGGAGGGGATGAACAGTGTTTGACACATAGTAAGTGCTAAACAAATACCATTTAAAATAAGCAAACAAAAACCAGAGCATTCAAAAGTGTTTTTAGTTTTATACAAATAAGAATACTAAAACCATATGTAAATCAGACTGCTCTCTCCCAAAAAACAAGTATTCCCTAAGGAGCTAACAATATTAGGTTATACTTGGAGGAAATAACTATGACAATGATATAATAATGCACATGTAATTTGTGGTATTTATTAAGCACTCATTATGTGCCAAGAATTATATGTTGGAATAGGTACTAGATAATCAGGTTGGACACAGTTCCTGTCCCAAGTGGAACTCACAGTTTAAGGATAAGGGAGAAGTATTAAAACTCTAACAACTCTAACTCTTTGTTATTTAACAAAGAAACTGAGGCAACTGGATGTTAAATAAAGGTGTGGACTGTAGCAACAGGAGTGCCCTTACCCAATTTATCGTCCACCATTTACCAGTAACAAATTATGAGTGAAATGGCTAGATTAGGACCAAATATCCTAATATCTAGGTCTTCTTAGAGTTCAATTACCCCAAGGAACAAGAGATCACCTGCCAGGAGGCTGCTTGGCAGGTCACCCTTGTCAGTGAAAAGAAAAGCAGGACAATGGGCAGCTATCAGGATGCACCCATCCTGCCCTATCTCAACCTCTTGCAACATTTCAACACTCATTCCGCAAAGTAATAGCACTGTGAGTTTGTCCTCAAAAGTCACACCAATATCTAGAATGAACAGATGTCTGTCATGTGCATGTCCAATGTCACTCTCATTAGGAAACCGCTAAGTCCCTTTCATTTACTGTTTGCCATATGATGGGTTATTAGGTATAGCTAATGGGGCTATTAGCATTTTATGCTCCTGGACAGGTGCTCTCTCTGGGCTGCCTTTGGTATGACTCTATCCACAGTCAGTCAACTCCTTTGCAGCCAAGGGATTTGGAGGGTGGAGAAGGGGAGGAGCAGACAGATGAGGTTGGTGAGCCTCTGATTCTCTCCCTGCAGGTCAGGAGGCTCTCTCCCCTTCCCATCTCATGGAAGCTGGAGTGGGTTGGCAGGGGACTGTGTCTCCTGCACACTGTAACAATACTAATAATAACACTAATGATGATTAACCCCTTACTATGTGTCAAGCCCTGGGGTAGATACCAGCTAGTCATGTTGGACACAGACCCTGTCCAAACTGGGGCTCACTGTCTTAATGCTTAATTTTCAGATGAAGTAACTGTCGCACAGAGAAGTGATGTGCCTTGCCCAAATCAGTCAGTCATTCGTATTTATTGAGCAATTAGTGTGAGCAGAGCACTCTACTAAGTGCTTGGAAGGGTACACTCTAGAAATAAACCGACACATAGAGAAGCAGCGTGGCTTAGTGGAAAGAGCGTGGACTTTGGAGTCAGTGGTCATGGGTTCAAATCCCGTCTCTGCCAATAGTCAGCTGTGTGACTTTGGGTAAGTCAATTCACTTCTCTGTGCCTCAGTTACCTCATCTGTAAAATGGGGATTGACTGTGAGCCCCCCGTGGGACAACCTGATCACCTCGTATCCTCCTCAGCGCTTAGAACAGTGATTTGCACACAGTAAGTGCTTAACAAATGCCATCACCATCATCATTCTTATTATTATTATTATTACTATTAGAATGAGCTTACAGTCTACAGGGGGAGACAGATGTTAATATAAATAAATAAATTACAGATATGTACATAAGTGCTGTGGGGCTGGGAGAGGAGATGGTCCCAAGGTCACACAGCAGACAAGTGCCAGAGCTGAGATTAAAACCGGGCTTCCAGGTCCGGACTTCGGGGCCCACGCTCTACCCACTAGGGCACACTGTACCCAGAAATAGGCCAGAGTAGCAGAGATGACAGTGAGTTCTGCTCTGGGAGGGAAAATGATCGGAAGAATAAAGATGCTCCATTTGGTCATTTTTGAAAGTAGCTTTCAGTGCGAATGCCCTTCTATCTCCAGCTTACTCAGTGTACCTCGATCTCATGTATCTCACAGTTGATGTCTTGCCTTCATCCTCCATCTGTCCTGGAGCTCCTTCCCCCTTCGTATCAGACAGACCACCACTGATCTCACCTCATAGCCCTCCTAAAGTCACATCTCCTCCAAGAGGCCTTCCCCAACTAAACTCGATTTCCTTAGTCCCCCTCCCTCCTTTAAAGATCTGTGCCCTTTCGGCTCTTCATATTCATCCCACCCTCAGCTGCAGGACACTTACATACGTATGTTTACACTCTGCCATTTCCCCCAACACTAATTCATTTTAATGTCCTCTAAACCGTAAACTCCTTGTGTGCGGGGATCTTGTTTACCAACTCAACTCTATTGTACTCTCCCAAACACTTAGTACAGCGCTTTGCATACAGTAAAGGCTCAATAAATACCACTGATTGATTCATTAATGGAGCTGGTCTTGGAACCCAGGCTTGTACAGCTGTTTGTGGAACTTGTACAACTTCAGATGATGTGCCCAGGTGTTGCAGGGTCCCATCTCCTCCCCCCATCCATTGCCCAGAAGCCCTGAGCTTCAGCTCCATGATCCCCTATTTTAAAACTGCCCCTCCTCTGATGGGGATATTCACCTTCAGGTTGAATGGGACTGAAAATACCAACGTGGAAATCACAATTCTGGTCATATTGTACAAAAGGACATTCATTCATTCATTCAATTGTATTTTACGAGCACTTACTGTGTGCAGAGAACTGTACTACACACTTGGGAAAGTACAATATAACAATAAACAGACAGTGCCTGCCCATATCAGTCCTTTGTTTTGCTGTCATGACTGTGTGATTTCTAAATTGCATTCAGAGGAGGCAAGGCAAACTGCATTTTTTTTTAATCGATACATGCTATTTGTTGAGTGTTTACTGTAGGCAGAACACTGTATTAAGTGCTTGGGAGTGTGTAATGCAATGGAACTGGTAGACACAATCCCTGCTCACAAGTAGTTTTCAGTGATAGAACCTAAATGAAATTTAAGCTTTGTTAAAGTTTCAATGACTACCATCTTGCTGTGGGCAGGGATCATGTCTACCAACTCTGTTATATTGTACTCTCCCAGGCTCTTTTTACAGTGCTCTGTAACACAATAAGCGATCAATAAATACCATCGATTGATTGCCTGCAAAACAGACTTTGGACATCTCTAAAATGCTCAATATAAATGAGCTCATGAGAAGCAGCATGGGGTAGTGCCAAGAGCATAGGCTTGGGAATCAGAGGACATGGATTTTAATAATAATAATAATAATAATAATAATAATAGCATTTATTAAGTGCTTACTATATGCGAAGCACTGTTCTAAGCATTGGGGAGGTTGCAAGGTGATCAAGTTGTCCCACATGGGGTTCACAGTCTTAATCCCCATTTTACAGATGAGGTAACTGAGGCACAGAGAAGTTAAGTGACTTGCCCAAAGTCACACAGCTGACAGTTGGCAGAGCCAGGATTTGAACCCATGACCTCTGACTCCAAAGCCTGTGCTCTTTCCACTGAGCCACTACTCGTCTGCTGTGTAACTTTGGGCAAGCACTTAATCTGTGCCTCAGTTACCTCATCTGTCAAATGGGAAGTATGACTGTGAGCCCCATGCGGGACAGGGACTGTGCCCAACCTTGAATCGACCCCAGTGTTTAGAACAGTACATGGCACATAGTAAGTACTCAACAAATACCGCAGTAATAAAAATAATAATTATTATAGATGCTTTTATTGAGGTACAGCATTATCAAGTGACTATAGAATAGTCTTTTCCTCGACTGTCCTATGGATAAAACACCTTTGTTTCATTTCCCAACATTTCAGGGATAGCTGGAGCTATGACCCTTTTAAGAACTAGGGAAGTAAAAGTGAAATGAAAAATGCAACATATTAAATGGATCTCTCACCCCTGAAGGGATATAATAAATTCAATACTACTTGCATTGATGGCTTTGTGGTTATTCTGTAATTCTAAGCAGAAGTTTCCACTTGATATGTAATAGTGAATACTTCATTTACAGATTTTTGGATTATACATACTTCTCCCCTAAAGGTATTTCACAATAATAGGCGAAGCCTTTAACTATCATATTTGACCCTATAAGATACAACAATCTATAGTCACACAGGAAACTTTCACTTTACAAGCTATAAAGACTTCAAAAATACCATTTCACTTATTTCTAGGGTCATTTGGGTTCACATAACCATTTAGTTCCAAACAGTATAGTATCTAATGGATGGATAGTTGCCACAATCCATTAAAGATACTGCAGGAAATGAGAATTAATTATATGAGGTAACCCAGCATGAATGACAGATTAATAATCAGAATGTAATATACAATTCACCTACGATGAATGAATATTTAAAAAATTGAAATTTATTCCCAGAATTTTTGCTCAGAAAGCATTTTAAGTATATATTGTAGGAATGGGTATTTTAAAAGGGAACTGAAAATGATTTCTTCAGCTGGATAATGCTTCTACTACTAACAATAATAATTACAATATTAATATCAAGCAATCAATCAACTGTATTTACTGAGTGCTTACTTTAGGCAGGGCACTACTAAGTGCTTGGGGGAATATTGAGAAGCAGCATTGCTTAGTGGAATGAGCACGGGCTTGGGAGTAAGAGGCCGTGGGTTCTAATTCCAGCTCCGCCACCTGTCAGCTGTGTGACTTTGGGCAAGTCACTTAACTTCTCTGTGCCTCAGCTACCACATTATTAAAATAATAATAATAAAAATGGTATTTGTTAAGCGCTTACTATGTTCCAAGCACTGTTCTAAGCACTGGGGGTGATACAAGGTAATCAGGTTGTCCCAGCTGGGGCTCACAGTCTTAATCCGCATTTCACAGATGTGGTAACTGAGGTATAGAGAAGTTAAGTGACTTGCCCAAAGTCACACAGCTGAGAAGTGACAACCTGATTACCTTGTATCTACTTCAGTGCTCAGAACAGTGCTTGGAATATAGTGAGCACTTAATAAATATCATCTTATAAACTGTAAACCCGGTGTGGGCAGGGATTGTCTCTCTTTATTGCTGAATTGTACTTTCCAAGCACTTATTACACTGCTCTGCACACAGTGAGCATTCAATAAATATGATTGAATGAATAAATATAACACGATAATATTACAGACACATTCCCTGCCCAAAACGAACTTGCAGTCTAGAGGTGGGGAGACTAACCACTTGTGAGAGTACAGCAGAATTAGTAGACCTATTCCCTGCCCATAACAAGCTTACAGTCTAGAGGGGGAGACAGACATTAATATGAATATGCAAGTAATTTATACTATACAATTTTTTGATGACATTTATTAAGCGCTTACTATATGCAAAGCACTGTTCTAAGCGCTGGGGAGGTTACAAGATGATCAGGTTGTCCCCCAGGGGCTCACAGTCTTCATCCCCATTTTACAGATGAGGGAACTGAGGGCCAGAGAAGTTAAGTGACTTGCCCCAAGTCACACAGCTGACAAGTGGCGGAGCTGGGATTTGAACTCATGACCTCTGATTCCACAGCCCGGGCTCTTTCCACTGAGCCACGCTGCCTGTCGAGGAAAGGTACAAGAATGTCTGTCACCCCCTCTAGATTTTAGGTTCACTGTGGCCAGAGAATGTGACTGTTCATTGTTATTTTGTACTCTCTCAAATGCTTAGTAGAGTGCGCTGCACACAGTAAGTGCTCAATAAATATGATTGACTGACTGACTAACAAGAATGATCATTTGAATAGTATCCCACCAGATGACTCAGAATTTAAAAGGGGGTAATGTGGCAAAACACAGTGTATTGCTGGTAAGAAGACATTTTCAGGCTTCTCACTGTCTTGCAGGGTTGCTCTGAGTCCAACAGTCAGAAACTCTCCATATCCCTACAGTTGATTTGGGCGTGTCGTGGTGCCACCTTTCTCCATTTAGTTCCATCCGGAGAAGGAGTCTCCCTGGCAATGATGGATGGGGCAAGGTGACATCACTGATTGTACTCTGAGGATTCAATGAAGGAGAAATTTCAGGGCCTGCAACGTTGTGTGTCCTCACTGTGGTCGCCCCATTCCCTCCCTCTTTATCCATGTCCCCTGACTGGTCTCACTGATGATCCCTACAGCTGTGGGGGCTCTACAGTTCTACCAGAGAGAAACCAGTTGAGGAGGACTAGGCTTCAAGGTATCTAGAGTCCTGAGGAAATCCATCTCCAGGTGCCCTACTCTGACACCAAGCAAAGTGGCTGTTAGAGACAGGGGAAATTGGGCACAAGCTAGCTGGAGAGATTGGGCACAAATCAGCTGGGCTCTGGGCTCCACCTCTCTCCCAGGAGAAGTAGCTTTTTTGAGTCTTAAAAGTTCTTCAGCTGGTGAAGGTTGTGTGGCAGGGAGATTCAAAGTACTAAGCTAAGCATGTTACTCCCCTCCTCAAAAATCTCCAGTGGCTACCAATCAACCTACGCATCAGGCAGAAACTCCTCACCCTCGGCTTCAAGGCTGTCCATCACCTCGCCCCCTCCTACCTCACCTCCCTTCTCTCCTTCTCCAGCCCAGCCCACACCCTCCTCTCCTCTGCTGCTAATCTCCTCACTGTGCCTCATTCTCGCCTGTCCCGCTGTCGACCCCCGGACCACGTCATCCCCCTGGCCTGGAATGCCCTCCCTCCGCACATCCACCAAGCTAGCTCTCTTCCTCCCTTCAAGGCCCTACTGAGAGCTCACCTCCTCCAGGAGGCCTTCCCTGACTGAACCCCCTCTTTCCTCTCCCCCTCCTCCCTCTCTCCATCCCTCCCACCTTACCTCCCCACAGCACCTGTATATATGTATATATGTCTGTATGTATTTATTACTCTGTTTATTTATTTATTTTATGTGTACATACTTATTCTATTCATTTTATTTTGTTAATATGTTTTGTTTTGTTCTCTGTCTCCCCCTTCTAGACTGTGAGCCCACTGTTGGGTAGGGACCATCTGTATATGTTGTCAATTTGTACTTCCCAAGTGCTTAGTACAGTGCTCTGCACACAGTAAGCGCTCAATAAATATGCTTGAATGAATAAACTGCATATGAAGAAAACATAAAAATGAATAGAAAAAACCATCAAAATGTAGTTTATTGATCAAGTTCTAGAAATCAAGAGGCAAAATAATGTTGTCCAATTCAGATGCGCATTTCACCATCTAAACTTTAGGATTTGATATATGTAGAATTAGTGAATCTGATTTGACACTTCAGGGTTAAGGAGAGGGAGCATTACATGGGGAAAGCGTGGTGCTACAATCACGTCTTGACCCAAAAATGTGTAGACTGAGAGAGATGAGTGAGAGAGACAACCTCATACAGGCATGAAGGCATTTTTCTCTGAGGTCTGAGAAAAGAATCAGTGTGGCCAGTGGAACGATCACGGGCCTCAGAGTCAGAAGACCCAGATTCTAAACCCCACCTCCCCGTCTTACCTGCTATTTGACCTAGAGCAAGTCATTTAAATTTTCTGTCTCAGATAAAAAATGGAGATTAAATTCCTGTTCTCCCACCCACTTGGGTTGTGAGCCACATGTGGTACAGGGACTGTGTCTGATCTGATTATCTTGTTTCAATGCCTTAGTTTCATCTCATTGTCGGGAGGGAATGTGTCTGTTATGTTGTACTCTATCAAGCACTTAGTTCAGTGCTCAGCACACAGTAAGCACTCAATAAATATGATTATCTAACACAGTGCTTAACACATAGTAAGTGCTTAGCAAATGCCACCAAATATAACTGATGATCATATTGTTATTATTATAATTACTATTATTACTAGAAACTCCCTAGAGTTATTGGCCTGAAATGACAGGCAACAAATTCCTCATGTACCCAGGCCCTGGTATATTCATTCATTCATTCAATCATATTTATTGAGTGCTTACTGTGTGCAGAGCACTGTACTAAGCTCTTGGGAAGTACAAGTCAGCAACATACAGAGACGGTCCCTACCCAATAACACGCTTGCAGTCTAATGGACTGAAAAGGTTACGGTCTGAAGGTTGTGAAGATTCTGTCAGGAATGCTTTGCGAAGATGCTCTATTATGTGTAAAAACAAATGGAGACTTCTTGGAAAAAATGTGGTAATAACTGAAAACCAATTTTATCTTTTGTGATAGAAGCCCTCTCACGATGATTAGGGCATTAATTTCTCTGAAACACATAAGCAATAATTACCACCTAGAAGGATTGGGTATGTTTTAAGGTTAAAATAATAGGCTTATCACAAGTCTATAGAGTAGAATCTCAGATACAGAGAGAGAGAGATCTCTTGAAGAGTGTGGTTGTCTCATCCTCTTTACCTAATAATGGCCTGTCCCCCAAGATGTCCTACTGAGATGAGATATTACAATTAAATCATTGGTATTTATTGAGAGGTTACTGAGTGAAGAGCTTGGAAGAGAACAATACAAATAAATTAGCAGAGACGACTCCTGCCCATAGTGAGCTTATAGTAAAGAGAGTGAGACTGACATTAATATTAATAAATAATTTAGAATGTTTAATTTAAAGTGCTGTGGGGTTGAGGGTGGGGCAAATATTAAATGTCCAAAAGTCACATATCCAAGTGCATAGATTATGCAGATGGGAAAGTGACTTGGGGAAAGAGGGTTTAATCAAGGAAGGGCTAATGATGAAGAGGTGATCTTAATTGTGCTTTGAAAGTGGAGAGAGTTATGGCCTGGAACATATGGAGGGGGAGGAAGTGGTAGACCAGGGGGAAGATGTGGGAAAGGTGTTGGCGGAGAGATTGACAAGATCGGGCACAATAAATAAGTTGCTGCCAGAGGAACAGAATGTGCAGGCTGGGCTGTAGTAGGAGATTAGTGAGATGAGGTAGGATGGGGAGAGCTGATTGAGTGCTTTAAAGTTGATGGTAAGGAGTTTCTCTTTGATGTGAAGGTGGACGAGGATTAAATCTAGTGTGAATGATTGTTTAACTGTTATTGTAGCACCTGTCATTTTATCTGTAAAATATTTCGCTTATTATTGTGGAATAATAATAATGATAATAATATTGGTATTTGTTAAGCACTTACTATGTGCCAGGCACCATGCTAAGTGCTGAGGTAGATACAAAAGTAATCAGGTTGCCCTACGTGAGTCTTACAGTCTTCATCCCCATTTGACAGATAAGGTAACTGAGGCCCAGGGAAGTTGAGTGACTTACCCAAGATCACACAGCTGACAAGTAGCAGAAATGGGATTAGAACCCATAGGCTCTGACTCCCAAATCTGTGCTCTTTCCACTAAGGCACGCTGCTTCTCTGTCTGTCTATCTATCTGGGAATGCCAGTCTATTGTGACAGAGTTTACATTTGAATTCTGAACAGTGACACAAGCATTCCTGAATTGCTGCATCCATCAGAGAAGCACCTTTGCTCAGTGGAAAGAGCATGGGCTTGGGAATCAGAGGTCATGGGTTCTAATACCGGCTCCACCACTTGTCTGCTGTGTGACTTTGGGCAAGTCATTTAACTTCTCTGTGTCTCAGTTACCTAATCTGTAAAATGGGGATTAAGACTGTGAGCCCCATGTGGGACAACCTGATCACCTTGTATGCTCCCCAGTGCTTAGAACAGTGTTTGTCACATAGTAAGTGCTTAACAAATACATTATTATTATTATTTATTATTATATTATTATTATTATCTGGATTTCTGTAAGTTCTGCTCCATCATATATAAAAAGACTTGGCAAAAATGCCTGCTTCCACTCGTTTACCAAGCTTTTCCATCAAGAAGAAGTGGCTAAGCAGTTTTCTATCAATCAATTAATGGTATTTATTGAGAGTTACTGTGATCAGAGCACTGTTCCAAGCACATGGGAGCTGGTAGACATGAATCCCTGCCACAAGAGGCTAAAAGTGTATAGGGGGAGACAGACATTAAAATAAATTATGGAGAGGGGAAATAGCATATACGTCTAATTATATAAGTACTTTGGGACTGAAATAAACATCAAACTGCTTAAGAGGTACATAGCCAAGTGCAGGGATGACACAGAGAGGCAGGCTGTTAGGGGAAATAGAGCGTTAGTGATGCAAGGCCTCTTGGAGATGTGATTTTATATGGGTTTTGAAGATGTCAGGTATGCAGGGTGACAGAATTCCAGGCCAGAAGGAGGATGTGGGCAAAGGATTAGTGGTGAGATAGATGAGATCAAGTTTGGTGCTGGAGATGTGAAGTGTGCAAGTTGGGTTGTAGTAGTAGGAGATCAGCAATGCTAGGTAGGAGGGTGAGAGCTGAGTACCTTAAAGCCAGTAGTAATACACTTATGTTTGATGTGAAGGTGGATGGAAAACCACTGGAGATTTTGAGCAATGGGGAGATATTAGACTGAACATTTTTTCAGAAAAATGATCCATGCAGAAGAGTGAAGCATGGATTGGAGATGGGAGAGATAGGAAGCAGGGAAATCAGCAAGGAGGCTGAAGTAGTAGTCAAGGCAGGAAATAATAAATGCCTGGATCAGCACGGTAGCAGTTTGGATGGAGAGAAAACACTGAATAGAGATGTTGTTAAGGGAAAATGATGTGGGTTCATGACATTGAATGGATGGGTTGAATGAGAGATGAGTTGAAGAAAATACAAAGGTTATGGTCTGTGAGACAGGAAGGATGGTGGTTCTGTCTACAGGGAAAGTCAAGGGGAGGACAGAGTTTGGGTAGAAAGATAAGGAGTTCTGTTTCAGATGTAAATTTGAGATGCCAGTGGGACATGCAAGTCAAGATGTGCTGAAGGCATAAGGAAATGGGAGGCTGCAGAGGAGAGAGGTCAGACCTTGAGAATTTGGGAATCATCCACTTAGAAGTGGTAGTCGATCGCTTTCTTGACAAATCCAATGGTCTCTACTCCAACGTAATCCTCTTCAACCTCTCAGTTGCATTTGACACTGACGACCACTACTTTCTCCTGGTAAAATTATTCAACCTCAACTTCACTGACACTGTCCTCTCCTGGTTCTCTTCCTATCTCTCTGGCCACTCGTTCTTGGTCTGTTTTGAAGGCCCCTCCTCTACCTCTCCCCCACAAATTCTGGGAGTCTTTCAAGGTTCAGTTTTGTGTCTTCTTCTATTCTCCATCCACACTCACTCCCTTGGAGAACTCATTCACTCACATGCCTTCAACTACCACTGCTATGCAGATGATACCCAAATCTACATTTCCAGCCTTGATCTCTCTCCCACTCTGCAGTCTCACCTTTCCTCCTGCCTTCAAGATACTTGGCTGTCCCCCTGGCACCTCAAATTTAACATATCCAAAACAGAACTCCTCATATTCCCACCCAAACCCTGTCCTCACTGTAGACAACACCACCATCCTTCCTGTCAGGCAAGCCCATAATCTTGACGGCATCCTTGACTCATCTCTCTCATTCAATCCAGGCATTCAATCTATCGCTAAATCCTGTTGTTACAACCTTCACAACATTGCCAACATCCTTCTTTTCAATCATATTTATTGAGCACTTACTGTGTGCAGAGCAGTATATTAAGCACTTGGGAGACTATAATATAATAATAAACAGACACATTTATTGCCCACAACAAGCTTACAGTCTAGAGGGGGAGACAGCCATTGATATAAATACATAAACTACAGATCTGTTCATAGTAAGTGCTGTGGAACTGGGACAGGGTATAAATAAAGGGAGCAAGTCAGGGTGACGCAGAAGGGAGTGGGAAATGAAGAAAGGAGGGCTTAGTCAGGGAAGGCCTCATGGAGGAGATGTGCCTTCAAAAACGTTTTGAAGAGGGGAGAGTAAATGTCTGAGAGTAATTGTCTGATTGGACTATTGTGAGAGACAAAGGGGGAAAACAAGGAGGGATGGACTGGAGAGTAGCAGGGGATATCTTAGGGAGAACTCTTCTAATAGTTTCACTTTGATTGACAAAGTACGTGGTCAGGTCATTAAGAGCAGGGAGACATGGAGTTTGAGGAGAGGGTTAAATGACTGTGAACAGTTGGCATGGGCAATGGTCATGGGAGTCAACGTGAATGGAGAAAGCTCATTGAGAATAGAGAAGCAGCATGGCTCAGTGGAAAGAGCATGGGCTTTGGAGTCAGAGGTCATGGGTTCAAATCCTGGCTCCGGCAATTGTCAGCTGTGTGACTTTGGGCAAGTCACTTAACTTCTCTGGGCCTCAGTTACCTCATCTGTAAAATGGGGATTAAGACTGTCAGCCCAACGAGGGACAACCTGATCACACTGTAACCTCCCCAGCGCTTAGAACAGTGTTTTGCACATAGTAAGTGCTTAATAAATGCCATTATTATTGTTACTGTGGGTAGGTCACATATCTACCAACTCTGTTATACTGAACACTCCCATGCAGTTAGTACAGTGACCTGCACAAAGTACATGCTCAATAAATACAATTGATTGTTTTGTTGATTAACTGAGAAGTAATTGTTGCGTGGCAGAGGGAAGAATTAAATCAGATGAATATGAATTCAAGATGGACAAGTCCAGTCTAGTGTCGGGATTTCAACCAGCTCTTGTGCGCAAGAGTGGAGGATGTGATCTAGGGCTGCAGGTTGGTGCTACGAGATAGACAACTTGATGAGGGAGCAAGAGAATTGAGTTCAGTTAAGATGGTGCGGTTGAGGGAGGAGAACTCAGAGAGGATAAGCTAATATCCAGAGAAGAGAAGCTAGCCGGGGCAAAGTTATGGCCTTCTTTTGGATGTGTGCTCCAGCCCCTTGTCCCCTGGGAGTCAGGAGAACTGCTATGAGAACTTGGACAAGTGTGGCCTCAGTTGCCACATCTGTAAAATGGGGGATCAATACCCTCTTACCTGTTCTCCTACCCTCTAAGCCTGTGAGCCCTATGTGGGAAAAGGACTGTGTCTGATCTGATTTGATCGTATCTAACCCCAGCACTTAGCATAGGAAGCGCTTAAATGTCACAATTGTCCATCCGATTCCCAAACACCTAATACAGCGCACTGCACCAACTGGGTGCCCAATAAACATTTTTCACTGGGCCAAGACCATTCTGTCAGCTATAGCTCAAGCCAACCAATAGAGAGCATGACTGCAGATGCCAGCTGGCTGATTTTCCTTCTGCATCTGGGCATGTAGCCAGGAGCAGCAGAATACCCAGGGGTTTGGTGGAACAAGAAATTGAGCTGAATTTCTGAATGATTTACTACCTTTTGGAAGATCACAAAGTCAGGCTGAAACACACCAAAAATGTTTTGTTTGGGTTTTTTTACATTTATTATGATGTCACATTGATGTTTTTATGGGTGTTTTTATGTTTCACTTCTGTTCTTTTGTTTTCTGTTTTAATGTCTTAGCTATATTCTAGTGTGTGTGTATTTATTAATTTCTTTAGTCATCTCTGGAGAAAAAGAGAATTGGAAAATGTTAGAGGCTAATAAGGTAGAAAAAATACAGAGAGCACAAACACAGAGTTTTTAAGTAGTCATAAGTGACTGAATTAAAGAGTCCAAGAATCCATTCATTTTAAGTTAACAAATTAGTTACACTTGCCTGAAGAACAGGAGCTATAATGCAGTGATATATCAGTATATCAATCAATCAACCAATAATACCTTGACTCCAATAAGGAACTATATTAATTAAAAGGTAGAACTCAGCTCTCAAGGCCCAGGGGCCCAAGGAAGCTGATGGACTGAGTCTCTCAGGGTGGCCTAGTGGAAAGACTGCCAGCCTGGAAGTCAGAGGACCTAGGTAATACTCCCAGCTTTTTCACTTGCCTGTTGTATGACCTTGGGCAAGTGACTTTATTTTGCCTCAGTTTCTTCATCTGTAAAATGGAAATTAAAAATTGTTCTACCTCCCACTTAAACTGTGACCCACATATGGGGCAGGAATTCTATCCTTTCTGATGATCTCCTATCTACCCTAGCATTTAGAACACTTGGCACATGGTAAACACTTAACAAATACCAACATTATCATGTGCTCCACTACAGCCATGTGAAAAATAGCAATAAAAGGAAGGACACACTATATAAGCAACTGGGTATGATCATCATATTGATGATCAAACTGATGATCATACTGACTTAGAAGTCTGATTAGCAAATCATATTTGCTAATCTCTATGCTGATGACACCCAAATCTACATCTCTGCCCCTGCTCTCTCTCCCTCCCTTCAGGCTCGTGTCTCCTCCTGCTTTCAAGACATCTCTGGATGTCTGCCCGCCATCTAAAACTCAATATGTCCAAGACTGAACTCCTTATCTTCCCTCCCAAACCCTGCCCTCTCCCTGACTTTCCCATCACTGTTGACAGCACTACCATCCTTCCCGTCTCACAAGCCCACAACTTTGGTGTCATCTTCGACTCTGCTCTCTCATTCACCCCTCATATCCAATCTGTCACCAAAAACTGCCATTCTCACCTCCACAACATCGCCAAGATCTGCCCTTTCCTCTCCATCCAAACCGCTACCCTGCTGGTTCAATCTCTCATCCTATCCCGACTGGATTACTGCATCAGCTTCCTCTCTGATCTCCCATCCTCCTGTCTCTCCCCACTTCAATCTATACTTCACGCTGCTGCCCGGATCATCTTTGTGCAGAAACGCTCTGGGCATGTTACTCCCCTCCTCAAAAATCTCCAGTGGCTACCAAACAACCTACACATCAGGCAAAAACTCCTCACTCCCAGCTTCAAGGCTGTCCATCACCTCGCCCCCTCCTACCTCACCTTCCTCCTTTCCTTCTACAGCCCAGCCCACACCCTCCACTCATCTCCTGCTAACCTCCTCACTGTGCCTCATTCTTACTCTCCTGCCGTCGACCCCCTGCCCACGTCCTCCCCTGGCCTGGAATGCCCTCCCTCCACACATCCACCAAGCTAGCTCTCTTCCTCCCTTCAAAGCCCTACTGAGAGCTCACCTCCTCCAGAAGGCCCTCCCAGATTGAGCCCCCTTCTTCCTCTCCCCCTCCCAATCCCCCCCGCCCTACCTCCTTCCCCTCCCCACAGCACCTGTATATATGTTTCTACAGATTTATTACTCTATTTATTTTACCTGTACATATTTACTATTCTATTTATTTTTTTCTGTTAATATGTTTAGTTTTGTTGTCTGTCTCCCTGTTCTAGACTGTGAGCCTGCTGTTGGATAGGAACCGTCTCTATATGTTGCCAACTTGTACTTCCCAAGCACTTAGTACAGTGCTCTGCACACAGTAAGCACTCAATAAATATGACTGAATGAATGAATAATCCCTATTTTACAGATGAGGTAACTAGGCACAGAGAAGTGAAGTGACTTACCCAAAGTCACACAGCTGACAAGTGGTGGACTAGAACCCATGACATCTGACTCCCAAGTCTGTGCTGTTTCCACCAAGCCACACTGCTTCTCACAATGAGTGAATAAAATAACTCAGATTTCACAACTACTTGAGGCAAAGCAAGTACAATTTCTACACCTTGCAGCTTGCCATGAGTACCGCAAAATGTAGGCTGCCTAGGGTTGACATTGCTCTCCCGTAACAGTGGCTTTTGGGGAGATTATTCATTCATTCAATTGTATTTATTGAGCACTTACTGTGTGCAGAGCACTGTACGATGCACTTGGAAAATACAATTCAGCAACAAATGGAGACAATCCCTGTCACAACAGGTCACAAATTAGAATGCCAAGTCCCAAAAACACAGAGAGGCTTTGCGAGGAGAAAATGCACTGGCACAGAAAGTATGCATGCATTCTGGAAGATGTCATTTGTTTAATCCATATTGTTTTTCAAGCCACACTTTACATATAAAACTGTAACACATAAATCAATCAATCAATCAATCAATCAATCAATCAATCGTATTTATTGAGCGCTTACTGTGTGCAGAGCACTGTACTAAGCGCTTGGGAAGTACAAGTTGGCAACATATAGAGACAGTCCCTACCCAACAGTGGGCTCACAGTCTAGAACATCATGAACATCATTGGTGTCACCTTTGAAATGAACAGGCACATAAATATACAGGATATACATTCATTAGTGTAATAATAATAATAATAATAATAATGATATTTGTTAAGCACTTACTATGTGCACTGTTCTAAGTATGCATATGTAGTGATTCATTCATTAGGACCTACCATGTTCATTTATTCATTAATTCAACTGTATTTATTGAGCACTTACCATGTGCAGAGCACTGTACTAACTGCTTGGGAGAGTAAAATATAACAATAAATAGTCACTTTCCCTGCTCACAACAAGCTTGCAGTCATAGGGAGACTAGTTCATTCATTCAATCAATTGTTTTTATTGAGAGCTTACTGTGTGTAGAGCACTGTACTAAGTGCTTGTCTCAGTGGAAAGAACACGGGTTTTGGAGTCAGTGGTCATAGGTTCAAGTCCTGGCTCCACCAATTGTCAGCTGTGTGACCTTGGGCAAGTCACTTAACTTCTCTGGGCCTCAGTTACCTCATCTGTAAAATGGGGGTTGACTGTGAGCCCCCCGTGGGACAACCCGATCACCTTGTATCACCCCAGTGCTTAGAACAGTGCTTTGCACATAGTTAGCGCTTAATAAATGCCATCAATAATAATAAAATAATAAGTGCTTGGAAAGTACAATTCTGCAACAAATAGAGAAAATCCCTACCCAACAATGGGCTCACAGTCTAGAAGGGAGAGACAGACAAAAAAACAAAACAAGTAGACTGGCATCAATACCATCAAAATAGATAAATAGAATTATAGATATATACACAACATTAATAAAATAGAGTAATAAATATGTACAAGTATATACAAGTGCTGTGGGAAGGGGAAGGGGATAGAGCAGAAGGAGGGAGTAGAGGCAATTGGGAGGGGAGGGGGAGAAGAGGAAAAGGGAGGTTCAGTCTGAGAAGGCCCCCTGGAAGAGGCGAGCTCTCAGGAGGGCTTTGTAGAAGGGAAGAGAGCTAGTTTGGAGGATGTGAGGAGGGAAGACATTCCAGGACAGAGGTAGGATGTGGGCAAGAGGTCAACAGCGGGACAGGCGAGAACAAGGCACAGTGAGGAGGTTAGTGGCAGAGGAGCAGAGGGTGAGGGCTGGGCTGGAGAAGGAGAGGAGGGAGGTGATGTAGGAGAGGGCAAGGTGATGGAGCGCTTTGAAGCCAACAGTGAGGAGTTTTAGCTTGATTCATAGATTGACAGGCAGCCACTGGAGATTTTTGAGGAGGGAAGTGACATGTCCAGGGCGTTTCTCTACAAAGATAATCCGGGCAGCAGAGTGAAGTATAGACTGAAGCGGGGAGAGACAGGAGGATGGGAGATCAGAGAGGAGGCTGATGAGAGGTAATCCAGTCAGGTTCAATCAATCAATCAATCAATCAATCGTATTTATTGAGTGCTTACTGTGTGCAGAGCACTGTACTAAGCGCTTGAGAAGAACAAGTTGGCAACATATAGAGACAGTCCCTACCCAACAGTGGGCTCACAGTATAAAAGGGGGAGACAGAACAAAACCAAACATACTAACAAAATAAAATAAATAGAATGGATATGTACAAGTAAAATGAATAAATAGAGTAATAAATGTGTACAAACATATATACATATATACAGGTGCTGTGGGGAAGAGAAGGAGGTAAGATGGGGGGGATGGAGAGGGGGACTAGGGGGAGAGGAAGGAAGGGGCTCAGTCAGGGAAGGCCTCCTGAAGGATCAATGAGAGATTGATCCAACCAGGTAGTGGTTTGGAAGGAGAGGAAAGGGCAGATCTTGGCAATGCTGTGGAGGTGAGACCGGCAGGTTTTGGTGATGGATTGGATGTGTGGGGTGAATGAGAGAGCGGAGGCAAGGATGACACCAAGGTTGCGGGCTTGTGAGACAGGAAGGATGGTAGTGCTGTCCACGGTGATGGGAAAATCAGGGAGAGGACAGGGTTTATTCTGGATGCCTTTTAATCTGAAAACCCAGTGGCTCTGGGGCCAACCAAGTATAGAGCATTGTACTAATCATTTGGAAAAATACAATAATGGTGAAGTTTCCCTACCCTCTAGATGTCTATGATATAAAGTAGGGGACAAGGTGACCTGAATAGTAAACATGTATGGCAGAGTTAGCACCACAAACCTAGAAACAATTGATGAGCATTTTAGCGAGAGTGTGGAAAATATGAAAAAAAAAATATAAAGGAAATAAATACATCTTGTATGCCTATAATGCAAGGATTGCATTCTTGCAGAAACATGCCTCAAGGAAAACATACATTATAGTACTTATCCTTACAAGACATGCTCACACACACCATCGTTTCTTTAGAAACTGTGTTCCACTCCATCCAAACACCATAGATTCACTGTCAGGATATAGAGGAAAGTGGGGTTCAGTGTGGGAATTTATTTTAGCATGGACTTTGGTTTCTAATTCCAACTCTACCAATGATCTGCTTCACTTTCTGCAATCAATCAATTAATCAATTATATTTATTGAGTACTAACTGTTTGAAGAGCACTGTCACTATGGCACAGAATGTGTCTCTTTATTGTTATATTGTAGTCTCCCAAGTTTTTAGTACAGTGCTCTGCACACAGTAAGTGTTCAATAAATACAATTGACTGACTGTAATAATAATAATAATAATAATGGTATTTATTAAGCAAATACTATATGCCAAGCACTGTACTAAGCACTTGGAAAAGTACAATGCAACAGGGCAAAATCACTTAACCTCTGTACCGGTTTCCTCATCTCTAAAATGGGTATGAAATACCTGTTTCTCTTACCTCTTGGATTGGTAGTAACAAGAGGGATTGGTATTGTATCCAAGTGCCTCAGTTTTAAGCACAGGTTTTGCAGGCAGTACAAGCTTAATAAATGTCTAGAATAAGATTAACCAGACAGGTTCAGGTTGACACATTCTAGCCAAAGTCCATGTTATGGAAGGACTGGAAGATTTTGAAATGAGAAAGAGTGGTGGCTTGGATAATATGAGCAATGGGGAGGTGGAAAACATTGAGGAAAAGTTTCCAGAAAGAGGTGGGTTTCAAGAGACTTTAAAGATGGCAAGATATGTCTGGCAGATTTGGAATAGAGAGGGAGTTCTATGCAGAGTTAAGGGTATGGACAAAGGGAAGATTCAATAATAATAATAATAATAATGGTATTTGTTAAGCATTTACTATGTGCAAAGCACTATTCTAAGCACTGGGGGGATACAAGGTGATAAGGTTGTAACACATTGGGTTTACAGTCTTAATCTCCATTTTACAGTTAAGGTAACTGAGGCACAGAGAAGTTAAGTGACTTGCCCAAAGTCACACAGCTGACAAGTGGCAGAAGTCGGGATTAGAACCCATGACCTCTGACTCCCAAGTCTGGGCTCTTTCCACTGAGCCACGTACTGAGTACTTACTGTGTGCAAAGCACTGTACGAAGCACTTGGGAAAGTAAAACACCACAATGTAACACATTCCCTGCCTACAAGGAGCTTACAATCTATAGGGAAAATTCTAAAAGGGAGAATTGGGATGGAGGTACAGAATATGTGTGTGTGTGTGTGTGTGCATGCACACTTCATTCATTCAATCGTATTTATTGAGCACTTACTGTGTACAGAGCACTGTATTAAGTACTTGGGAAGTACAAGTTAGCAACATATAGAGATGGTCCCTACCCAACAGTGGGCTCACAATCTTGAACAGTGATAATGATAATTCATTCATTCAATCATATTTATTGAGTGCTTACTGTGTGCAGAGCACTGTACTAAGCACTTGGGAAGTACAAGTTGGCAACGAATAGAGACGGTCCCTACCCAACAGTGGGCTCACAGTCTAGAAGGGGGAGAATTATAATAATATTTGTGTATTTGTTAAGAGCTTAATATGTGCCACACACTGTACTAAGTGCTGGTGAAGATACAAAATCATCAGGCCCCACATGGGGCTTACAAATTAGTAGGAGTTAAAACAGGTATCAAATAGATTGTATGCTCTCTGTGGGCAGGGAAAGTGTCTGTTGCTGTATTGAACTCTCCCAAGTACTTAGTACAGTGCTCTGCACACAGTAAGTGCTCAATAAATATGACTGAAAGATTGAATGAGCATTTTGCAGATGAGCGAACTGAGTACAGAGAAGTTAAGTCAAGTGACTAATGTCATACAACAGATAAGTGGCAGAGTTAGGATTAGAATTTAGGTCCTTTATTACCATCCAGCGCTTAGAACAGTGCTTTGCACATAGTAAGCACTTAATAAATGCCATTATTATTATTATTATTATGTACTCTCCCAAGAGGTTACTATGGTGCTCTGAACACCGTAAGTGCTCAATAAACACCATTGATTGATTGACCTAAAGTATTCTTCATATGTTGTAGTACGCAAACCGCTACTAGTGAAGTTTCTAGTGTGAGTCTTTGTACCCTCTTCTGAGCACACATACACACACACACACATACACACAGACACACACACACACACACAGCACTGGTAATATCATCAACTGCAAAAGGAGGACAGAGAGAAAGAAAGATAAAAATTGTTGTAATAAAACGGTGGAATCCATTCCAAATAATATGGTCAGACTAAAACAGAAATATCTCTGCATCTTTCATAAAGTGATTCCGCAAGTTCTGACATTTTGCCGAAATTTATTCATTGTATACCTGACAGAGTAGAGTTTTGTGGTCTATTTTAAACCAAGGCATGTTAAGGGACTGTAAAAACCTTCCCCGCTTTACAGTGTTTGCAGTCCATCTGAAAGTTGAGTGATTCCAATAAGCTGTCAGGAGCCTAAGTATTTGACCTGACCCTGTCACTCCCAGGGCTATAAATCTGCCCCAAATTATCTCTAAAAGGCACACATTCCCTACCAACTCCTCCTCCAACTGCTTTTCGTGTCTCATTTTGTTTGGGCCTTATCTATTTGGGCGTTCTTTTTCCTGGAAAAATGGAGACCCTCCAGAATGATCCCACAATCGACTTGGACATGCAATTCTTTAATATTTATTTAGTGTCCACAATGTGCTAACATTGTACTGTTGCACGCCTCAGTTGGCCAGGAAATTATCTTAAATATAAACAGCTTTCCATTAATAATGCACGCAAGAGACTGTGACTCAGGACCTCCTCTATCTAATCCTGGGTCTGCCTGGGTCTGATGCACTTCAAGTAACTTATTTTCCTGTGGCACAATCTGCTCATAAGTGAAAGGTGAGGATTTTTGTGAATTTTGCTTAACAGGTCTGTTGTGATGAATAATTAATCGGTGCTCATAATTCATTCTGAAAATATAAAGACATTGGAATTTTAAACTTTCATCAGCCTTAGAGACTCACTCCCTAAGCCAGAAACATAAGGTAGTTTTAGCAATAATACCCAGAAGATGTGAGAATAAACTTGGTGCAAATTAAAACAGAGGGGCAAGAGAAAATCCATCCCATTTCTTCTAGACTGTGAGCTCGTTATTGGGAGGGAATGTGTCTGCTAATTCTTTTATATTGTACTCTCCCAAGCATTTAGTATTGTTCTCTGCATATAGTAAACACTCAATAAATATGATTGATTGATTGATTGAATGATTTCAGAATAATAAAAACTGTTACAGAGAGACCACTCTAATAAGAAACTTGTGGCTTTCAAAAAATGCTCAGCTCGATTGGAGTTCTTATGAGAAAATGAAATTAAAATTCAGTATTTGGAATTGGAAATCTCAGGCCAATTGTAGTTTGAGAAATTCCAAGGTAACTTAAGGTACCAGAATGGGATGGTATAAGAAGGGAACACCAAGGTCATCTATAGAAAGAAGAAATTGCTTCCACCGTATCTCAAACAAGAGCTATAACCTGTGACTGGCCTAGGGGCATATCCTAAGTGGTAATCAGTAATTCCTGTAGTATTGCCTATGTTTGCCACCTAGAGTGGTTCTTCATATAGTGGTATCACTGAGATTTGGTGGAAGAAAGAAAAGCAATGTGATTCAGGGCTGCCATGCTAAAAAATCTTTAGAAAAGACAGGGATGGATGGTAAGCGGAACTAAGCCTTTGCATGTGACGTACCACATAAACAGTCATCATATATACATAATAATAATAATAACAATAATGGCATTTATTAAGTGCTTGCTATGTGCAAAGCACTGTTCTAAGCGCTGGGGAGGTTACAAGGTGATCAGCTTGTCCCAAAGGGGGCTCACAGTCTTAATCCCCATTTTACAGATGAGGTAACTGAGGCCCAGAGAAGTGAAGTGACTTGCCCAAAGTCACACAGCCGACAACTGGCAGAGCCGGGATTTGAACCCAGGACCTCTGGCTCCACAGCCTGTGTTCTTTCCACTGAGCCACGCTGCACCTCTTAGCAAGTGAAAGGAGGGAGTCTCATAGAATACATTTTTATGGTATTTGTTAAGTGCTTACTATATGTCAAGGCACTGTTTTAATCACTGGGGTAGGTATAAATCAATCAGGTCAGATACAACCCCTGTCTCAGTTGGGATTCACAGTCTGAGTAGAAGGGAGAACAGGTATTGAACCCCCATTTTACAGTTGAGGAAACTGAAGTAGACAGAAGTTAGGTGACTTACCCAAGATCATACAGCAGGCAAGTGGCAGAGCTGGGATTAGAGCTCCCAGGCCTGTGTTCTTTCCACTAGGATATGCTATTTCACTTTTGGATAGATATTCCAAACAAATGACATAAATAGAACAAGACCATTCTAAAATTCACCAAAAAAAAAAGAGACAGGGTGTATCAGACAACATTAGGGAAAGGGAAAAGTGCAGCAGCTGAAAGTAGAGGGAGATCTACCAACCTACTATCAAATGGTGAATATCTCAGCAGGAAAAGAGGGGGAAGGAAGATTTTAAGATGCCATAACTGACCAGAACAACAGTGGTGCTTTGATTTCTACTTTCCCCATCCCAGGCAAGGAGACTTGTCCTAGGTCAGGCCAGCAGGCTGAAGGACTGTGGAAAGTAGGAAAAGTCTAAGTTACAAGAAAGCCCCAGGTTATTGACCCAAGTGTGGTGAGCAAGAGTGACTCCATTTTGTATTATATGAACCCAGGAGCAGCAAGTCAAAAGTGACTCCATCTTATATTATTTGACTCTGGGAGCAATAAGGCCAGAGGATCATTTAGAGGAGAAACTGTATGATCTCAGTGAGGAGTTTTGAGGAGCAGAACTGAATTGTCTTACTAAGGGCTTAAGGAGGGGCTAAATTGCTTTTATTCATTCATTCAATAGTATTTATTGAGTGCTTACTGTGTGCAGAGCACTGTACTAAGAGCTTGGGAAGTACAAGTTGGCACCATATAGAGATGGTCCCTACCTAACAGCGGGCTCACAGTCTAGAAGGGGAGACAGACAACAAAACATATTAACAAATTAAAATAACCTGGGCAGGAAAAGAGCTGCCAGATGGGGCTATGCCCGCCGGGGTATAAACTCGGGGAGAGGGGTCAACTTCCTCTCTGGCTTATCCAATAATGAGCTAATGAGTGGGAGACAGCAGGCAATCCTGAGCAGCCCCCCTGCTGCAATCTCCTGAGAATAATGAATAAAAGGGGGAAAGAATTGACCCTTTTTGCCCAGCACGGAACCCCCTAAGCTATGCACTGATACTTATGGCTGCCTCGGCCCAGCACCTAAAACTTGAAGCAGGATGACATTGAGCTGCAGGCCATCTGACTCCTTGAAACTCCTCCAACATGAGTTCATCTTCACCAAGACAAACCAGTTGGATTGGTAACTATAGGTGTTGTGCTTTTGTGGGGGGGTGTGGTGTGGGTGTGTGTGTGGTGTGTGTGTGGGTGTGTGCACGCACGTGCATATGTGCCTAATCCCTGCTTTAGTTTAAAATAAAACTTTCCACTGGAACAGTGGTGTTTGGTCGACTTGTACTTCCCAAGCGCTTAGTACAGTGCTCTGCACACAGTAAATGCTCCATAAATATGACTGAATGAATGAATGGTTTTACTTTTTGTTATGTCATTTGAGCACCCAAAATGATAAGGGAGTCAAATCCCTGGTTAAGGGCTCATAGGTTGAGCACCTGATATTGTAGGGGAGCGATCCCTGGGCGGGGCTCATGACACAAAGACAACTGGATCACAAGAAGAGGGTTTGTAAATGGCAGGTAGGCAGGTCATTAATGAAAACTGGAAGACTTGTCTTGAAATGTGAAGGAAACAAAAGCGGACATTTGGGGTTGGAGCAGGGAACTAGAATTAACTTCTAGAACTGGGAACAAATTATATTTTGATCATTCATTCATTCAGTTCATTCGATCATATTTATTGAGTGCTTACTATGTGCAGAGCACTGTATTAAGCGCTTGGGAAGTACAAGTTGGCAACATATACAGACGGTCCAAAACAGTAAACAGGCATCAAAAGCATCAATGATAGAATGATAGATAATATATACACACATCAAAACAATAATAATAATAATAATAACAGGGGGGAAAGAGTCTGGCTCTCCCAAGTGTCTCAATCAAGTGATCCTAATGGCCTAACGGTCAGAGCCCGGGCCTGGGGGTCGAAAGGATCTGGGTTCTAATCCTGGCTCTGCCCCTTGTCCGCTGTGTGACCTTGGGCTAATCACTTCACTTCTCTGGGCCTCAGTAACTTCATCTGTAAAATGGGGATTGACTGTGAGCCCCATGTGGGACATAGATTGGGTCCAACCTATTTTGTATCTATCCCAGTGCTAATTACAGTGTCGGGCACAGAGTTAGCACTTATGGGCAGGGAACGTGATCCCAAAGACCTCTCTGAAGGAACGTGACAATAATTGGCAGTTAAGAAAGAACTGGTTAGAAATATCCTGTCACTCGTGTGAGACCAAGAAACAACATCATTTTATGGTGAATAACTCTTATTCCAAGAAATGACTTCAAAGAACATCTTTGATGACCAAAAATCTATTCCAGGGATGCAACAATAATAAGCAATTATTAATATAAAATTATATTAATTTTAATGCAAAGAAATGCAAAATGCAAAGTATGAACCACCTGCATCACATCAGAAAAAAATGGGGTTAACTGATTCATTCATTCAATCGTATTTATTGAGCACTCACTGTGTTCAGAGTGCTGTACTAATCAAAAACCAATCCATTCCATTGATGATTGGTTTAAGAAGACTCTGTGCCAATTGTTCTAGTATAAGAATAGGATGATGGCCAAGCTGTTTCTGGATCCTAGAACCTCTAGAGTACAAGAGAGCTCCAGTAGGAGCACAGTTGACTCTTTCACTTTGATAACTAGAACTGAGAGACTTGGCTAATTGTTTTGTTTTTTTTTGTCTATACTTACTTTAGGAGGATTTGCACTATAGAATGAGTGTGCTTGAACACTTCACAGTCAGGTAGAACATGTGTGATATCTTAGCCATTAGGACATATATGACATATCATCGTACTGTCATTTTAAATAATTCCTATCTTTCCCTCCCAGTATACCTCTTTGATGATTATCACGTATTGCTATTATTTCTTATCCTTTTTCAATTATGATAAGTTTCATAAATAGAGATTGTCATACATATGGCCTCCTGGAATTTTGCAGTATTGCTCTGCCTGACTGACAAGTCCAATAAACATAGAACCACTAACAACAGGAGTAATAATAATAATAATTGTTAAGTGCTTGAGATGTGCAAGTACTGTCTTAACATTATCTGATAATCAAATTGTACAAAGTCCCTGTCCTACAGGGGGCTCACAGAAGGTAACAGCCTTTATTAATTCTGCTAAGTGGATGGGATCTTGTCCAACTGCCATGTGCGGGAGAGCCACTCTGCAAAAATGATTACCATCCCACTGAGTTCAAAACTCCCACAAAGAAGGCCAAAGCTAAAAACAAGAGATACAAGGATACCAAATTTGATGAACGAGAACTCTAGTAAAATGTGATGTGGCGTGGGATAATTCAGCACTCAAGTTGGAGTGAATCACAAACATGGAAAAATGCCATTAGGCCAGATAGACTGATAAACCAAACAGCAATGTCTACTCCCCATTAGCAGTAACTAAATAAGGAAAAGTCACCCCAGTTTTAACCACAACCTCAACAATAGCATCTCCTCAATTAAATCATCTTCTAGGCTGTGAGCCAATTGTTGGGTGGGGATTGTCTCTACTGGTTGCCGAATTGTACTTCCCAAGCACTTAGTACAGTGTTCTTCAAACAGTAAGTGCTCAATAAATACAATTGAATGAATGACTGTTCAGAGGAGGGATCCTCTTGCTGGATCCAAGAGGGTGGGTCCATGGTCCTGAATAATCATTCAATTTATTTATTGAGCACTTATTGTGTGCAGAGAATTGTACTAAGTGCTTGAGAGAGTACAATACAAAAGATACATTTCTCCAGTTCTTGGGCCCCCCAAAATAGGGGAGTTATCTTTACAAGGACTTCAACAGCTTTTCTCGTCAGTTTGGCTGCAGTAGAGAACCTACCCAGGCCTTGGTACAGGAAAGGGGTGGGATGTTTTTCACTGACATTGTCCTCTCTTGGTTTTCTTCCTATATCTCTGACTGCACCTTCTCAGTCTCTTTTTCTGGCTCCTCCTCTGCTTCCCACCCTCCAACCACTGGAGTCCCTCAAGGCTCAGGTCTAGGTCCCCTTTTATTCTCCCTCCCCCGCCACTCCCTTGGAGACCTCATTTGCTCCCATGGCTTCAATTACCATCTCTTTGCAGATGATTCTCAAATATACATCCCCAGCTCTGACCTCTCTGTTTCCCTGCAATCTTGTGCAATCTTGTATTTCCCACTCCCTTCAATAATGATAATAATAATATTAATAATACTACTAATAATAATAATAATGGCATTTATTAAGCCCTTATTATGTACAAAGCACTGTTCTAAGGGAGCTTACAAGGTGATCAGGTTGTCCAACGGAGAGCTCACAGTCTTAATCCCCATTTTACAGATGAAGGAACTGAGGCACAGAGAAGTTAAGTGACTTGCCCAAAGTCACATACCTGACAATTGGTGGAGTGGGGATTTGAACTCATGACCTCTGACTCCAAAGCCCTTGCTCTTTAAACTGAGCCATGCTGCTTCCGCTTCAAGACCTATCTACTTGGATGTCCTGACAACAATTTAAATTAAACACGTCCAAAACTGAACGCCTTATCTTTCCACCAAAACCTGCCCTCCCCATCTCTTTCCCAACACTGGAGACAACATCACTATCTTCCCTATCTCACAAGCCCGTAAACTTGGTGTTGTCCTTGACTCATCACAATAATTCCATCTATATATTCAATATGTCACCAAATCCTTTCAGGTCTACCTTGTAACCGCTAAAATCCTCCCTTTCCTCTCAATCCAAACTGCCGATGCTGATCCAAGCACTTAGCCTATTCTGTCTTGACTACTTCATCTTCCTCCTTGCTGACCTCCAAACCTCCTGCCTCTCCCCACTCCAATACACTCTGTTGCACTAATCATTTTTCAAGAAAAACCTTCAGTGCATTTCCCCCAACTCCTCAAGAACCTCCAATGGCTTCCCATCCATCTCTGCGTCAAATAGGAACTCCTTACCATTGGTTTTAAAGCACTCAATCAATCACCCCAACCTACACAGCGTGGCTCAGTGGAAAGAACACAGGCTTTGGAGTCAGAGGTCATGGGTTCAAATCCCGGCTCCGCCAATTGTCAACTCCGTGAGTCTGGGCAAGTCACTTCACTTCTCTGGGTCTCAGTTACCTCATCTGTAAAATGGGGATTAAGACTGTGAGCCCCCCGAGGGACAACCAGATCACCTTATAACCTCCCCAGCACTTAGAACAGTGCTTTGCACATAGTAAGGGCTTAATAAATTCCATTATTATTATTATTATTATTATTATTATTATTATCTCCTATTACAACCCAGCTGGCACACTCTGCTCCTTTAGTGCCAGCTTGCTCACTGTGCCCTGATCTTGTTTACCTCTCCACTGACCCCTTACCCATGTCCTTCCCATAATCTGGAACTCTCTCCCCCTTCATATATGCCAGGCCCCCACTCTCTCCATCTTCAAAACATTACTAGGGTCACAACTCATCCAAGAGGCCTTCCCTGATTAAGCCCTCTTTTTCCCAGTTTGATCTCCCTTCTGTGTCATCTATGCACTTTAATCAGTTACCTTTGGATATTTGATATTCACCCCACTCCCAAACCCAAAACATTTTTGTACATCTTAAAATCATATTATTATAAATTATTTATTCATGTTAATGTTTGTCTCCCCCAGGCTATAAGATGGTTAGGGGCAGGTAATTTGTCTGCTAACTGTGTTACACTGTACTCTCCCAAGTGATTAGTACAGTGCTCTGCACATAGTAAGTGTTCAATAAATACAATTGATTCATTTGGAGCCAAAATTCCAGTTCTGTTAGCCTCAGCTCCAGTGAGATTTCTCTTGAATTTCCAAGTTACAGGGTTGTGCAGGAAGTTGCTTAGTCCCAGGACATGGAGTCCCCAGCTTCCCTCCAGCCTCCAGGCTGAACAGACAAGTGAGAGAAGTGATGCAGGACAAAGGCAGGTAGCCCAGTTTGGAAACTCTGCATTGTCTCTTTAAGTCCCTTTGGGATATCAAGCCACTGCTCTATACCTAGCTCCTTTGTGGGCAGGGAATGTGGCTACCATATCTATTAAATTGTACTCTGCCAATCATTTAGTACACTGCTCAGTTCTCAATAAATACCACTGATTGATTAAAGCCCAGTGGCCCCTTCTCCTGTTAACCCAACCTGAGCATCACTGGATTTGGCTCAACTGGCCATTCCCAGACTAACATAGCCACAGACAGATGTAGTAGCAGGTGGTATCAGAAGATGAATAAATCATCCCTTCCCCATATCTTAACTCCTTCTCCATTTTCCCTCTCTCCTGGGTCCTCTGACAGTTTGGCATATTTTGCTCTACAAAATGTTATTCAGACAAAATCCTTCAAGATGATGGATTTTCTTAATAGCTACTGATTAATTGGCTTATAGTTTAATAAATCAGTCAAGTAATTGAGTGCTTACTGTGCACAGAGCACCAGACTAAGCACTTAGGAGAGTACAATGTAACAGAGTTTATAGACATGTTCCCCTCCCACTAGGTCTAGAGGAGTTTACAATCAGGTCACCTGATCTTCTGATCAGAGGCCAGTGTCAGGGAAGGAAGAGGCGAAACTTTCCATGAAGATCAGGAAGAAGGAAGCTAGGACTTCTGTGGGCACCCACACTGCCCAAGGGGTTTGTGAGCATGCAGTTTCCTTTGAAACCGAGGTGTGGGTGGGTGAACTGGAGCTGACCCCCATGAGAAGTAGGAGGGATCCCACTCTGGGCTGCTGCAGTCAGGGCTTGCCCAGCCAATTGTAGAGTACATCCACTGCCACTCTTGCCACCATGCACACAATTCACACACAGTGAGCGAGCCGTGGAGACAAGCATGCGAGCTTTCTGTCAAAACCAAAAGTGTATGGGTATACTGGAGCTGAACCCCACAACCAACCAAACACTTCTTATGCAAATCACAACCCATAATGGACCCCCACCTCCGACATGGGGACGGCAAGGTTTTGGTGGAAAGATAAGAATGGACCCCCCCACCTCCGATTCTCCACTTTCCTCCTCCTCACTTCTGTCTGACCAAGACATCGCCCTTTAACAAACCCACATTACAGTGGTAATCAGACAGGCTGCTGTACCGAATGGGGAAGACTGTGGATTCTGTTCCAAAATGCCTTCTCACAGACTCTGATTCCTAGAACTTATCTCACTGGATATTATTCATTCATTCATTCATTCATTCATATTTACTGAGCACTCACTGTGTGCAGAGCACTGTACTAAACACTTGGGAAGTACAAGTTGCCAACATACAAAGATGGTCCCTACCCAACAATGGGCTCAAAGTCTAAGCCTCAGAGGTTTTCTTTCTGAGGAATTGCTGCTGTTTTAAACTTGGACTTCATGAGGGAATTGCCCAGTTTTGAAATGCCATTGAAAGCATTTGTTTGTGTTAAATCAAATCAATGGACAATTAATTATCAATGTGGTTACTGGGGAGTTACTCTATAAAGAGAACTGAAGTGTGTGGGAGAGAACGACATAGCTGATAGAAATGATACCTGCCCTTGAGGAGCTTATAATCTATCGGGGAAGACAGACATTAAAATAAAGATAGGGGAAGCAACAGAGTATAAGAGCATGCCATAATTACTCTGGGTTTGGGGGGTGCATTGAACATCAAAGTGTCTAAGAGGCACAGACTCCAGTGCATAAAATGAAGGAGTGCTGAAAGGAGAGAGAATAGAGTTGGAAGATGAGAGGTTAGTCAGGGAAGGCTCCCTAAAAGAGAAATGATTTTAGCATCAACCAACCGATTATATTTACTGAGTGCTTAGTTTGTGTGGATGGGGAAGCAGCAAGGTTTAGTGGAAAGAACACAGCCTTGGGAGTCAGAGGACATGAATTCTATCCCGGCTCTGCCACTTGTCTGCTGTGTGACCTTGAGCAAGCCGCTTAACTTCTCTGTGCCTCAGTTACCTCATCTGTAAAACGGGGATTAAAAATGAGCCTCCCATGTAACAACCTAATTACCCTGTATCTACTCTAGCGCTTAGAATAGTGCTCGTCCCATAGTAAGAGCTTAATAACATAATTATTATTATTATAATTATTAAGTGCCTGGGGAGAGTACTATATAGCAGAGTTGGTATTCCCTGCTGACAATGAGTTTACAGTCTAGAGGAAGAGGCAGACATTAATGTAAATAAATTATGGATATGTATTTAAGTGCTGTAGGGCTGAGGGAGTGGTGAATAAAGAGTGCAAATCCAAGTGCAAGGGTAACATAGAAGGGAAAAGGAGAAGAGGAAGTGAGGGCTTAGTCAGGAAGGCCTCTTGGAGGAGATGTGCTTTTAATGAGGCTTTGAAGGTGGGGAGAGTGATCATCTGTTGGAAGTGAAGACGTAATAATAATAATAATAGTAATAATGGCATTTGTTAAATTCTTACTACATGGCAAGCACTGTACAAAACATTGGCCTAGATACAAGCAAATCGGTTTGGTCACATTCCCTGCCCCACGTGAGGCTCTCAGTCTTAAACCCCATTTTGCAGATGAGGTAACAGACACAGAGAAGTGAAGTGACTTACCCAAGGTCACATCGCAGACAAGTGGTAGAGCTGAGATTAGAAGCTATGACCTTCTGACTGGCAGGCCTATGCTCTGTCAGACGCAGGATGTAAGCAAGAAGTCGGCGATGAGATTAATGTGTAGTGAATAGGCTGGCGTTAAGAGGAGAAAATTTGGTGAAGATTTTGAAAGATTTTGAAGGTTCTAAGTCCTTCTTTTTTGTTGCTTTTGTCAAATTAAAGGTGGTTGTGATTTTCAGACTTAGGCGTTCCTTGATTAGCAACATCACTGTTCAGGAGGCAGGGTTTGAAACAACTGATAGAGAAAGTATAAGAACTGCAATATGACTGAATGCACCATTCAACATGTTAACATTCATAGCTGAAAGTCCTACAGCTTTTATTAAATCATTTATTTTTCATATTAATGTATATTTATTCATATTAATGTCAGTCCCCATCATTCATTCATTCATTCAATCACATTTACTGAGCACTTACTGTGTGCAGAGCACTGTACTAATCACCTGGGAAGTACAAGTCGGCAACATATACAGTCCCTACCACTAGAATGTAAGCTCATTATGAGCAGGGAACATGTCCACTATTTCTATTGTACTGCCCCAAGCACTTAGTACAGTTCTCTGCACATAGTAAGCCATCAATAAATATGACTGATGGATTGTTAATTATAGAGCACTACTTCTGACAAAGTCAATTCACTTGTGCTGGACAGCAGCGGCATGGGAAAGAAACAAAGGAGGAGGATCAAGTGACCACAATGTTCATCAAAGACAATGGCAGACACTATACTGTGCAGAAGGCGGCAATGGTAAACCACTTCCATATCTCTACCAAGAAAACTCTACGGCTACACATACCAGAGCAACTTTATGACAGAAGATGGGATGTTCTGAAGAGGGTGTGCCCATTGGAGTCACTATGGGTCTGAAACGACTAGACAGCATTTGTAGAAGAAGAGTGACATTGTAAAGATTATCTTTTCATCTCTGGGACTGAAATGCATATTCGGGCTTGAATCAAAGGCTTGCTATTTGATCTTATAGCCTGAAACAAAATAATCCAAAATCCACAAAAAATAAGACAGAAATGTGATAGTCTAGCATGACACTTTAATTACCATATGGCTACCCTGGGGTATAGGAAATGTCCATTTCAATTGACTCAGCCAGGACTGTGCCCTGGCCTTGGGGCACAGATGTGGCCCATTTTTTTTTTCTTTTTTTAATCAGGATGAAAAAGAAACAGAAAGGAAATATTATGTGTTCCCATCCACTTAAGTGAAAACTAGGCAAAATAAAAGCAGCTGTGTTTCAAATGACTTCAGACCCCCACTCCACTCTCTTTAATACTAACTGCTAAAAGAGTAACAACAACCACTGCTATACAATCCCTGAACTTGCTCCATTCTTCCTTACTGGCTTTCAGTCCTGAGCTGTGGGAGACTGTGATGATGAGCTGCTTTCGTTGCATGATTTTTGTCATTCCAATCCCAGATCACTCCATGCCAATCAGTTTCAATCAATAGTAGCAATTGAGAGGTTGCGGTATGCAAAATGCTGTACTAAATCATCATCATCATCAGTGGTGTTGACTGATAAAAACCAAGAGACTGTAGACGTGAACCCCGCCCTCAAGGAGGTGACAATTGCAAACAGTGAGCAGTCCCTTAACATGGGGCAGATGGTAAAAAAACAACAAAATATAAATCTCCTTTACTTAATTATGTTCAATTCTGATGGAAACATTGTTTGAAGCCAAAAAGAAGGTATGGGAACAAACTTTCCTTCACTGATTTTCTCTGGTATAGGCAGGTCATCATGTCTGGTGGCCAACAAGACTCTGTAAATGTAAGTAATGCCCCAAATGGGCAAACATAGCCCCCAATACTTCTTCTGTACTTTCCCAAACACTTACTGCAGAACTCTACACATAACAGATGATCAGTAAATACAAAGAACCAGAAAGATCACAGGTGCTCAGGAAACCAAGCAAACAGTGGAAATGTCTTCACCCCTTCCTGCTTTGATCACAGATCGGAACACCAACACGATCAGTTAATCAGTTATATTTATAGAGTGCTTACTTTGTGCAGTAAACTGTATTAAGAACTTGGGAGAATGAAGTAGAGATGGTAGATATGTTTCTTGCACATAATGATCTTACGGCATAGATGGGAATATAGACTAATATAAATAAGGCAAGAAGTAGCATGGCCCGGATTTTAGTCCCATATCTGCTGTGTGATCTGTTCCTCAGTTCCTCATTTCTCTGTTCCTCAGTTACCTCACCTGTAAAATAGGGACTAATAATAATAATGATGGCATTTGTTAAGCGCTTACTATGTGCAAAGCACTGTTCTAAGCACTGGGGAGGTTATAAGGTGATTGGTTGTCCCACGGGGGGGCTCACAGTCTTAATCCCCATTTTACAGATGAGGTAACTGAGGCCCAGAGAAATTAAGTGACTTGCCCAAAGTCACAAAGCTGACAATTGGTGGAGCCGGTATTTGAACCCATGACCTCTGACTCCAAAGCCCGTGCTCTTTCCACTTAGCCACACTGCTTCTCTAAGACTGTAAGCCCCATGTGGTACAAGAACTGTGCCCAACCTGATTATCTTATATGTATCCCACCACTCAGAACAGTGCTTGGCACAGAGTAAGCACTTAACAAATATCATAAAAAATTATGGATACGTACATAAGTGCCATGGGGTTTCAAGAAGAGTGAATGAAGGGTGCAAAACAAAGTGCAAAAGAGGTCAGGGCTCCTGTTTTCCTCCGTAACTACCGCAGCAGCCTCCTTGCTGACCTCACTGCCTCCTTTCTCTCCCCTCTCCAGTATATACTTTACTCTGTGGCCTGGATCACTGAAAAATAATTTAATCCATATTTCCCCTCTCCTCAAAAGCCTCTAATGGTTGCCCATACAACTCAGCATCAATAAGGACCTCCTTACCAACGGCTTTAAGACACTCAATCCATTCTCTTCTCTACCACATCTCATTGATTGCCTATTAAAACTCATTAAACTGTGCTCCTTTAAGGACAACCTACTCATTATAACTAGACCTCATTTATCTTGCGGCTGACTTGTCTGAATAGTAATAAGAATAATGATAATAGTTATGGCATTTCTTTTGTGCTTACTGTGTGCCAACCACTGTTCTAAGCACTGGGGCTCACAGTTTTAATCCCCATTTTACAGATGAGGTAACAGAGGCACAGAGAAGTTAAGTGAAATTGCCCAAGGTCACACAACAGACAAATGGCAGAGCCGGGATTAGAACCCACGTCCTCTGACTCCCAAGCCTGTGCTCTTTCCACTAAGCCACACTGCTCCCTCTCTTGGGATTGACAACCCACTAATCTCCCCACTTCAAAGCCCTCCGGAAATAACAACTCCTCCAAGAAGTCTTCCTTGAGTGAACCCTCATTTCCACTAACTATCCTACCCTCTGCATCAATCATGCACTTGTCTGTGTACCCCTTAAGCACTTTGATACCTTCTCCAGCCCCAGAGCACTTTCGCACATGTCCTTATACTCTACTCTTTCCCCATCTATAATTTATTTTATCATCTGCCTCTTCCGTCAGACTGTATGCTCACTCTTGGCACATCTACTATTTCTGTGGTATTGTTCTTTCCTTAGTGCATAGTACAATGCTCTGCAAGCTGTAAATGCTCAATAAATACAATTTATTCATTGATAATAATGATAATAATAATGATGATGATAGTAGTATTTGTTAAGTAGTTCCCATTTGCGAGTCACTCTACTAAACTCTGGGGTAGATACAAGATAATCAGGTTGGACACATAGGGCTCACAGTCTTGATTGCCATTTTCCCCATGAGGTGACTGAGGCACAGAAAAGTTAAGTGACTTGCCCAAGGTCACACAGCAGACACATGGTTTAACAGGATCAGAACCCAGGTACTTCTGACTCTCAGGCCTGTGTTCTATCCATTAAACCACACTGCTTCCTTGACAGAAGGGCAATGGCAGACCCATCCCTATATAACTATATAAATGTGTGGATTGGTCATTAGGGAGAAATTAAAAGGTGAAATTCAGCCCTTAAATCTGCTCTAGCCCTGAGCGCCAGGTCAATATTGTATACTGGTGTTGGGGATCAGAAGAAAGACCTCTGTCTAGCTAGAGTTCTAATAGCAAACTTTAATACTCTAGGAATTTCAGAAGGGATGTACTTACTCCCTCTTCTATTATTATTATTATTCTTATTTGTTGTAAATTTGTTTCCGATTCATAGTGACTCCATGGATATACTTTCTCCAGAACGTCCTGTCCTCTGCCATAATCCACAACCTTTCTAGCAGTTCTTCCATTGTTGTTATGCTCTCTATCCATCCAGCTGCTGGTCTGCCTCTTCATCATCATCATCATCAATCGCATTTATTGAGCGCTTACTATGTGCAGAGCACTGTACTAAGCGCTTGGGAAGTACAAATTGGCAACATATAGAGACAGTGCCTCTTCCACATTTTCCCTAGTATTAGTGTCTTTCTCCAGAGACTTAGTCCTCCTGATGATGTGTCCAAAATATATTATTCTAAGTCGGGTCATGTGGCTTTCCAAAGACCACTTTGGCTTAATTTGCTCCAAAATCCATTTGTTTGTTTTTCTGGCAGTCCACGGTATTCGCGAAATCCTTCCCCAACACCACATTTCAAAAGAATCAATCTTCTTTCTATCCCCTTTTTTCACTGTCCAGCTTTCAGATCCATACATTGTCACTGGAAACACCACAGAATTGACATTTTGTATTTTTGTAACAATTGCTACATCAGCACATTTCATGACTTTTTGCAGGCTCTTCATAGCAAGTCCTCCTAGAGCTACTTTTATCAGACCCAAAAAGGGTCCCCAGCATTTGGCCTTTCCTGGCGATCCTCTCCTTTCCCCTCCTTCCATCACTACCTCTCTGGCCCTTCCATGTCCATGAAATTATGGGACCGAGGCCGGCAAACCAGCCGTAAACAGAAAGTGGTCCTAGTAGAAAGAGGACAATCTGGGAGTCAGCAGACTACAGTTTTAAATATGTTGCATGCCTGCTGTGTGACCATGGCCAAGTAGCTTAGCATCTCTGGGACTCAGTTTCCTCATTTGTAAAATGGGAATTCAAAACCTGTTCTCTCTCCCCATAGACTTCATCATCATCAATCGTATTTATTGAGCGCTTACTGTGTGCAGAGCACTGTACTAAGCGCTTGGGAAGTACAAGTTGTGAACATATAGAGACAGTCCCTACCCAACAGTGGGCTCACAGTCTAAAAGGGGGAGACAGAGAACAAAACCAAACATACTAACAAAATAAAATAGACTAGATATGTACAAGTAAAATAAATAAATAAATAAATAGCGTAATAAATATGTACAAACATATATACATATATACAGGTGCTGTGGGGAAGGGAAGGAGGCAAGATGGGGGGGATGGAGAGGGGGACGAGGGGGAAAGGAAAGAAGGGGCTCAGTCTGGGAAGGCCTCCTGGAGGAGGTGAGCTCTCAGTAGTGCCTTGAAGGGAGGAAACTTGTGTGCCCCATGTGGAATGTGTCCGACCTGTTTGTCTTGTACCTACCCAGTGCTTAGTTTAGTGCTTGGCGCATATTAAGTGCTTAAGAAATACCAAAATAAGCATTGTCATCATTATTATTTATTATTTATTATCATCATTATCATTAAGGCTTACCTAGGAAGTGTGAAGCAGAGCCACATCTATGTCCAATTCACTAACATGATGATCTAAACCAATCTCTTCAACAAAAAGTGACTACCCCTTGGCTGCAAGTGAACAATAACCCTCAGCCACCAAGAAGACTGAACTCTAAAAGGCTACTGCCATGTTGAACTTATAGGGAGCATGATTGTAGTGTCTGGGTGACCCCACCCCCTCTCCCTCTGCTGCCCCAAACTACAGATATTGGGGAATCTCACTCAAAAAGAGGGATGGAGACCTTAAGACTCACAACAATTGCTCAAATTGGTCCTATGGACAGCCTCAGGTACGGGAAAGGGTGGAGAGAGGGCCTTCAAATACCAAGCACTGGATGGATACTTGAAATGGGCCAGATCATATGTTGCTAACCCTAAGTCAGATCCCCTGTAAATATTTTCCTGTCAATTTAATATCATCAAGTTTGGTTTTCATTTATGCTCTCATGTACAAGACAGTTAGTACTCAAACCTGAGGCCTTTGGATCTGCTTTGAGCAAAAAATAAGAGCAAATTTTCCATCTCTCTGAGGTTTCTTGTCGCTTTGCAGCATCAAGCAGAGTAGAGGATACTGCCTAAAATCTGACCAGTGAGTTCTTCACTTACTTCTCAACATCTCATTGTGCAATTCACTGATAATTTTGTTTCTCTTGCTCTAAAACTAAAACTGTCCTATATAGGGATGAAACCAGTAACCTAAAATCACTGGATTATTCTAATGTCTATATTTATTATTCGATAGCCTCCTTAATATAGCGACCGCATCCACCTAGATTCCTTTCTCTGGTACCAAAAAACTCTGATAGAGAAAAAACAACATCTAGCTGAAAGTTTAGACTTTTGCAAGGAAATTCTTCATTTCCTCATGGAGTTCTCTTTGGGTAGGGAGATGGTGCTGCTGATGGGGAGATCATTTTCATGAATGTGAGTGTTGTCTATCCCGACTTCAATTCCAAAGACTTTCTGCTTTTCCATCCATCTATTTCATTCTTCAGTGAATTCCATGTTCCTTGTATTAATTCTCACCCAAACATTGCCAAAAGACCCATGGCTTGCCACTGCCTCAATTTTTTCAGTCCCATTTCTGGTTCACTTTAGTTCAATCATTTTTTCTAAGTCTTCAATGCATACTAAAATAACCTGATTTTGTAGTTGATAAGTACTGCATAATCAGGAGGGATCCACATTATGATCCCTGGGCCTAAATTCTAAAAGGCACGCTAAAAGAGTTTGATTTTAAATTCATATTTGTAGCGGGCTTGCCTAAATCAGACTAAAGGGTAGCAAATGTGCCTTAGGCATATTGTTATTTCAAACCTACCTTCTAACCCCAATTTAGCTATTGCTACCCCAAAGTTTACTGCTATCTAACTTTGAATTTAATTAATTATTTCCTCAGGGCAAACTGAACCAAGTGTAAACACAGTCACGTTGATGTCAATGGCTTTCATTTTTTAAAATTGCCCAGTCTTATAAAATCATCGTCAGGTTGTTTGACTAGCTAAAAATGAGTTGAAAGATGAAAACAGGAATAAGCTAGGTTAACATCAAGGACTTGTCTGGTACAATTTGTTTTTTTCACAATTGGCTAGCTTCATCTTTTTACAGTATTAACTGGCCTGTCACGTTTCATTTCACTGATCAATTCCTATTGCAGATGCTGGTTTCAGAAAAAAGATAATTGGAATACCTCCATATCAACAGAAACTAATTTCTGAAACCTATGATGCAAATGGATTTCCATCTGCCCTGGGACTAACATACTGTTGCTATTAGTGATAGAAATTTTAAGAATCACAGAGCATTCCCTTTCCACAATCTGCTGGGCATAAGTAATGATTAAATTAAAGTTGGTAAAGTGATTTCCTGTTAGGGATGTCAGTCGATCATATTTATTGAGCACTTACTGTGTGCGCAGCACTGTCCTAAGTGCTTGGGAGAGTAGAATATAACAAAATACAGACACATTCCCTGCCCACAATGAGCTACCAGTCTAGAGGGGGAGACAGATATAAGTATTAATAAATAAATCACAGATATGTACATAAGTGCTGTGGGTCTGGGAAGGGGGATGACTAAAGGGAGCAAGTCACAGCAACACAGAAGGGAGGGGGAGAAAAGGAAAGGAGGACTTTGTCAAGGAAGGCCTCCTGGAGGAGATGTGCCTTCACTAAGGCTTTGAAGGTGGGGAGAGTAATTGTCTATCAGATATGAGGAGGGAGGGCATTCCAAGACAGAGCCAGGATGTGGGTGACAGGTCAGCAGTGAGAGAGATGAGATAAAGGTACAGTGAGAAGGTTAGCATTAGAGGAGCGAAGTGTTTGGGCTTGGTTGTAGTAGGAGAGTAATGAGGTGAGTTAGGAGGGGGCAAGGTGATTGATTGCTTTAAAGCCCACAGTAAGGAGTTTCTGTTTGATGTGGAGGTGGATGGGAAACCACTGGAATTTCTTAAGGAGTGGGGAAACATGGTCTGAACATTTTTGTAGAAAAATAATCTGGGAAGTAGAATGAAGTTTGGACTGGATTGGGGAGAGATAGGAGGCAGAGAGGTCAGCAAGGTGGCTGATATGATAATCAAAGCTGATTAGGATAAGTGCATGGATTAATGAGGTAGCAGTTTGGATGGAGAGGAAAGGGCAGATTTTAGCGATGTCATGAAGGTCAAACCAACAGGATTTAGGGATGGATTGAATATGTGCTGAATGAGAGAGAGAGAGAGGAGTCAAGAACAATGCCAAGGTTACAGACTTGTGAGACAGGAAGGATGGTGGTGTCACCTACAGTGATGGGAAAGTCAGGAAAAGCACAGATGTAGATTTGAGTATCATCTGCACAGAGATGGTAGCTGAAACCATGTAAGCAAATGAGTTTTCCATGGGAGTGGGTGTAGAAGGAGAAGAGAAGGGGACCCAGAACTGAACCTTGAAGGACCTCCACAGTTAGGGGGTGGGAGGCAGAGGAGGAACCCATGAAAGAGACTGAGAATGAGTGGTTGGAGGGATAGTGGGAGACCCAGGAGAGGACAGTGTCAGTCAAGCTGAGGTTGTATAATGTTTCTAGTAGAAGGGGATGGTCGACAGTGTTGAAGGCACTGAGAGGTCTAGAAGGACTAGGATGGAGTAGAGGCTATCAAAGTGGAGTGAAAGAGAGGGTGAAAGTGGAGGGGGCGGAGTCATGATGCCTTGCATTCAGTATTTTGCAGCTTAAAGATTTATTTTACCACCTGTTTGTGATAATTATTATATGTTTTCAAGAATAGTCCACATAAAAACAAAGGAAATAAATTAGTATGTTCCAAAGTATTTTTTTGCCTCTCTATTCCATTTTTATTATGCTTTTATGAGGAATAGTATGGGGCTGTATCTTTTTATTGCATTTCTTAAGTGCTTACTGTATGCCAGACACTGCACACTAAGTGCTAATAATAATAATAATTATGGTATTTGTTAAGTGCTTACTATGTGCCAAGCACTGTTTTAAGCACTGGGGTAGACACACGGTTAGCAGGTTGTCCCACATGGGGCTCACAGTCTTAATCCCCTTTTTTACAGATGAGGTAACTGAGGCACAGAGAATCTAAGTGACTTGCCCAAAGTCACACAGATGACAAGTGGTGGAGTCGGGATTAGAAAACATGACCTCTGGCTCCCAAGGCCGGGCTCTTTCCACTAAGCCACACTGCTTAGATACAAGCATACGAGCTAATCAGGTTGGACACAGTCTCAGTCCCACATGGGCTCACAATTTTAATTCCCATTTTCATTCATTCATTCATTCATTCAATCGTATTTATTGAGCACTTACTGTCTACAGAGCACTGTACTATGCACTTAGGAAGTACAAGTTGGCAACGTATAGAGACGGTCCCTACCCAACAACTGGCTCACAGTCTAGAGGGGGGAGACAGACAACAAAACAAAACATGTGGACAGGTGTCAAATAATCAGAATAAATAGAAGTAAAGCTAGATGCACATCATTAAGAAAATAAATAGAACAGTAAACGTGTACAAGTAGAATAAATAGAGTAATAAATCTGTACAAACATATATACAGGTGCTGTGGGGAGGGGAAGGAGATAGGGTGGAAGGGATGGGGAGGGGGAGAGGAAAGAGGGGGCTCAGTCTGCGAAGGCCTCCTGGAGGAAGTGAGCTCTTAGTAGGGCTTTGAGGGGAGGAAGAGAGCTAGCTTGACAGATGTGTGGAGGGAGGGCATTCCAGGCCAGGGGGAGGACGTGGGCCGGGGATCAACAGCGGGACAGGCGAGAATGAGGCACAGTGAGGAGGTTAGCGGGAGAGGAGAGGAGGGTGCGGGCTGGGCTGTAGAAGGAAAGAAGGGAGGTGAGGTAGGAGGGGGCAAGTTGATGGACAGCCTTGAAGCCGAGAGTGGGGAGTTTTGCCTGATGCATAGGTTGACTGGTAGCCACTGGAGATTTCTGAGGAGGGGAGTAACATGCCCAGAGCATTTCTGCACAAAGATGTTCTGGGCAGCAGCGTGAAGTATAGACTGAAGGTGGGAGAGACAAGAGGATGGGAGATCAGAGAGGAGGCTGATGCAGTAATCTCATTTTATAGATGAGGTTACTGAAGCACAGAGAAGGGAAGTGACTTGCCCAAGGTCACACAGCTGACAGGTGGTGGAGTCAGGATTAGAACTCATGGCCTCCTAACTCTCAGATCCATGTTTTCCCCACAATGTCGTGCTGCTTCTCAAGGTTTTAGGGTTAGTGCTGGGAATTATAGACTGGGGAGTCCCACTTCTATGCATGACAAATTGATTGTGGAAAGGATCAGTAAGGATTTAGAAACATCAGGCTGTGGCAGGAAAGTTACTACTTTTCCTTTAGGGGAAATAATGCCTCATGATGCCACACTCACATCTTATGTTATTCTGAAATTATTCTGTTCCTTTGAACTCAATTATCGAGTTATCTTGTCTGCTTTGGTCAAATCCACTGGATGTTTCTCAAGTCTGCATTTTCTATTGCTACCATCAAGTTCTTGAGTGCATTTTAGTGCATGATTTGTACCCACTCTGCTGAGCTATGCAAAGCTAAGGTCGACTTTTCAGAATTGAAAACTTTAAATGGTTTCTGTTTCTTGATGATTTGTTCTTACAGTCCAATTAAAATTTACATGACCCAGTACAAAGCTTTTCAATGTGGTACTATAATCACCATATTTTACAGATAAGACACGGTGAAAGAATTTCAAATAGGTGTTTGCATGGGAGGCACCCCAAAAGAAGCAATCACAAGATAAAAATATTATACGTCACAGCTTTCAGGTGTATCTGATATGTCTGATATGCCACTCTCTGATTTTTTTAAACAGTAATATAAAGTCATTAAGCATGCTTACACACACACACACACACACACACACACACACACACACACACTACAGTAATATAGCTATATGAAAATTGGAGGTGGCATGATTTATTCTTTTTCCATCACCTAATGAGCAATTCAGAATTGTGTATTTGGTCCAGTTTTGTTCAATCTATTCTATAAAGCCATACTCTAGGAAGCAACAAGGAATATGGAAGGGTTCTTTTCTTTTTGGTTGCTGTTGTTTTTTTTTTTAATGATATTTCTCAAGTACTTACTATGATGTCCTAGGCACTATACTAAGTACTGGCATAGATACAAGCTAATCACGCTTGGCACAGTCCATCTTCCAAATTGGGCTCACAGTCTTAATCCCCATTTTACAGATTAGGTAACTGAAGCTCAGGGAAATTAAGTGACTTGCCCCAGGTCACACAGCAGAAAAGTGGCAGAGCCTGGATTAGATCTGACTCCCAGTTCAGTGCTCTATCCATTAGGCAACACTGATTCCAAAGTTAAGAATAATTCCACTATGGCCCTATAAAAAAATATTCACTTTTAATGTGGAGTGCAAAGACTCTGATTACGTGCTGGTCTTCACCCGGTAAGTATTAGACACCCACACAAGGAGCTAGGTGGGGGTCCTAGGATTAATAATGTGATGAACCTCTCCTGCATGGGCAGCATATTGTCTTCTGGCCCAAGCATAGATTAAAAAAAAAAATTGGAGAAATTATGGTCAGGGACATCAGCATGTCTTTTGGGAAAGTGAAGGAGTGTAACACTAACATAAAATCAAACTTAAAGGAGCAAGTGGTGTGTCTAAGCCTCCCTGTGACTGATACCATATTAGACTGTGAGCCCATTGTTGGGTAGGGACTGTCTCTATATGTTGCCAACTTGTACTTCCCAAGTGGTTAGAACAGTGCTCTGCACCCAATAAGCGCTCAATAAATACGACAATGAATGAATGATCATGATACCACCATCCTTCCCTATGTAATGATAATAATAATGATGATATTAGTTGAGCGCTTACTATATGCCAAACATTGTTCTAAGTGCTGATTACAAGGTAATCAGGTTGTCCCCTATGAGGCTCACAATCTTAATCCCCATTTTACAGGTGAGGTAACTGAGGCACAGAGAAGTGAAGTGACGTGTCCAAAGTCACACAGCTGACAAGTGGTGGAGCCGGGATTAGAACCCATGATCTCTGACTCCCAAGTCCGGGCTCTTTCCACTAAAGCCATGCTGCTTCACTAGCAGGTAGATCAGTTAATCAGTTTGAACACAGACCCTGTCCCAGATGATGCTCACACTCTTGATCCCCATTTTACAGATGAGGTAACTGAGGACCAGAGAAGTTAAGTGACTTGCCCAAGATCACACAGCAGACAAGGGGCACAGCCGGGATTAGAACCCACGACCTCTGACTCCCAAACCCGTGCTCTTGCCACTAAACTACGCTGCTTCTTTGGAAGAATCACAAAGTAATGCAGTCATTCCACCAGGAGTGTAGTTTGGTCCATTTCATCATGTTCACTGGTAAGCCAATAGCATAATGAAACTGCATATTGGGGAGAAGAAACAATAAGAAAAATGCCCAAAGAGCTATTTTTAGGTAGACAAAATGGGAGAACTGAAAAAATGAGGACAGAAGTGTTTTAAAGGCATCACCTTAGAGAAACAGCATGGCTTGTTGGACAGAGCATGCCTCTGGGAGTCATGAAGAGCTGGGTTCCAATCTTGGTTCCACCACTTAACTGCCATGTGACCTTAGTCAATCAATCATATTTGCTGAGCGCTTACCCTGTTCAGAACACTGTACTAAGCACTGGGGAGAGTACAATATAACAATATCACAGACACAGTCCCTACCCACAACATCCCAACATCTCCGTGCTTCATCTATAAAATGGGGATGAAAACGGTGAGCCCCTTGTGGGACATGGACTTTGTCCAAACTGATGAGCTTGAATTCATCCCAACGCCTAGTACAGTACCTGACATGTAGGAAGTGCTTGCATATACTATTTTTTTAAAAAAGCAGAATTTCAATTATGGCATAATCACGGACCCTTAGAAACATAATAATTTGGTTGCAGCAATTAGAAATGAAGTGAATCTCTTATAGCAGATGCCTCAGGAAGGCAATTAGAAAATAATTCTTCCCTCCTCCCATATTCCCCGAGATGCCAGGTGTACGCCAAGATGCCCCGAGAAGATTACTAATGTGCTTAAATCTATGCTCCTGGCTACATGACAACAAACTAAGTTTCTTCTCTGAAGTGATTTTTGCTTATATAAAAATGGGCTCCCTGGGTTTGTAACTGCCTCACTCCCGTAATCCATCAGACAACTATCCTGACATTCAAAGCCTTCCCCAAAATCACCCTTCCAACAAGATTTCCCAATGTGTTAAATCATATAAATCAATGAGCTGTTTCTAAGATTTATTAATTTAAACGCATTCTCAGCCCTTTCGTATATATGTTTATTCAATTGGACAGTCAACTGTTTATTTTCATAACTATTTGTAAATATTCTTCTGTCAGTTTTCCCATAGATTGAGAGCTCTAGAAAACCAAGCTTGTGGCCTGAGAGTCAGAAGACCTGCATTCAAATCCAAACTCTGCCACTTGTTTGTTATGTGACCTTGAACAAGTAATTTAATTTAAAGAAGCAGCGTGGCTTACTGGAAAGAGCATGGATCTTGGAATCAGAGGACCTGTATTCTAATCTTGGCTCTGCCATTTGGGGTAAGTCACTTCACTTCTCTGTGCTTCAGTTCCCTCATCTGTAAAATGAGGATTAAAACTAAGAATCCCATGGGGGACATGGACTTAGTCCACGACATTAGCTTGTATTTACCCCAGAGCTGACTACAGTGCTTGGCGTATGGCTGCAGCTCCAGATTTTCTTTCCCTTATGCCTTATCCCCACCATGTTTCTTCATTCCCATCTCTCTTTATCCCTTCCCCTACCTCTTCCTGATCCCGCTCCCTACAGTCTGGGGTTCCTCATTTCACTCCCATCCAACCCCTTGCCACCCCTAGTGCCACTCCCACCCCAATCCCCTGCCTCATCCCTGTTATCCTTGCCAGATTGCCCCTGCCAGTTCATTCACATTCAACCACTTCCTACCACTGGCACCGTTCCCACCCCACGCATCTTCCCAGCAACCTCAGCCAGGTTTGGCCTGTGAAATCCCCTGCTCCATCATGGGAAAACTTCCCCTCATTCTGGACCTGTTCCTGATCCAGTCACAGCTAGTTCTTGCCATCACTAAAACCTGGTTCTCCCCAGATGACACTGTCACCTCTGCAACTTTCCCTAGAAGGGATCTCATCTTCTCCCAGTCCCCAAGACTCAATGGAAAAGGAGATGATTTGACTTCCTTCTAGCTCCCTAGTGTGATTTTCACACCATTCCACTCCCCCATCCCTCTCTTTCCCTTCCTTCAAAGCCTATCCAGACCCAATCCAGATCCTAGTCATAGTCATACCACCCCCTGAGACCCCACCTCTAAATTTTTGAATCATTTTGATCCCTTTCTCATATTCCTTCTCTCTTTCTCCATCCGTATGTTGATCGTTGATTCCCAGACTAAGCCCTCTTTTTCCTCCGCTCCTCTCCCCTCTCCATCACCCCAACTCGCTCCCTTTGCTATACCCACCCTGCTTACCCAACAGTACTGACGTGTACATATCTATAATTCTATTTATTTATATTAATGTCTGTTAACGTGTTTTGATGTTTATATCTAGAATTCTATTTATCTATATTAATGCAGCTGATGCCTGTTTACTTGTTTTGATGTCTGTTTCACCCCTTCTAGGATGTGAGCCCATTGTGGGCAGGGATTATCTCTCTTTGTTGCTGAATTGTACTTTTAAAGCGCTTAGAACAGTGCTCTGCACACATTAAGCGCTCAATAAATACGATTGAATGAATTAACCCTTGGGGACTTCAATATCCACATAGATGATCCTGATGAATCTTTCGTCTCCCACTTTCTATCACTCCTCAATTCATTCATTCAATCATATTTATTGAGCACTTACTGTATGCAGAGCACAGTACTAAGTGCTTGGGAAGCACAAGTCGGCAACATATAGAGATGGTCCCTACCCAACAATGGGCTCACAGTCTAGAAGGGGGAGACGGACAACAAAACTCCACTGACCTCCTGCTCCACCCCAGTTCACACACTCACCTGCTCAGATTCACACTCTATCATCTCTAGTCACTGTACAATCTCTTCCCTCACCAACTCTCAAATCCCTCTATCTGAATAGAATCCCCTTTCCTGCCTTCTTTACTACACACTTCCTCCCCACAAACCTGTCCAGTTTCCTCACAGAGTCCTCCTATCATTTGACCCCATACAATACCCTCAAGTCATCATGCCCCATTTAGTCTCCATATACAAACTACTTTCCCTTGACAACCAAACTGATGCCCTCAACACCACCCTCCTAAATAGCATTACTGCTATTGTGTGTGCTAAGCGTAAATGTTGGGCTGATGTGACAGGGGTGGTGTGAATTAATCTGAGAAAGTTACCTGGAGGATGTGGGATTTTTAGTATTAATCGATTAGTGGGATTTACTGAGTCCTTAATGTGTACAGAGTTCTGTCCTAAGTGAGTGGGGAAGCAGAATACATTAGAGTTGTTAGATGCAATCCTTGCCTGCAACTATCTTACAGTCTACAGGGTAGCTTACAGTTTACAACAGCGACTTATTCTCTTTGTTAATTCCCTTATGTAATGATTTGTCATTCCATATTCTTGACATTCATTTTTTATCCTGCAAAGAATTTGCAAAGAACATGTACCTGTTTACTTCCCCCTTTAAGCAGCATGGCTCAGTGGAAAGAGCCCGGGTTTGGGAGCCAGAGGTCAGGGGTTCTAATGCTGGCTCTGTCACCTGTCAGCTGTGTGACTTTGGGCAAGTCACTTAACTTCTCTGTGCCTCAGTTACCTCATCTGTAAAATGGAGATTAAGACTGTGAGCCCCACGTGGGACAAACTGATCACCTTGTATCCTCCCCAGTGCTTAGAACAGTGCTTTGCAAATAGTAAGCGCTTAACAAATGCTATCATTATTATTATTACTATTTAGATTCTAAGCTCTTTGAGGGCAGGGACAACATATTTTGCTTAGATGGTATTCTTCAGGTGCTTAGTGTGGTTTAGGGGAAAAAAAGTCATGCAAGGGAAAAGACTAACAGGAAAACAAGGAAATAGAAGTTGAAATCAATCAAGCAATGGTATTTACCAAGTGCTAGGAGTGCAAAAACTGTAAAATACAACAGCTTACTGTCTAGAGGGGGAGGCAGATATTCATATAGACACTGATAAAAAAATTAATGAATTACAGATATGTATATAAGAGCTGAGTGTCTGAGGGTGGGGTGAATATTGAAAGACTGAAAGATAAGGATTTAAACCATGATGTGCAAAATTTTAAGATGTCAGGCCAAAATTTGTAAACATCCAGGTTGTAAACAGATAAACTTTCAAAGATCAGGTCTTCCTTCCTTGCCTTAGGATATTCAGTAAACTACCCTCAAAACATTTTTGAGAAAAAGAGAAATTTGAATTTGGGGGATTAAGAATGGGAGGATTTGCACTAGAGACCCCAGGTGAGAACTGAAGGGGTCTAGGGTTAAAATCGGGCCTAATAATTTGTTGTCGGGGTTCTAAGATTGCCCCTTCACTTAGAGTCCGTTCCTTTGGTTAAATCGTTTCCGTTTCAGTTTGTTCCCGTGCTTATACAGTCTGTTCCCACAGTAATTTTCCTTTAGAGGTTGTTTTTTGTTGTTTCTGTTGGTTTTTTTTTTAATGGTATTTGTAAAGCATTTACTATGTGCCAGACTCCATACTCCCCTCTCAGAGTCATACCTGGAGAGTTACCAGTACTCTACCAGTTTCGACTATGGGAGGGAGAGTCAAGCAGAGGCATAACCATTCCATTCCTAGCTTGGACAATGGCTAGCATGTGGAAGGCAATCTGCTACAAGTCAAAATTCACCCGTGATGAGCAGCAGCGACATGGGAGAGAGTCTAGGGCGGGAACTCAAGTTGCTGTGCGGAAGGAGGCAATGGTAAGCCACTTCCATATTTTTACTAAGAAAACTCTGTGGATACACTACCAGAATGATTGCATATGGAGGTGGAGAATTCTGGGACAGATGTACCCATGGGGTCACTATGGATCAGTGACAACTCGACAACAAAAGACAAGAGAAATCTCTATACTAAGTACTTAGTACTCTGTACTAAGTTCTGGTAGATGTGTGAGCTAATCAGGTTGGACACAGTCCATATCCCACAAGGGGCTCACAGTCTTAATTCCCATTTTACAGGTGAGGTGATTGAGGCCCAGAGAAGTGAAGTGATTTGCCCAAGGTCCCACAGCAGACAAGCGGCAGAGCCGAGTTTAGAACGCAGGTCCTTCTGATTCCCAGGCTGTGCTCTATCCAATACGTGATGCTGCTTCTCACATGTTTGCTCCTATGCTTAAGATCCTTCTCTTCTTATTCTGTGCCTCTGGGTGGTACCAAGTAGGCCTCCCCCATTCAAATGCACAGGCCATGGTTTGAAACACACAGGCAGTATTAGCCCTGAGATAAGCATGTGCTTCTGAGCAGAGGGCACTTCTTGTCATCAGATAGAGAAGTTTTCAATCCAGCCAGAGAGAGATCCTGATGCCTTCACTTTCTCCACCCTGCTAGCAATCCTTGAGTTAGTTATGAGACTTGCTGTCTGAAGCCTAGCATTTGAGCACTCAATTTTAATGTCTTTTGTTAAGTACTTACTATGTACCAGGCATTGTACTAAGTGTTGGGTCGGATACAATCAATTTAGTATTGACTGGCTATACTAACATGCCTGAATTAATTCAATCACATTTATTGAGTGCTTACTGTGTGCCGAGCATGGTACTAAGCCCTTGGGAAAGTACAGTATAGCAATATAATAAACCACCTTTCATTTCTTGATTTGTTCTCTGATTTTTCCAGAGCCATTTTAGTGAATAAACAATGGTACATGGAGCCAGCTTCCTCACACCTAAAAACTCTTTCCTAGGAAGGGTGATCACACTCTGGACCTTAATCTTGGACTCTAAATCCATGCCCACCTCCTGGAATTTCCTCATATCTGAAAGACTACTACTCTCCCTACCTATGAAAGCCTCCTAAAATCACATTTCCTCAGAGAAGCCTTCCCCAACTAAATCATCTTTTCCCATACTCCCTCTCCCTTCTGCATCCTCTTGTACTCGAATCTGTACCCTTAAAGCAGTTATATCCAATCATTCATTCTATCATATTTATTGAGTGCTTACTATGTGTAAAGCACTATGTACTAAGCACTTGGAAAAGTACTATATAACAATAAACAGACACATAACGAGCTCATATCACCCCACCCTCAGCCCCCAATTTATGGTAATTACTTATTTACAATAATATCTGTCTCCCCCTCTAGACTGTAAGCTTGTTGTGTGCAGGGAATGTGCTTACTGTTATACTGTACTCTCTCAGGTGCTTAGTACAGTGCTCTACAAACAGTAAATACTCATTAAAACTGATTGAATGATTGAGCTCCCTGTGGGCAGGGAACATGTCTACCAGCTGTATTGTACTGGGCTCTCCGAAGTGCCAAATGCATACAGAAAACTTCAAGTGCTTAGTACAGTGCTCTGTACACAGTAAGTGCTCAATGAATACAACTGAATGAATAAATACCATTGTTTGATCGATTGATTCAGGCCACTGGGACACTAATTTGTTGCTCTGAAGGACTGCTGAGTTTTCACAGTGGAAAAGTGTTAACATAGTTTGCAAAAGCATTTTCTCTCTGGGAAAAGAATAAGCACTGAGAGACTCGAGTTCACAAAATAAATAAATAAAATATCTTGGCCTAGTACCACAATGAATAAAGATGCTTCTGAAGGACAAGTACTCTAGGTACTAACACTGTGAGGCTCAAAAATATATAGGCAGTTCCAATCCATGAAAAATTATCTATTTTAAAAAGAATTATAAAAACACTACTCTGGATGACAGCCATGAACCTGAACTCTATGAAGAGGTGAATTCTTTATAACAATTGTAAAGTGCTTTTAAGGTTATTAGTAAAAACTTATTAAGAGTATTCGCCTTCAAAGGCTCTGATGAATCCAAAATATCATTGTTAAATGATCATTTCCTTTCTTCTGGATACACAAAGAATTCAGGAATCACAGTGGCTGAATTCCTTGTTTTCCTCTGCACTGCCTTCCAGAACTGTCCTGGATTTCCAGAAGCTTCAAAGAAAACTGAAGAAGAGAGCAAGGCTAGAAACTGTCCCGTAATGTAAATCTGCTGAGCAGAAAGAAGCTCTGAAGCTGATGGATCCCTAACAGAAATTCTAAAAGAGAAAAATTGAAATTTCTAATGGCTTAAGGTCAAGCTGGCAATGTTAAAAAATTAAATCCTTCCTGAAAAAAATATCAAATTATTTCCACTAATGATTAGGATGATAGCGATGTTTAGGATAAAAGTAATGTGAGGAAACCTAAATGATAATAGTAATATGAAAATGTCAACTCCTCCAATATACAGGGTGACTCAAAAAGAATTGAACAGAGTACAGGGTGGCCACGTTTGTCTGAGGAACCCGTGAATCACATTCGTGTCACCATTCAACAAAGTCCCAGGAAATCGACAAGGAAAGCTCACCAACTGCAGGATTGATGGGAGCCATGTGACACGAGGAGCGCATATTGAGCATTTGTAAGATTATAGAAATAACTGAAAAATAACTACTTGGTTTCCATTCTTGCATTCATTCATTCAATTGTATTTATTGAGCACTTACTGTGTGCAAATCACTGTACTAAGCACTTGGGAGAGTACAATACAACAATAAACAGACATATTCCCTGCCCACAATGAGCCTTCAGTCTAGAGGGGGGAGACAGACATGAATAGAAATAATAAAATTACAGATATGAACATAAGTGCAGTGGGACAGGGAAGGGGGAACAGGAAAGGGAACAAGTTAGGGTGACCCAGAAGGGAGTGGGAGATGAGGAAAGGTGGGGCTTAGTCTGGGAAGGCCTCTTGCGGGAGCTGTGCCTTCAATAAGGCTTTGAAGGGAGGGAGAGTCGTCCCTCAGATTCGAGGAGAGAGGGCATTCCAGGCCAGAGGCAGGAGGTGGGCTAGGGATTGGCAGTGAGATACGTGAAATACTTCAAGGCACAGTGAGAAGATTAGCATTAGAGGAGTGAAATGTGTGGGCTGGGTTGTAGAAGGACAGAAGCAGAGTGAGGCAGGAGGGGGCAAGGCGGGGAGTGATTTAAAGTCAATGGTTTTGACTACATGTTCATATATAACCTAGTCACTGAGTAATACATTTTTAAAGGTGTTCAGTTCTTTTTGAATCACCTTGTATAATATGTTCTTCAAGGGCACGGACAAGATCCTTCATTTATGTTGTATTCTCCCAAGGACTCAATCCTATACAACCCTGGGCAAATAACAGGAACCCAGAGCAGGCCACTACACAAAGTAGGGATTCATACAGTGCTCCAGTACAGAAGACTTTCAAAAAATAGTACTGAATGAAGATTTGGGCATAACTAAGACAGTTAGATTTGGCATCCTACTGAGAGTTTGTGAGGCCGCTCTGAAAGCAGCCCTTTTGAATACGTGGAAGCTTTGATATCCTTTTGTTTCATTCATTTGTTAAGAAAAATAGCATTCTTAGCACTTTTGCACAAATTCCACTTTATTTTTGACCTCCTTAGTGGTAATCATTTTTATGTTTTTCTCCCCACTTATAGTGTAATCTCTTAGTAAGCATGGACCCTGTCACTTCATTATTCTGTATTTCCTAAGTGGCCAAAACAGTGCATCTCACCAAGTGTGTGCTCAGTAAATGCTACTACTATTTCATAATGATAATAATGTGCCCATGATATGACCCTAGACACTACTGCCTACATTGTCCAAGCTGGAGCTATATTTCTTTAAACAAATAAACCAAATGCCAATATGTGTGCCACTTATCCAGTCATAGGAATAGTAATATCAGTATTTATTTAGTGTCTACTATGCATAAAGCACTGTCCTGAATTCTTGGGAAATACAAAACAAAGATCTTACAATGCAAAGACCATCCATTCTAACGGGGGACAAAGACACAAAAACATCTATAAACAGAGTAGTCAAAATGAACAATTGAATAAAAATATATACACAGTACTGAGGTTGTACTAGTTCTTTGACACACCACTCAGCAAGTTCACTGACTAACCTTCAGGCAGACTGTAGGGCTGGCAAAAACATTGGAAATGGATGTTATGGTTCAGGGAAAAAGGAGGCAAAAGATCAAAATCTTTGTGTGTGAGCATGTGTTTCTGTTGAACTGCAGAAGCTATGTCCCCTACAGTCACTGGTCAAAGGAATTGACTTCCAGAAAAGTTAGGACTTTTGGGAGGATATCAGGCCAGGCTGTAGCTGCTTGCTTTCTTCCTCTGCCATGCCACAGATGGGATAAACAGAAGTAATAATAATAATGATGATAGTATTTGTTAAACGCTTAACTGTCAGGGACTGTACTAAGAGCTGGGGTGGATACAAGCAATTCGGGTTGGACACAGTCCCTATCATACATGGGGCTCACAGTCTCAATCCCCTTTTTACTGATGAGGTTACTGAGGCACAGAGAAGTGAAGTGACTTGACCAAGGTAACACAGCAGACAAGTGGCAGAGCCGGGATTAGAACCCATCACTTCCGACTCCCAGGCTCATGCTCTATCCACTATGTGATGCTGCTTTTAAGTGACAGACTATAGAAATCCGAGAAAGACTTTCTTGGCTGGAAGGAGATTTAAACTAATCAATTTTATTAATTTAGCATTTACTCTGTGCACAATCAATCAAATTAAGTATTTCCTATGTGCAAAACACTGTAAAAAGGTCTTAGGAGAGTATGAGTCAACAGAAATTAACTGACACATTCCTTTCCATAACAAGTGAAGATTATACAAAGCACTTGGGAAAGAATGGTATAACAGAGGTGGTAGACGTGATCCCTGCCTACAATAAACTCACAGTCAACGGGGAGACAGACTGGAGAAATAGTAGAGTATAAGTATATTTACATACAGGCTGAAGGGAAGAAGTGAGTGTCAAAGTGCTTAAGGGTTACAGATCCATGTGCATAGATGAAAAAGAAGGAAGAATGAATAGGGTGGGGAAAAGAGTGGAGGAGATATAATTTTAGCAGGGTTTGGAAGATGGGGAGAGGTGGTCTGTCACATTTGAAGAGGAAGAAAGTTCCAGGCAGGAGGAAGGATGTGAGCGTGGGGTCAGAGATGGGAGAGAGAGAGAGACTGACATTGGGATGGGGGAGAGAAGGTTTTACTCTCACTAAAAATCTCTCAGGCCCCTCAATTCACCATTAGAGCAGGCTCTATCATGAAGGATAGGGAAGCAGCTTTCCTCAGTGGAAAGAGCACAGACGTGGAAGTCAGAGTCATCCCATCTCTTCCACTTATCTATTTTGTGACCTTGGGCAAGTCACTTAACTTTACAGTGCCTGTTGCTACATTTGTAAAATGGGGATTAAATCCTCCTCCTTCCAAATTAGACTGAGTCCCATGTGGGACAGGGACTATATCCAACCAGATTATCTTGTCTCGACTCCAGCACTTAGTACAGCACCTGGAACATAATAAGCACTAAACAAATATCATTTGAAAAAAAAGTTACCATCCTGGATTATTCGGGTAATACTGTACCAAATAAATTACAAAAATCTAGCGATTTTGGAACAGAATGCCCAATTTTTACACTGATGTTTAAAGGAGTAAAGGGAGCAGCCGTAATATGTGGTTGCTCCTAGGTGTCTGGACATTTTATTTATAAATCCACTGCTCAGCCCAAATGGGGAAGGGGCTAGAAAAGGTAACCCCAAGTATTACCCAAATTTAACTCACCCAAATTTAATTGAGCTCAGCAGAGGATGGTGACTGGAGAATCTTTACGCACTGGAGCAAATCTAGCAGAAACATTTGAAATACAAAGAAAATAATGATTAGGCAATGAAACATCAAGGTGTTGCTAGATCATGAGAACAGCAGTCATTGAACAGGGAGACTAGCAGTACTATCAGTCGTAGTATTGAGTGCCTACCGTTTGCAGAGTATTGTACTAAGAATTTGAGAGAATACAATTGAGTTAGACGGCATGATCCTTGAAATCAAGTAGTTTACAAAGTAGTGGGAAAGACAAAATAATTATAGATGAAAAGAAAAGGCCAATGAAAAAAAAGATATGGTGAAAAATTCTCTATAAAAAAGATATGGTGAAAAATTCTCAATAAAAATAATCCTTCTTTGTTGAGTATTATGTCTTATGCACTTTACAAAGCACTGGAGAAGACACAATACAATTAGAGTAGAGATAGACCCAGCTCATAGTTTAAGGGGAAAGGAGAACAGGTATTAAATCTCTATTTTCCTGGTGAGGAAGCTGAGGCACAGAGAAGTTAAGTGTTATCAAAGAATGCCCAGCAGGCAAATGTCAGAGATGCAATTTGTATTCAGGTCCCCTGACTCCCAGTCCTGTGTTCTTTCCACTAGACCACCCTTCCTCTTACTGAAATAGTAAAGCTAATATGTCTTCATTTGCAGGAATCATTCATTCATTGGTTCAATCATATTTATAATAACAATAATAATAATGATGGCATTTATTAAGTGCTTATTATGTGCAAAGCACTGTTGTAAGTGTTGGGGAGGTTACAAGGTGATCAAGTTCAAGTTGTCCCACAGGGGGCTCATAGTCTTAATCCCCATTTTACAGATGAGGTAACTGAGGCACAGAGAAGTTAAGTGATTTGGTCAAAGTCACACAGTTGACAATTGGTGGAGCCAGGATTCGAACCCATGACCTCTGACTCCAAAGCCCGTGCTCTTTCCACTGAGCCACGCTGCTTGATTTATTGCCCACTTACTGTGTGCAGAACATTATACTTAGTGCTTGGGAGAGCACAATAAAACAATAAACAGTAACATTCCCTGCCCACAACGAGCTTGCAGTCTAGTTGGGGGCAGACAGACATTAATATAAATAGATGAATTACGGATATCTACATAAGAGCTGTGGGGCTGGGAAGGAAGATGAATAAAGGAAGCAGGTCAGTGTGATGCAGAAGGGAAGGGAGTGGGAGAAGAGGAAAGGAGGGGTTAGTCAGGGAAGACACCTTGGAGGAGGTATGCCTTCAATAAGGCTTTGAAGGAGGGGAGAGTGATTATTTGTCAGATATGAAGAGGTAGGGCATTCCAGGCCAGAAGCAGGATGTGGGTGAGAGGCGGGTCGTGACATAGATGAGATTGAAGAACAGTGGATAGGTTGGTGATAGAGGCGTGAAGTGTGCTGGCTCTGTTGTAGTAGAAGAAGTAGAAGAAGCAGGAGGCAAGGTAGGAGTGGACAAGGTGATGAAGTGATTTAAAGCCTATAGTAAGGAGTTGACGAAGAGGTGGGTAAGCAACCGCTGAACGTTCTTGAAGAGTAGGGAGACATGGACTCAACATTTATGTAGTATGTTCATGTAGTTTATGTAGTAGAGGTGAGCGTTGAAGCCCATAACAAGCTTACGGTCTAGAGGATTAAACAAAACTTCCTGTTGACTGAATCACTCTGGATATGGAAATAATAATAATATTAATGGCATTTATTAAGCACTTCCTATGTGCAAAGCACTGTTCTAAGCACTGGGGAGGTTACAAGGTGATCAGGTAGTCCCATGGGGAGCTCACAGTCTTAATCCCCATTTTACAGATGAGGGAACTGAGGCCCAGAGAAGTTAAGTGACTTGCCCAACGTCACACAGCTGACAATTGGCGGAGCAGGGATTTGAACCCATGACTTCTGACTCCAAAGCCCGTACTCTTTCCACTGAGCCACACTGCTTCTCCAGCGGTGGAGCATGATGGAAATGGTGGAACTCAGTGCCACAGCACCTGTATATATGTATATATGTTCGTACATATTTATTACTCTATTTATTTATTTATTTATTTTACTTGTACATATCTATTCTATTTATTTTATTTTGTTAATATGTTTGGTTTTGTTCTCTGTCTCCCCCTTCTAGACTGTGAGCTCACTGTTGGGTAGGGACTGTCACTATATGTTGCCAACTTGTACTTCCCAAGCGCTTAGTACAGTGCTCTGCACACAGTAAGCGCTCAATAAATACGATTGATTGATTGATTGATTGCAAGATTGTATCAAATGTAATTATAGATCTACATCAGGTTTCCTCCATGCGAAATGCACTAGAATCCTAATTAGGAAAACTGTAGAGTCTCCATGAGTATTGTCCTTCTGTAAAGTGTCTATAACCACGCATGCATGAAACAGTGCTGCTCTGAGATGCTGATTTCTGATACATACAGATATCTTCTTAAAATGCCAGGAAGCAGGAGCATGAATTTTTGTTGCCGGTAAAGTACCCTGTCAGTAATCCCCAAGGAAATCACATTGCTCCCACAGACAGTCAGTCATTAAGGTCACCTTGAATAAATCTGTCTCCTGTCATGATGTGCTTTAGGAACAGCGTCACAGCCTTGTTTGGTTTATGCCCTGTGCTGACAGCTTTGAAACCTCAATGAATAAACCCACAGTCCTACATTCCTCCATTTGGTCTGAGTCATCTTCAAAGGAAGCTAATATCCAGGCTAGACCTTATTCCCATACCTGGAGTGGCATTTGTTTTTACCAAGCTAGAGAATACTAAATAATTAGTAAAGTGATCAGGGTACCATGGCTGCAAGCCCAGAACACAGTAGAGCAATATGGCCTGGGAGATCCCAGCACCAGTTACCTACAAAATATGTTGATTCATTAAAATAAGACATACTAACTGCAGGCTTAGGGAGGGGTCCAGTTCAGTGGTACAGATATCACTTGTCAAATTCATTATAGACAAAATTTCTGCTTGAATTCACCAGGAAAATAGCACCATTCCCTTCCTCCTAGTGTAGTTATACAGTGCTCTGCACATAGTAAGCGCTCAATAAATACGATTGATTGATTATCCCCGTTCTTATGGGTTTCTTGGCTCCTTTCCCTGTACCTATCTATTTTACTTGTACATATTTACTATTCTATTTATTTTGTTAATGATGTGCATATAGCTATAATTCTATTTATTCTGATGGTTTTGACACCCGTCTTCATGTTTTGTTTTGCTGTCAGTCTCCCCCTTCTAGACTGTGAGCCTGTTGTTGGGTAGGGACCATCTCTATATGTTGCCAATTTGTACTTCCCAAGTGCTTAGTAAAGTGCTCTGCACCCAGTAAGCGCTCAATGAATATGATAGAATGAATGAATAAATGAATGTACCCTGAAAACGGCTTCCAGTTTTGCTTTGCTTTATGGTATTTGTTAAGTGCTTACCATGTGTCAGGCACTGCACTAAGCCCTGGGGTAGAGAAGCAGCGTGGCTCAGTGGAAAGAGCATGTGCTTTGGAGTGAGAGGTCATGGGTTCAAATACCAGCTCCGCCAACTGTCAGCTGTGTGACTTTGGGCAAGTCACTTAACTTCTCTGTGCCTCAGTTCCCTCATCTGTAAAATGGGGATTAAGACTGTGAGCCCCCCCGTGGGACAACCTGATCACCCTGTAACCACCCAGTGCTTAGAACAGTGCTTTGCACATAGTAAGCACTTGATAAATGCCATCATCATCATCATCATCATCATCATCATGTATGCTTATCAGGTTGGACACAGTCCATATCTCAGATGAGGCCACAGTCTTAATTCCCATTTTACAGTTGATGTAGCTGAGTCAGAGAGAAGTTACATTACTTGCCAAAGGTCACATACCTGACATGTGGAGGAGCCTGGATTTGAATTCAGGTCCTTCTGACTTCCAGCCCCATGCTCTATCAATTAGGCCATGCTGTTTCCCCAGTTCAAGTGTGCTTTCCCCAATCAATCAATCAATCAATGGTATTTACTGGGAATTTACCTGTGTAATGGGGTTAGTAAAGTTCCTGGAAATAGTGGAGGGGAAAGGTTGATGGGAGAGGCACAGGAGAGGGAAGAGGTGGGGAGAGGGAGAAAGTGGGGAAAGAGGGAATGGGAGATTATTTAAAAGGGTAATTTTTACTTCCCTGTAGGGCTCAGTCATTTGTCAGCACTGGCTGTCAAATAGGACCAATTTAACTGCAAGTAAATCCATGGTAACATTTACCTCATGATAAGACCATCCAATTTACATTTTCATTCATTCATTCAATCAAATTTATTGAGCGCTTACTGTGTGCAGAGCACTGTATTAAGAGCTTGAAAAGTACAATTCGGAAACAGAGACAATGCCTACCCAACAACGGGCATACGTCTATTAAGGAGAGGCAGACAACAAAACAAAACATTACAGAGCACTATATGAAGCAAGCATTATAAAATACTGATGATAACAGTATATTATATAGAGAGAGGACACATTTAGAAGCACTCACACATCAGATGAGACCTCCTCCCTCCTGTCAAGTGCTACTCCGGCCACCTGTGCTTCTGACCCCATTCCCTCTCATCTTATGAAATCTCTCGCCCCATCTCTCCTCCTCTCCTTAACTTCCATCTTCAACCCCTCACTCACCACTGGTTCCTTCCCCTCTGCCTTCAAACCTGCCCATGTCTCCCCCATCCTCTTCGAGCCCCAGCCCTCGTCCTCTCCATGGCCTGGAATGCCCACCCTCTGCACATCCACCAAGCCAGTGCTCTTCCTCCCTTCAAAGCCCTACTGAGAGCTCACCTCCTCCAGGAGGCTTTCCCAGACTGAGCCACCTCCCTCCTCTCCCCCTCCCCATCCCCCCGTCCTACCTCCACCCCCCCCCCACAGCACCTGTATATATGTTTGTACAGATTTATTACTCTATTTTACTTGTACAAATTTACTATTCCATTTATTTTATTTTGTTAATATATTTTGTTTTGTTGTCTGTCTCCCCCTCCTAAACTCTGAGCCCGTTGTTGGGTGGGGACCGCCTCTATATGTTGCCAACTTGTACTTCCCAAGTGCTTAATACAGTGCTCTGCACACAGTAAGTGCTCAATAAATATGATTGAATGAATGAATGAATCAAAATATGAACATTATGGAAAGGAAGAAGATTATAAAACCTTAGGTACCATAAGGTCATCAGAGCAAAGGGCCTCCCAAATACTCTGATCTCTCAGTGCTCTTCCCAGGCGTGTCCAAACTTCCCTACTTCTCCCTCCACCTAACATTTGCAGGATTAAAATCATGTACTGCACACTTCACCTATAAAGTCTATTTCACAGTTCACGTTTCTAATGTTATACATTCTGAAATGTATTGGGAAATTAGAATGATTGCTTGATCATCCACAGTGAATGTGTTTTCTGTTAAGCATCCATTAGAGTGCAAGTTCCTTAATGGTAGGAATGATGTCTCGTGTTTCTGTTATACTTCCTAAGTGCTTACTACAGGGCACTGCCTTCAGCAGACACTCAGCAAATACCATTACAGCTGCTCTCTGTCCTTATTTTCTTTCCTCATTTAGATTTTAAGCTTCCAAAGGGAGTAACCTGCTCTTTCTCCTTCCCTTTTTAAGGTTCTCGGGTCTAGCATGTGCAGTGAAACAGTGCTTCAAAAAAAAAAAACTATCTGGAAGGTAAGAAAGGGGTATAGCTGGGAAATTTATTGGGACATACAAATGTGAATTTGGGGAATGTAAGTAAAGTCTCAAAATTGCACCTAGAGAGTTTCCAGTACTCTACCAGTCTAGGCTATGGGAGGGTCAAGCAGAGGCCTGTCGATTCCATTCCTGGCTTGGGCAGTGGCTAGTGAGTGGAAGGCCATCTGCTATGTCAAAACTCACTTGTGTTGGTCAGCAGTGGCATGGGATAGAGCCGAGGGCAGAGAATAATACTAATAATAACAATAATTGTGGTATTTGTTAAGCACTTACTATCTGCCAGGCACTAGCTAAGTGCTGGTGTAGATACAAACAAGTTGGGATGGACACAGTCCCTTGTCCCATATGGGGCTCATGGTCTCAATCCCCATTTTACAGATGAGGTAACTGAAGCCCAGAGAAGTGAAGTGACTTACTCAAGGTCACACAGCAGACAAGTGGCAGAACCGGGATTAGAACCCATGATCTTGTAACTCCCAAATCTGTGCTCTATACACTATGCCATGCTGCTTCTCAAGTTATCAAGAGAACCATGCTTACTGTGCAGAAGGAGGCAGTGGTAAACCACTTCCATATTTTTACCAAGAAAACTCTATGGAGACACTACCAGACCAATTACAGGTGGAGGTGAGGCCTTCTGGGAGAGTGTGTCCATGGCTCACTATGGGTTGGAAATTACTCAAGACCATAAGACAAGACAAGTAAAGTTTCAGCCTTGAAGTGAGTTCCTAGAGAACGGGAGCTCTGGACTTGCATTCTCTATGAAGGCTGTCTTGTATCTTTCCATGCGACTCATCTTTACGGCAAATCTTAGTCTATTGTCAAAGGGTTCAGAAAAGGACAATGTGAAAAAGGTAAAAAAAAAATCAAAACTGGTATAAACATCTAGAGATGTTTCACTGAAACACAGTGTTATCTGTTCACTGTTGCTGCGATAAACTCTCCCAAACTGAACTTAGAGCCAACAGATCGCTACAGTCTACTACTTTCTATTCCCGGGACTATAAACAAAATGATGAATGATACTATAAAATAGCACTAAAATGTTCTAAGTGATGATTAGATATCTCTTTCCTGTCTATATTTATCTCCATGCAGAATATATGTATAAATTCTGGAGAACAAAATTTGTGTTCCTGCAATTACAGGTGAAATCCCTTTTGTTGTGTTTGAAATTCACTGGCTTGTTTAAATCATTACTTAATCCAACAATCACACTTCCAAATGCTGTGCCAGCAGGTCAATTAAGGGCACTCTTCATAGGACACTTACAGGACCAGGTGAAATTGAAGTAAAAGAGTTTTTTTGTTTTCTCTTGGCCTGAAAACATCCTGAGGGTATTTAAGAAATGAAATCCCTTGAAGTTCCTTGAAAGATTACTTAGGAAAGACATTTTCCAAATTGAATTTCCTGTATTCTCTTCATATGTGATAAAGAAAATAAAATTACTCTCCTCATATTTGATAAAGAAAATAAAATCAGCACCACTAACGATGAGAATATTAAGAATTGATATAGATGATAACATACAGGATCACTGCCCTGATGCTGACCACATCTCAGATTTCTGAATTGGGTATTAGTGCTAGAGTTGAAACTCATGTGCAGCAAAAAGCCCAATTAGCAACTAATATCATTGAATCTGAACTTTAATTAGACCAGTTGATAGTTCAGCAATTATAAATTTGTAAAATTAGTTGAAGTGGAAAAACACTGTGTAGATGATGGCAATTAAAATAAAATCAGAGAGACTGGTAACAGGCAGTATGTTTTTGCTTTTCAGGCTTTCACATCTTAATTTTGCTCCCAACCAGAATTTCACCTATTTGAACAACTATCATCACCAGACTGCTAATTCACTGTTATATAGCTTCACAGTACCCCATTTTTGTTTGTTTTGTTTTGTTTTAATGGCATTTAAGTGCTTACTATATTCCAGGCACTATACTGAGCACTGGGGTAGGTACAAGCTAATCAGTTTGGACACAGTCTCTGTCCCACAGGGGGCTCACAGTCTTACAGATTAGGTAACTGAGGCACAGAGAAGTTAAGTGACTTGCCAATGTTCCTAGAGCAGACAAGTGGCAGAGCTGGGATTAGAACATACATCCTTCTGACTCCCAGCCCTGTGTTCTGTCCATTAGACCACACAGCAGGGCTTAGCAGAAGGAGCACAGACTTCATTCATTCATTCAATCGTATTTATTGAGTGCTTGCTGTGAGCAGAGCACTGTACTAAGCGCTTGGGAAGTGCAAGTTGGCAACATATAGAGACGGTCCCTACCCAACAGCGGGTTCACAGTCTAGAAGGGGGAGACAGACAACAAAACATATTAACAAAATAAAATAAATAGAATAAATATGTACAAGTAAAATCAATCAATAAATAGAGTAATAAAAATAAATATCTGACTTGGGAGTCAGAGGACGTGGGTTCTAATCCTGGCTCTGCCACTTGTCTGCTGTGTGACCCTGGGCAAGCCACTTTACTTCTCTGTGCCTCAGTTACTTCATCTGTAAAATGGAGACTAAGACGATGAGCCCCTTGTAGGACAATCTGATTATGTTGTATCTACCCCAGTGCTTACAACAGTGCTTGGTGCATAGTAAGCACATAATTAAAAAATTATTATTATTATTGTTCTTTTAGATAGATAAGTACAGGGAGTATGTGTTCGAAAGGATAATCAACAAACTGGAAATCCATGAATTCGAATTCCTTCCTCTCTTAGTTTCTCGGACAACCAGAACTCATGACTTGTTCTAATACCCTTCCAGCTATTGGCAGTAAGCACTGCACTTGGAAAGTTTGTGAAGTATACCACCTATTAATGAAATTCTGTCAACCAATTAATGGGTGTTTGAGTGCTTACTGTGCACAGAGCACTTTACTGGAAGAATACAGTACAACAGAGAATGTAGACAGTATCCCTGCCAACAAGAAGCTAAAAGATTAGAGGGGGAGGCAGATTTTACAATAAATCGCAGATGGACATGTACATAAGTGCTGTGAGGGTGGGATGAAAAATCGACATGCTTAGGCGGTACAGATCCTGGGGCATAGGTAATTCAGAAGGGAGTGCAAATGGGAAATGACAGCCTTTAGCCTTAGAGGAGATCTGATTTTGTAGGGCTTAGAAGTTGGCAAGAGTGGTGGTCTTTCAGATATGAAAGGGGAGAGAATTCCAGGCCAGCAGGAGGACATGGGTGAGGGGTCAGAGGTGCGAATGATTATATTGAGATTCATTCATTCAGTCACATTTATTGAGTGCTTACTGTGTGCAGAGCACTGTACTAAGTGCTTGGGAAGCACAAGTTGGCAACATATAGAGATGGTCCTACGCAACAACAGGCTCACAGTCTAGAAGGGGAAGACAGACAACAAAACAAAGCACGTGGACAGGTGTCGTCATCAAAATAAATAGAAATAAAGCCAGATGAACCTCATTAACAAAATTAATAGAATAGTAAATCTGTACAAGTAAAATAGAGTAATAAATCTGTACAAACATATATACAGGTGCTGTGGGGAGGGGAAGGAGGTAAGGCGGGGGGATGGGGAGGAGGAGAGAAAAAAGGGGGCTCAGTCTGGGAAGGCCTCCTGGAGGAGGTGAGCTGTCAGTAGGGATACATTGAGTAGGTTGGCATTCGAGGGACATAGTGTGTGCATTGGCTTGTAGTAGGAAATCAGTAAGATGAGGTTGGAGGGGAAAGAGCTGATTGAGTTCCTTAAAGCCAATGGTAAGGATTTTCTGTTTATTGAGGAGGATGGGCTGCCATTTGAGGAGGTGGGAGACATGACTGAACATTTTTTTTAGAAATATTAAAATAATAAGATTAATAATGGTATTTATTAAGTGCTTACTATGCACCAAGCACTTTTCTAGGTGCTGGGTAATCAGGTTGTCCCTCTTGAGGCTCACAGTCTTAATCTCCATTTTACAGATGAGGTAACTGAGGCACAGTGAAGTGAAGTGGCTTGCCCAAGACCACACAGCAGTCAAGTGGCAGAGCCAGGGTTAGAACCCATGTCCTCTGAATCCCAAGTCCGTGCTCTTCCCACAAAACCACGCTGCTTCTGTCGAGGTAGTGGTGTGAAGTATGGATTGGAGAAGGAAGAGATAGGAGGCAGGTGGGTTACCAAGAAGGTTGATGCAGAAGTCAAGATGGGAAATCATTAGTGCTTGAATCACCATGGTAGTAGTTTGGATGGAGAGGAGAGGCCATATTCTAGAAAGAAGATATCTTGTAAGATAGAACTGTGATTTGTTCACAGATGATATGCGGTTTGAGTGAAAGAGTGGATTTGAGGATAATGCCAAGGAAATGGGCTTGTGAGACAGTGAGGATGGTGGTGTTACCTACATTTTGGAAAAATCTGGGAGAAGACAAGTGGAAAGAAGAGTTCTGTTCTGTACCTCTTCTAATGGAAAACAATCCCTCTCCTGACGAGGAGCCAGGTCATGAATGTTACCAGCCTGTAAGTCAGGCCAACCAGATCCTCAGATATCTAACACCTTCAGCAAGGAGCTAAAATAAGGGAAAAGCAAAGCTAAGAAAAAATTCTTCATGACAAGATTCAAAAAGAACAGACTGTGCACATGGTTTATTTCACATGGAGCCAAGTTGAGAGAGAAGAAACTATCAATCTGGTGAGAAGTCCCAGCCTCTTGCAGCACTTCTTTCTTAACCTAGAGACCTCCCATATCCCTGTTGAAGGACAAATAGTGTGACTTTATTAGTTCTTCAGTGAGCAGGGAGGGAATTCAATAATTTCCTTTTTTTAGTTCATACCCTGAGCCAAAGACATAAGGTGAACCATTTATTTTCTTTGTTTTAGGTCTACTTTTAAAACTTGATCACTGATTGAGGCTGAACCTCTGGGACAGTTGAACAGTTTAGAAGATCTCCTTTGGGGTATTCAAGGCAAGTATAGAAAAAATTATATATAAAGATTGCCAACAGCACATCTGACTGAATATTTAGTTGTTTAGATCTAGTGAAGAAATTATTTGCCACCTTTCTATTTTGTTTTCCTGTCACAGTATATACTTATGAAACATCTATATGGGTTACCATATGTTGCTTTTAGTGACAACTGAAACTGTAAATAAAAGTGTGTAACATGAAAGTTTTCCAAATATGTGTTTACCAATGGACTATTATTTTACATCATTAAAATTGTAGTGTTTACCAAGCATTTACTATGTGCCAAAACTGTACCAAGCACTGGGGTAGATTTAGCATGATTATGTCAGATACAGTCCCTGTCCCACATGGGGTTTATAGTGTAAGGGGGAGGGAGAACAGGTATTTACTTCACATTTTACAAATGAGTAAAATGAGGTGCAGAGAAGTTTATTTTATGCCAAAGTCACATAGAGGGCAGAGTCAAAATTAGAACCCAAATCTTTTGACTCCTAGTCCCCTGCTCTTTCATCCAGACCATGCTGCTTCTTTGTGTAACAAATAGGTAACATTTAACATGTTGTGCTCATCTTTTTAAGTGATATAGTGTACCTGAATAAAATGAAAGGCTTAGAGAATTAACAAACATCCTGGGATATACTGCAATGCTTAGCCTGGCTTCTCTGATTTCTAATAGTGTATCAGGAAAGCCTCTACTTACAATATCCATGAGATTCAGGCTTGATCAGTAATTGTTTTTCCAGGAGAAACAGCATAGCCTGAGCACATGCCTGAGATTCAGAGGACTTGGGTTCTAATTGTCTGTGCTGTAACTTTGGGCCTCAGTTCCTTCATCTGTAAAATGAGAATTAAGATTGTGAGCCCCACATGGGACATAGTCTGTGTCCAACCTGATTATCCTGTATCTACCCCAACATTTAGAACAGAGCTTGATACATAGTAAATGCTTAACAAATACCATAAAAAGAAATATTTGCATAAGGAAAATAGGTTCCCCTCTCAAAATGGTAGTAAGAATTATCATCCTCAAATGCTGTTTTGGTAAAGCCACTTCTTATATCCTGTACCAGTTACCTAAAGACTTATGCATCCTCAACACTCTCTCCTCTAAGGCAACAGAAATGCTATTCTTTCTCTTCAGCCCTCTCCTCTCTCAACACTCTATTACTCCTCTCTTCCAGTAGCCTGTCCAGATTAAACCCATCAGGCAGGAATCACTCAAATCACCCAAATTCCCCCTGACATATCTTCCCTCTTTGCCACTTCTCTGGTTCCTAGGAACTTATATGTCTATCCCTGCCCAGCTGTTGTTGCTTTAGGTAGGTTTCAGTAAATCCCAGGGTTCACAAAAAGAGGTAGAAAGTGTGGACCACAGGGTGTGTGACTGTATGTGTGGGTAGAATACTTCCTGTCAGCTCATTCAAACATATTTATTGAGCTCTTACTGTGCACAGAGCACTGTACTAAGCACTTGGGAGAGTACAATGTACCAATAAACACACACATTCCCTGACCACAACACCCTTACTGCCTAGAGCATGTCTTCTCAATGACAATCACAAAGACAGTGGCTCCTGAAGGCCGGCAATGAGTTTGTTCACTATTTTTATAAGTATTTCTGTAAATCTTGTCTGCCCTGGTTCCCTTTAGAGGACTTTGCAACTACCACTGCAGTGATTCATTCATTCATTCAATCATATTTATTGAGCACTTACTGTGTGCAGAGCACTGTACTAAGCGCTTGGGAAGTACAAGTTGGCAACATATAGAGACGGTCCCTACCCAACAGCGGGCTCACAGTCTACAAGGGGGAGACAGACAACAAAACAAAACATATTAACAAAATAAAATATATAGAATAAATATGTACAAGACAAATAGACTAATAAATATGTACAAACATATATACATAGATACAGGTGCTGTGGGGAGGGGAAGGAGGTAAGGCGGGGGGGATGGGGAGAGGGAGGAGGGGGAGAGGAAGGAGGGGGCTCGGTCTCGGAAGACCTCCTGGAGGAGGTGAGCTCTCAGTAGGGCTTTGAAGGGAGTGATTAGGACATAATGCTTGTAACCTGCAGTTGACTACTGAAATTAACAATCAATTTATTCAGAAGATTACAGAAAAAAATTATAGTATAAAACCGCATTATTATTAGATGTCAAATGCATTACACCACCTCAGACAAAAGTTTTACTGTATTTATTCTCCATTCGGTATTCAGAGGAAGCTGAATACCTATCTCAAACACCTAGGTACAGGCTGCTCAATTTTTTCTTTTCCATCTATCCTTGATCAACTCCCCATACAACCTAGTCATATCACTTCTCTCCCGAAATACTAACCACTTTCTCTTCCTCCATCACATCTCTTTTGCCATCAGCACCTTGCTCATGCTTTCTCCAGACATTTTTAAAGTGCTCAGAGCTAGGACAGACTTGGATGCTTAGTTTAAAACTCATGGAGATTTTAAAAAAAGGCAACACTAAATCAAATCTAAATGCTAGTACAGCTCTCAGGACATATACAAACTTCCCTGGATAGCCAGGCAAAACCCCATTATGTCTCTAGTGCATAAAACTATGCACTCACCATTCACTAGATTCAAGGGGTCATCCAGCAGAGTTACCAGATCACGACTAAGCAGTTGGAAATAGCTTTAATTCCATCTCCTGGATTCAAAGCTCTGCTCAGCTTGCTGAATGGCTATCATTCTCATAGGATCCTGGGGAGTGTATGTTCCAAGGTACTTCAGGCATTTTATCTTTAGACCTCTTTGATGTTAGCCAATTAATCCATTAGATCTGACTACGTCCACATCCAGGCTCTGCCAACATCCTGAAAACAATATTTGATTATACTCTAATGAAGAGAAGCAGGGAAGCAACATGGCCTAGGGAAAAGAGCATGGGCCTGGACATCAGAGACCCTGGATTTTAATCCTTACCTTCTGTGTGATCTTGACAAAATCTCTGTGCCTCAGTTCCCTCACCTGCAAAATGGGGATTCAATACCTGTTCTTCCTTCTACTTACTCTCTGAGCTCCATGTGAGATTAAAACATTAGTCACATGTCCTTCAGCCATTTTTAAAGGTATTTGTTAAATGCTGATTTTGTGCCAAGCAGCATTGATTAAGTGCTTACTGTGTGTAGAGCGCTGTACTAAACACTTGGGAGAGTACAACAGAGTTCACAGACACATTCCCTGCCCACAACAAGTTATTCTGATGACTTGATACCTGTCCACATGTTTTGTTTTGTTGTCTGTCTCCCCCTTCTAGACTGTGAGCCCGTTGCTGCATAGGGACTGTCTCTATATGTTGCCAACTTGTACTTCCCAAGCGCTTAGTACAATGCTCTGCACACAGTAAGTGCTCAATAAATACGATTGAATGAATGAACAAATTTACAGTCTAGAGACAGTGTGGTAGATACAAGATAATAAAGTTAGACACATTTCCTATCCCACATGGGGCTCACAGTCTAATTTAGGAGGGAGTAAGATGTGTTCCCCATTTATGGATGAGGAAACTGAGGCACAGAAAAGTTAAGTAACTTGCCCAGCATCACACAACACATAAGTGGAGGAGTCAGGAATAGACCCGGGTCCTTTGACCCCCAGGCCTGTGTTCTTTCCATTAGGCTACATGCTTTTTTTAAAGCCATCCACACACAGATAAAATTCACTGCTTGGAGTAACATCTACAAACCTCCAGGATAGTGGGTGTGTGCACGTTTGTGTGTGTAGGTGTGCGTTTATGTGGGCGTGTGTGTGTTTTTAGTTTTCACTCTGTTGTGCAATGGTCTGTACATCAGACAAGGCTGATAGAATGATTACATCCCTGGATTTTACTCTATGTGATCTTGAATTGTTACTTAATGACAGGGTGTCTGAATCTCATCCATGAACTCTTCCCCAAATGCTTAGTACAGTGGTTCGAATACAGTAAGTACTAAAATACTATTTCCACTATGAAGGTAACATGGGTAGAAGTTGTTAGAGAAGTTAGATATACCCACCCATTGGATATGCATCATAATACATTTTATTAGTTCACACAGGAGTATTTTTAAAGATTGATTTCCTGAGTGCCTTACATATTATTTTTCTACCTATTGTGACAGGACAAATAAATCAAATTTGAGGAGAAAATTATTCCTTGATTTGATATGCCTGTGAGAAATGGCAGAGCAATAAAAGACTTGCATCCAATGCGAATGCAGTTTTAACATCAAGGTTTAAAAAATGCAAAAGAAATTAAATATACTACATCTTTACAATATCACACTTCATTCTTTAGAATATTCTTAATTCAATACAGATTTTAATACTTTTTTGTTTTACGACAAGTTTTTTCCAGAGAACTTACAAAGGGGTGAGAACAATGATTATTTTTTTTTTTCCAAATTTGTTCATTTCCATTCAGGTGGGTACTGCATTCAATATGTGCTCTGCTATGATCAATATTTCCATTTTCCTCCCTAATCCAATGAGGAGAGTCTCTATTTTAAAGACTAAGAAGGCTTAAACTCTTCTATTGGCTAGCCCATACACTGTTCACAATGCAAATATTTCTTTTCTAGAATAGGAGAGCTACACAAATAAGAAATTACTGTAGAAGTTAAATTGAAATTGGTAATAGCTTTTAATCACCATCTCTCCTCACGTGGGGATACCTATAGTTTGCATTTCGACTGTGTTGATCATAACCATTCAGCTTCATAAGTAGTGACTCAAACATGATGTCAATAGTGTCTTCCAGTGATGGACACTTCCTTGGCAGGATCCACAAAGATGAAATATTCATTTTTTTGTCTTGAGCCTCCCCAAAGGAGCGCAGTACCAACTCTTATCAAGATAGCTAGGAAAGCCGCCAACCTGGAACTGAAAAATTGACAGGCTAGACCAAATTCTGATGGAATTTAGAGGAATTTAGCATTCCAGCCTTACTCTTTAAAAGAATGAGCTATCCAGGAGCCTGACATTAGAACTCCAGATTTGCTTTCTGTATAATTGATTTTTTCCTAAAATGAAAATGCTCCAATGCCACCAATCTTTGGAGTAGATAGAAAATAACTTGGCAGACAGTGAAAAAGCTCTGAACATTGCCATTTTAAATTCTGGCTGTTCCTATGGACCTTTTGCCTATCATCAGCATCATCCCAAAGTGGATTTATTGAGTCAATATGCAGTATGCATTAGGTTCTTATGTACCAGAGTAGGCCAGTTAATCAGTCAATCATATTTATTGAGCACTTACTAGTTAAAAAGCACTGTACTAAGTGGTTGATAGAGTACAATACAACAGAGCTGGTAGATACGATCCCTACTCATAAGAAGCTTACATTCTACAGATGAAGATAGATATTAAAATAAATTACAAGCAGGGAAAATGGCAGATTAAAAATGTACAGAGAAGTTCTGTATGGGTGAAGGTAGGGTGGATATCAAGTATGTATGGGGTACAGATGAAAGTAGATAGGTGATGTAGAAGGGAGATCCAGTAGGGGAAATGAAGGCTTAGACAAGGAGGACCCTTGGAGGGGATTTGATTTTAAGATGGCTTTGAAAGTAGGGAGAGTGGTGGACTGTCAAATATGAATGGGGAGGGAGTTCTAGGACAGAGGGATGGAATAAGCAAGGTACTGATGGAGAGAGAAGTGAGATCAAAGTACATTGAATAGAGGGGATGAACTGATTAAATACTTCAAAATCAATGGTAAGAAGTTTCTTTTTTATGTGGAGATGTACAGGCAGCCATTAGAGAGTCTTGAGGAGTGGGCAAACATAGACTGAAATTTTTTAGAAAAATAATCTGGGCAAAGGAGTGAAGTAAGGACTGCAGTGGGGAGAGACAGGAGGCAGTGAGGTCACGGAGGAGGACGATGCAGTAGCCAAGGAGTGTGGCCTAGTGTGACCTAGTGAATTGAGTCTGACTTCTGGGAGTCAGAAGAATCTGAGTTCTAATACTGGCTCTTCCCCTTGTGTGCTGTGTGACCTCGGACAGGTCTCTTCTCTTCCCTGTACCTCAGTTCCCTCATCTGTAAATTGAGGATTAAGACTGTGACCCCCATGTGGGACTGGACTGTGTTCAGGCTGATTAGCTTGTATCTACCCTAGCACTCACAAGAGTTCCTGGAACATAGTCAGCACTTAACAAATACCATCAAAAAAAAAAAAAAAAGAGGATATGACAGTTGCTTGGATCAGTATGGTTGCAGCTTGGACAGAGAGGAAAGAGTAGTTTTCATTGATTTGGTGAAGGTAGAACTGACAGGATATTGTGACAAACTGAATATGTGGGTTGAATGACAGAAATGAATCAAGGGTAGTGTGGAGAAGCAGCGTGGCTCAGTGGAGAGAGCCCGGGCTTTGGAGTCAGAGTTTATGGACTCAAATCCTGGCTCTGCCAATTGTCAGCTGTGTGACTTTGGGCAAGTCACTTAACTTCTCTGGACCTCAGTTACCTCATCTGTAAAATGGGGATGAAGACTGTGAGCCCCCCGTGGGACAACCTGATCACCTTGTAACCTCCCCATCACTTAGAACAGTGCTTTGCACATAGTAAGTGCTTAATAAATGTCATTATTATTGTTATTATTAAGGGCACTGCCAACATTATGAAACTGTGAGGCAGGAAAAAGGCTGGTGCTGTTTACGGTGATGGGAAAGTTATGGAGAGGATAGTGTTTGGGTGGGAAGAAAAGGAGTTCTGCTTTGAACATGTTTAACTTGAGATGTTGGAAGGACAGCCAAATAGAGACATCCTGAAATTAGGAAGAAATGTGAGACTGCAAAGAAGGAGAGAGGTCAGGGCTGGAGCAGGAAATGCGGGAATCATCCATGTAGAGATAAAGCTGTGGGAGAAAATGAGTTAACGATGGCATTTATTAAGTGCTTACTATGTGCAAAGCACTGTACTGAGTGCTGGGGAGGTTACAAGGTGATCAGGTTGTCCCATGGGGGGCACTCACAGTCTTAATCCCCATTTTACAGATGTGGTAACTGAGGCCCAGAAAAGTGAAGTGACGTACCCAAAGTCATACAGCTGAGCCTACTGTTGGGTAGGGACTGTCTCCATATGTTGCCAACTTGTACTTCCCAAGCGCTTAGTACAGTGCTCTGCACACAGTAAGCACTCAATAAATACGATTGATTGACAATTGGTGGAGCCGAGATTGGAACCCATGACCTCTGACTCCAAAGCCTGAGCTCTTTCCACTGCGCCATGCTGCTTCTCTTAATGAGTTCTTAAATGAGTTCTCTAAGAAGTGGGTGTAGATGGAGAATGGAAAGGAACCTGAAACTGAGTCTTGAGGGACTCCCACAGTTAGAGGGTAGAAGGCAGAAGAGGCCTGCAAAGGAGACTGAGGAGTGGCAAGAGAAATAGGAGGAGAACCAGAAGAAGACTGTGTCACTGAAGCGAGGTCAGATAATGTTTCCAGGAGGAGGGGATGGACCACAGTTTCAAAGGCAGCTGAGCGGTCACAGAAGACTAGAATGGAGTAGGGGCCTTTGGTTTTGGAGTTAGAAGGCTGGTGATCTAAGAGTGCTGTTGCCTTGTAGTAGAGGGGTCAGAAGCTAAATTGCAGGGGATCAAGGAGAGAATTGGGAGAGATGAAGTGGAGCAATGGTTATAGACAACCCCGTCAAGGCATTTGGAGAGATGCGGTAAGAGGGAGATGGGGCAAAAACTGTTGTCAGTCAATCATATTTATTGAGCACTTAGGGGGTGGTGGGGTTAAGGGATGGTTTTTTTAGGGTACGGGATACATGGGCATGTTTGAGGGCAGTGGGGAAAGAGCCACTGGAAAGTGAGCAACTGAAGACTGCAGCAAGAGAGGGGAAAAGGTAGGGAGCAAGTTTTTTGATAAAGTGTGAAGGGGTAAAGTTGATGGCAGAGATGGAGGGGATATATTTTGATAGGAGTCAAGAGGTCCCTTCTTGAGATAGTGTTTGAAAGCATGGGAGAGCCAAAGAGAGGGTAGGAGGATGGTGAGACTGTTAAGTTCTAGACATCTAGAACTTGGGCATCTACCGACTGTTATATTGTAATCAGTCAATCAATCAATCAATCAATCAATCGTATTTATTGAGCGCTTACTGTGTGCAGAGCACTGTACTAAGCGCTTGGGAAGTACAAGTTGGCAACATATAGAAACAGTCCCTACCCAACAGTGGGCTCACAGTCTAGAAAGGGGAGACAGAGAACAAACCCAAACATATTAACAAAATAAAATAAATATAATAGATATCTACAAGTAAAATAAATAAATAGAGTAATAAATATGTACAAACATATATACATATATACAGGTGCTGTGGGGAAGGGAAGGAGGTAAGACTGGGGGGGTGGAGAGGGGGACGAGGGGGAGAGGAAGGAGGGGGCTCAGTCTGGGAAGGCCTCATGGAGGAGGTGAGCTCTCAGTAGGGCTTTGAAGGGTGGAAGAGAGCTAGCTTGGCAGATGGGCAGAGGGAGGGCATTCCAGGCCAGGGGGATGACGTGGGCCAGGGGTCGATGGCGGGACAGGCGAGAACGAGGCACAGTGAGGAGATTAGCGGCAGAGGAGCGGAGGGTGCGGGCTGGGCTGTAGAAGCGCTTGTACTCTCCCAAGCGCTTAAGTACAGCCTCTGGACACAATAGGGGCTCAGTAAATTTTATCGATTGTTTTGGGCTAGTCATTGCCTGAATTTAAAATTACAAGGTCTTTCTGACTTACATTGCAGTGAGCTAACCTACAAGGAAAGTAAACTACTGCATCCACTCCTAGCTGGATCTGCTTTGTGCTCTGGCTCCATAAATAGCTCTTGTGGATTGGCAATAAACTCATCCTGAAGAGAACTTCAGGTACCAAGAGCTAACAGAAGAGTGAAACATGCAGTTCTCCCTAAGAATTCTGAGACAGTAATGAGAAACTAAAATTTTCCACGATCTACAGAAAATCCACCTTTCTCCCCAGGCTTCACTTTCTCCTGTAGTTCTGAAAGTATTTCCCCAGCTGTCAGCATCATCTCCCTCTAATCAGGATTCAGGATCAGCCCATTCAATCTCCTGTACATAGCCACCTTGACAAGAACTGAAGTAACAAGGTGACACTGATGAGGAGATGTCGAGATGACAGATTTGGCCTCCTGATAATCCAGAATATTATAAAATTTATAGCTTTCCCCCAGAAGCTTCTCTCCACACTTGAATAGGCGAATTGAGAAGCCCAAGTCCTACACTACCGAATATACAAGCACCCTCGAGTGAAGAAAGAGATGTCTCTTTCCTGTTCCAGGGTGTCTATCCATTAAGGAGAAGGGGTTTCAGTAAAATTCTGGCTAGAATAAGAGTATCATATAAACTGTTGCTTGTCTTCATAGAAACACACACTTAAGAGCCAGACTGTGAGCCCGTTTCTAGACTGTGAGTCCGTTGTTGGGTAGGGACCGTCTCTATATGTTGCCAACTTGAACTTCCCAAGCGCTTAGTACAGTGCTCTGTGCACAGTAAGCACTCAATAAATATGATTCAATGAATAAATGAAAAGAATTATTTTACAATAGGAAAATTTGTCTAGGGATAGCAAGCTAAAATTGTTTTTTCCCCTTGGGAAATTCCATCTAAAACAAAAGCATTAAATGCTATGTTAGCTTCCCCTGGTGATGGGACCACCTTGCTTATTCTCTTTCCTACTTAGACTTTAAAGCCCTCCGTGGATCAGGGACTAATTTTGACCACTTTATCTTGTATCTACCTCAGTGCTTGGCACATGGTAGGCATTTAACAAATGCTATTCTTATTATTATTATTATTATTATTATTATTAACATAATTTGTCTGCTGGGTGACCTTGGGAAAGTCACTTAACTTCTCTGTGCATCAATTCCCTCATCTGTAAAATGGGGATTGAGACTATGAGCCCCTCGTGGGACAACCTGATTACCTTGTACTGACCCAAGTGCTTAGAACAGTGCTTGGCACATAATAAGTGCTTAACAAATACCATAATTATTATTATTTATTGTATGTTTGGCTTTTTGCTGACAAACTACTTGAAAGTTAAATATTCCTTTGCTCTTCTGCCTAAAAGGGTTTCCAACCCCTGGTCTAATGGATGCTTTGTATCTTTGAAAAGGCTATTTTCCTCAGTTGGATCTTGAATTAGTTAAGCCTTTAGTATACAGGTTAGGAGAAACCTCAGAAGGATGAAATTCAAAGGCTTTCATTTTAACTGTATTTGCAATTTTGATCACTTGCAAACTATGTTTGTATTGCTTATGCCTAATCTGTTCTGTTGCATTACGATTAATCCACAATTTCTCTACTTTTATTGGTGGAAACAGAATGGCCCTCATAATAAATATCAATACAGTTGAAACAGAGTTTGTCAGTATGCTGACTTCCAAATCAAATGGAAAAAAAAAAATCTATCTTGCTATTACAATATGGTTTCATTTACTTTTCTTTCCTTATTATTGTTTCCCTAAAATAAGCTATAATATTTAGACAAGCTGAGTAGAAAACATGGTTTACGATAAAGCTTTGTACCTGATTATTTTTCAGACAGCCCAATTGCAGTTAGAAATGTCTTGTATTTCTCTTAATGAAAAAATAAACGAGAGCATAGAAAAGTTGGAAAATGAGACAAATCTTATGTTTGTGTTAGTAAGGAAGAAGAAATAGTGAATGAAAAATAAAATTCTGCAAATAATTCCTCCTGTTGTTGCTCTTCCATCCCATAAAGTTCCAAATGAATGACTTAAGTCTTTTTTTCCATTGTATTTCTCATTACTACTGAATAAAAAGCAACAATAAAAATGAGCAAGTTTCATAATGTATGATTGAAATGTTTTCTAAGTTTTATTACATGGATTTTGTGTCCACTTGTTTCCAATTAGATATTCATGCAATAAGAGAGCAGGAAACATGGCCTCTGACAATGCACCTAATCATAAAAAAAAAGATCTAAGGAAGACAATTTAAAAAAGCTAGTATATCATGTTGTGACTTCTACCTTAGAATTTATTTTGCTTTCCTCTTGTGGGATTTCAGCTACCACTGTTCATGTTAAATTAGCACTTTCCTTAGCACTAATGTTTATATAGAAAAATTTAGAGATAGTGTAGAGATCTACACTATTTTTCACTAAATCATCTATTTTTCTTTCCATACTAGCATATTACTTGTGCTAGCTGTATTTTTCTCCCATTCTCACTGTATGTATATTATGTGTATCTATTAGCTTATGAACTCCTCGAAAGTAAGGGCAATGTCCTTTATTTATTTCACTCTTCCAGGGCCTTGAAAAGCAGTACATTTTCAATAAATAATATGGATTGGTTGAACGACTAATCAATAATTCAGGGACTCTATTGTACTAGCATCAATCTCTTTGTATGCTGAAATCACACTACAGTGTTTTCCCAGGTAAAATTTGCCCTCTCAGGATCACACCTGGAGAGTTTCCAGTACGCTTTCAGTCTTGGCAATGGGAGGGAAAGTCAAGCAGAGACATACCCATTCCATTTCTAGCCTCAGCAGTGGCTATTGAATGGAATACAATCTGCTACAAATCAAAACTCACCTATACTGGGCAGCAGCGTTATGGGAGAAAGTCGAGAGTGGAGCTATGTAAAATTTAGTTATTTTTAACAGCAAATATTTACATTGTTTTGATACACACTTAGACAAAGGTCATATTTTTATTGGCAAGGAGTTATAGAAACCTTTTTTTAAAATAGTTAATTTAAGTAGTTATTACAGTCCATTCAAATACTCCAGTTGCAGCACTTGGGGATAAGCTTGAGAAACTTTATTTTCCAAAATTTCTTGTGACAGAGAAGTCGGATTCACCACTTTCAATCTCCACCTCTTTTGTGACAAGTCCTACACCTCTGTGGAGATAACCTTGGTTATGTAGCCATATCTCGGATATCCCATCTTTGAGCATTTTGCTAACTGCAAATTTAAGAGCAGTGGAGGAAGTGAAATTTTAGCCAGTTAATTCTGCCAGTTGGTAAAAAGCTTTGGTGCAAAAGCAGGATGAGAAGCAGCATGACCTAGTGGAAAGAACACCAGCCTGAGAGTCAGAAGACCTGGGTTTTTATTCCAGTTTCACCACCTGCCTGGTATGTGACCTTGGGCAAGTCACTTGACTTTTTTGGAGCTCAGTTATCTCATCTGCAAATTGGGGATAAAGACTGTGAGCCCCAAGGGGCACATGGACTGTCCAAACTATCTTATATCTACCCCAGTGCTTAGTAAAGTGACTGGCATGTAGTAAGAACTTAACAAATACTATTAAAAATGCCATTAAAAATGAAATAATTGGTTAAAATTAGTTTCGGGGATTGTAGACTATAAGCTCTTTGTTTGACTGCGATCTCCTTGAGGGCAGGGAATGTGTTTACAGACTGTACTGTACTCTCCCAAGCCTTTAGTAAAATACTTTGCATAAAGCAAGCATTCAATAAATATTATTGATTGACTAATTGTTTAAAGGTGGAAGATCTTTTAGGTGAAGAAGCCCTTCCTCAAATCAGCATTACAGCATGTTTTCAAACCAGTGTCATGATATACCTTTGGACTTATGATCCCCCATAACTCTTTACAAGCACTTTACAGATATTACTTCAGCATATGAGGGATTACAAATATCTCACCTTTCACAATGGCAACCAACTCTGAAACTAGGGCAGAAATATTTTGTTCACTGGAAAAGATAATTTTCTAAATGGTCCCTAATGGAATAAATAACTAATGACTCAAGGAAAAATTTCCTCCCTTTTCATTGATGAGATTATCAAAATTCTTTTTGCTCTTGATTTCTCACAACATGCCATCCTTTAGATAAAGAAATTACAAGACAAAAGGTCATAAAAGCAATCACCACAGAGTGGAAATGGGTTGATATTTTCTGAATCCCATTAATATTTTATTACATGGTTGTGATTTGCTAAAAAAAGTAAAATAAATGACTTTAATTTGGGATTATTTTTCATTATTATCACAAACTTTATTTCACAGAACCCCACTTTCTCTGTTATTATTACTTTTCTGATAATATCTTTTTGAGCCAAAAGAGAGAAAATGAAAACAAAATGTGGACCAGTAAACAAAAGATTCAGATGATAACATCTCATTAGATTTTGATGGTGTTCCATTGTCTCCAGCTAATCCAACACAATTAATACCAAAACTCTTTAGTGTCATAAAACAATGTAGCTCATTTTGAGAATATAAAATCAGTGTTACAAAAAGCCGGGCGCATTAATGCTCAGTGACCTAATATATAGCAATCTAGCAATAATGAAAGTATTCACTTGGAATAAAAATGGATATACTGCTGTAAAAATCACACCCAGTGAACTCTGAAAAATCTCTCAAAATAAATCTGAAGCTAACAGTGCTAGTCTGAAGATTCCCTGTTTCATAAAGAAACTATAATTTAATTCTGAAAAGTCTCTCAAAATAAATCTGAAGCTAACAGTGCAAGTCTGAAGATTCCCTGTTTCATAAAGAAACTATAATTTAATTCTCCAGATTGTGCTGGCATCTCACTCTTGTAATGATAATAATGATGGCATTTGTTAAGCGCTTACTAAGTGACAAGCGCTGGGGTAGATACAAGGTAATCAGATTGTCCCACGTGGGACTCCCAGTCTTAATCCCCATTTTATAGATGAGGTAACTAAGGCACAGAGAAGTTGAGTGTCTTGCTCAAAGTCACACAGGTGACAAGTGGCAAAGGCGGGATTAGAACTCATGATCTCTGACTCCCAAGCGCATGTTCTTTCCACTAAGCCACACAGCTTCTCCATGATACTTTGGATGTGTAGAGCTCTTTTGTTTGTTCAAGAATTTTCACATGAAGTATTTCTCTTAATCTTCAAAATATTCCCATAAAATATTACCACCCCCAGTCCATCTTTGTCAACCCACTGCCTCCACAGAAGGCCTCACCAATTCCCACAGCCTCGGTAGGGGGTACAGGGATGAGAACAATACAAAGCCATCTCACTCTTGCTCAACAGCCATTGATGGAGTAGATTCCTTGCTCTCTTTATTCATCTATCCCTCTCCCAACCGCACAGTACTTGTGTACATATCTGTAATTTATTTATTCACATAAATGCCTATCTCTTCCTCTATACTGTAAACTCGTTGTGGGCAAAGAATGTGTCTGTTATATTGTTATACTGTTCTCTCTCAAGCCCTTAGTACAGTCCTCTGCATCCAAGAAATACAACTGACTGACTAACTGAAAATGTAAATGTAATACTTAAAATAAAAATGTAATTCCCTGACCAAAGTGTTGGGCTCCTCCATCTAAACCACTTTTTCAGAGTGGTGCGTTTAATTATTCTCAAGAGTTTGCCTTTAGTTCAAGGTTTTTTAGCAGTTGAGAAGTAGCGTGGTACAGTTGAGTCAGAGGATCTGGGTTCTAATCCTGACTCTGCCACTTGTCCACTGTGGGAAAATCACTTAACCTTGCTAGTGGATAGAGCACTGACCTGAGAGCCAGAAGGTCCTGGGTTCTAATCCTGGCTCTGCCACTTGTTTGCTGTGTGACCTTGGACAAGGCACTTAACTTCCCTGTGCCTCAGTTTCTTCATCTGTAAAATGGGGATTAAGACTGTGAGCCCCACGTGGGACAGGGACTGTGTCCAACCTGATTAGCTTGTGTCTCCTCCAGTGCTTACAGCAGTACTTGACATATAATAAGTGCTTAACAAATATCATTATTATTGTTGTTATTATTGCTATACCTCATATTCCTCATTTGTAAAGCATGTAGTCAGTATCTCTTTTCCTTCCTACTTAGACTGTGAGCTACATTGGACAGAAAGTGTGCAGGACTCGTATCTAATATGATGCTTAAAAAATGCCACAATTATTATTACTATGAGCTGACTCCCTCAGACCAAAGCTGACCTCCTCTACTCTACACCTAGCTTAAACTCTCTTCACCTTAGTTATTGTATTTATTAAGCCCTTATTCTGTGCTAATCACTGTGCTAAATATAGGCACAACCCTTGTAACACATGAGATTAACAATTTCTACCCAAGCAAAAACTCCCTAATCACTCCTGTCATTTGATTCTCCCACTTCTGAATTATTCTTCATGCTTGACCACAACCTGAAATGCCCTTCTCCTCCATTTTGAAACCACTTCTTCCTCCAAAGTCCTTCAAAAAGCTCACTCCACAAAGCTTTCTCTGATTATTCATCCAATCATTCTGATCACACCACCAGCTTAGTCATTTCAGCTTTGATATTGCACCTTGTGAGTTATTGGGCTATTTAATTAATTATATTTTTGGTGGCTTTTTGCTTATCCTTATGCTCACTATTGTTTTCTTAATTCCTATACTTTTACTATTGTATATTCCTGTTGTTGTCCACATTAGATTGTAAAATTCTTGAGGACAGGGATGTGTTTTATACTTCTTTTGATTATCCTTTAATTGAATTAGTTTTATGCTCTGCCCAATGTTGCCAACTTGTACTTCCCAAGTGCTTAGTACAGTGCTCTGCACACAGTAAGCGCTCAATAAATACGATTGAATGAATGAATGAATGAACTTGCACTATACCAACCATTCCAACTAGATGACATTGATAAATTTTTGACCTGAATTTCCTGTGTCTGATTTAAAGACTTAAAACTTCCACGGAAGCTATGAGGTTAATTCAACCTGACCTTGGGTTATAATAGAAAGTCTTCTTAAAAAGCAAATGATGACAAATTTAAATGTCTTAAAATGAAGAAATACATTTGTATTCAGAGGGAGACTCATTGAGCAACATGTTGGCCCTGAGAAACGATTATATCAACTTAGAAATACTTATTTTGTTCAGAAATCTGTACCCACCTGGTAGCCCAGAAGGTTTCTTGCGAGCCAATTAGTCCTTTAAAAAGTTCTGCAACTTTCAAGCTGTGTAAATAAAAAAGTTCGGCAAAGGTTTGCAAATGGATTCACTGAGTGAATAACAGGCTTTGTGTTTCTTCGGTAAAAGTTTTCAAAAGCAGATTAAATATTGCTTTGCTGTCAGGAAGCATAGGCATAAGGGATTTCAAAGTCAGAATGTATTTTAATGTTAAGATGATGAAAGCAGAGACCAAAAATGTTCCTGAATAAAATGCCAGGAGGGTACAGTTTAAATAAATTTCTTTTCATGTACAAATTTAGCTACTGGTAACATTTTATGGTTAGGGAATGAAATTTTGTACCTCTGTTACCCTTTTTGTATCTTTAGTAGACATGTTCCCTCCAGCCAGAAATGGATTCTATACAACACCCGTCACAATAAATAGGAATCAATGATGATAATCACTCAGTTGATCAATGGTGTTCACATAGGCTTACTGTGAGGAGAGCACTGTACTAAGTGCTTGGTGGAGCACAATACAGTCGGGAGACACATTTCCTGCCCACAAGAAACTTATAGACAGTTTTGGGCCCTAGTGGCTATGAACATTATTTCTTTTACATAAATAGTCAAGGTGAGCAGCCAATAGTTAAAAGATGAGCCATCAAAGGTTCGTAGAGGAGACCCTTAAAAAGTGGTTATATTAGCAATATGTCTTAGCCTTCCCATGCCCTGTTAGGTTGGAGAGAGATTAATGCAAAAAGATCCTAATGCTACCTAATACCTGCAGAGAAAGGGACACGGCAAGGATCCAATGGGAAGGAGCCAGAGTTGGGAAACTTTAAAACTCTAAGGCATTACACAGGCAGGGCAAAGTCCCCCTGCCAACAGACTACCATTTTAACTACCATGATTAGGTACTAATTAAATATCTTGGCTGGCAATCTCACTATGGTATATCACACCATTTCTGAGCAGATCTTTCACTAAATTGTTTCATTGGGTAGGCTTTATTTAGCTGCTAAAAATAGTTTTTTAAGAAGTCATTGGAAATGGGGCATCTCATTGAAGTAATCTAAAAGCTGTTCATCAGACATTTGGATGCTGAATGTTTGGTTGTCACATACCAACTGATCAATAAGTGATGGTTCAGGCCACTCCCTTATCCCTAAGTGATGATGGTAGGGTGATTGTCGCAAAGCAGCATGGCCTAGTGGATACAGTCTGGGCTTGGGAGTCAGAAGGACCTGGGTTGTAATTCCAGCTCTGCCACATGTCTGCTATGTGACCTTGGACATGTCACTTCATTACCCTGGGCCTCAGTTACTTCATTTGTACAATGGGGATTTAGACTGTGAGCCCCATATGGGACAGGGACTGTGTCCAATCTCCTTCTATCACAGCACTTGGAACAGTAAGCACTCAATAAATAAGATTGAATGAATGAACAGTGATTGACATTGTAAACTCTTAACAAGTACCATTAGTATTATTACTATTATTACACCGTAAACCCATGGGGGACAGGAACTGTGTCACCCTTGGCTTAGTACAGTGCTTGACACAGAGCAAGAGCTTGAAAAAAATGCCATAACTAGCTAATTCAGCAGTTCTGCAGTTCCCTTTCCTTCAAATCCACAACCTTGATTCCCTCCAACCCAGTGAAGATTAAGCTAAATCACTGTGGGTACACAGACTTGCAGGAGAGATGGGGAGAGGGATGCAGGAATTCAGCTAGAGTTGGAGTCAGCAGGAAATGGTAAAATTTAAAGGCTAATAGAGAAAATTTGCATGGAGTATCCCAGTGGGTGACATTTATCTTGGGAGAGAGGCAAATCAGCAAGGGAAGAGGAAATTTGAGTGATAGAGTGAAATGAATTTACTTTAGAGTATGGAACAGTGAAATTAGCAGTCAGTTCTTCCAGGGAACACAGTGTCTTCCATGCCAACTCAGAGGCAGGACCCTTTGGATCTTCTTGGATAACCAGAAGGGATCTGCTTTATCACTGTCTTTCCAATACTTTCAAAAAAAAATTAGATGCCTCCCAGACCAACTTCATACTCAGAGAATGACTGACTAGAGTTTGTAGTCTTCTGGTTGTTCTGCCTTTTACCTACTCAAAAATTATGATAAAGCTGAATGTGATTTTCCATAGATCCATCCTGTCTCCATTGTTAATGCTTTTGATGGTGCTAGTTTCATCACTTGAAATAGTAAGACTTTTCACCAGGCCTTAATTACTGACCAGGATCTAGTCATCAGTTTATTTCCCACTGTATTTTTTTTTACTTTGGCTAGAAACAGACAATTTTATGACAACCTTCTCAATCATGCTTTCAGTTACCTCAATACTTGCCATGTATCTATTCAATGCTTACTCTTAACTGTAGTATATTTATCCACTTATGTTTACTGCCTCTTCCATTAGATTAAAGCAGTTCAATGGGAACATCTATGACTTTAACTTTTGTATGATTCCCAAATGCTTTATTAATAATAATAATTGTAGTATTTGTTAAGAACTTACTATGAGCAAAGCACTGTTCTAAGTGCTGGGAGAGATACAAGATGATCAGGTTGTCCCACGTGGGGCTCACAGTCCTAATCCCCATTTTACATAGAGGCACAGAGAAGTTAAGTGGCTTGCCCAAGGTCACAGCTGACAAGTGGCTGAGGTGGGATTAGAACCCATGACCTCTGACTGCAAAGCCCGTGCTCTTTCCACTGAGACACACAGCTTCCCCATGCTTTACACATGTTAGGTGTCCAGTGTGGGGCTCCACATACAGTAGATGCTCTATGCAGTGCTCTGAACAAAGTAAGCACCCTGTAGAGTGTTGCACACAAAGTAGGCACTCAGTAGGAAGAGTACCACAAAGTCAATATGACTTTATGGACGGAGATCCTCCTGTTTGGCAAATTCTTCAAAGATTGACTGATTTTGAGGAGGCTTAACAAAGCTATGATTCCCTTTCTCATTCATTCATTCATTCAATCGTATTTATTGAGCGCTTACTGTGTGCAGAGCACTGTACTAAGCGCTTGGGAAGTACAAGTCAGCAACATATAGAGACAGTCCCTATCCAACAACGGGCTCACAGTCTAGAAGGGGGAGACAGACAACAAAACGTGGACAGGCAACAAGTCAAGTCACTAGAACAAATAGAATTAAAGCTAAATGCACATCATTAACAGTCTAGGAGGAGGAGACAGACAACAAAACATGTGGACAGGTGTCAAGTCATCAGAACAAACAGAATTAAAGCTAAATGCACATCATTAACAAAATAAATAGTAAATATGTTCACGTCCCCCCTTCATATCCGACAGACGATCACTCTCCCCATCTCCAGAGACTCATTAAAAGCACATCTCCTTCTAAAGACCTTCTCTAATTCCTTATTTCCTCTTCTCCCGCTCCCTCCACATCGCCCTCGCACTGGGGTTTGCCCCCTTTACTCACTCCTCCCTCAGCCCCAGGGCGTGTATGTACCTAGCCGTAATTCACCGATTTCTAGGAATCTGTCTCCCTGTTTGGACTGTAAGCTCCTGGTGGGCAGGGGACCATCATCATCAATCGTATTTATTGAGCGCTTACTGTGTGCAGAGCACTGTACTAAGCGCTTGGGAAGTACAAGTTGGCAACATATAGAGCCAGTCCCTACCCAACAGTGGGCTCACAGTCTAAAAGGGGGAGACAGAGAACAAAACCAAACATACTAACAAAATAAAATAAATAGAATAGATATGTACAAGTAAAATAGTAAACAAATAGAGTATAAATATGTACAAACATATATACAGCTGCTGTGGGGAAGGAAAGGAGGTAAGATGGGGGGATGGAGAGGGGGATGAGGGGGAGAAGAAGGAACGGGCTCAGTCTGGGAAGGCCTCCTGGAGGAGGTGAGCTCTCAGTAGGGCCTTGAAGGGAGGAAGAGAGCTAGCTTGGCGGATGGGCAGAGGGAGGGCATTCCAGTCCCGGGGGATGATGTGGGCTGGGGGACCACTCTTTATAGAAGCAGCGTGGCTCAGTGGAAGTCACTCCAAAGCCCGGATTCGAACCCATGGCCTCTGACTCCAAAGCCTGGGCTCTTTCCACTGAGCCACGCTGCTCTAGTTCCCTCTCTGTCCCCCTGCCACCTCCCACAGGACAGTCAGGGTTGAGCTAGGTGTGAGGACTCACTCTCATTGAACTAAGGCTCAGTTTCAGCATTGTGAGGTAGGAGGGAAGAGAGGGAGAGACTCCATCTGCAGTCAGGCTAGGGATAGGTGGTTAAGGCCTTCAGAACAGAGCAGCACCTGCATTTTCCAGGATGTTCATTTTCCCTCTCTGGAAGAGCCTCTATAAATCTCCATAATAGAAGCAGCACGGCCTAGTGGATTCAGAAGGACCTGAGTTCTAATCCTGGCTCTGCCACTTGTCTGACGTGTGACCTTGGGCAAGGCATTTCAATTTTCTGGGCCTCAGTTCCCTATATGTAAAATGGGAATTAAGATTGGGAGCCCCATGTGGGACAGGGACTGTGTCCGACCCAATTTGCCTATATCCTCCCACCCCCGCCAGGTCTTAGTACAGTGCCTGGAACATAGTAAACATAGTAAATGTTGAACGAACACCACGGTTATTATTATTATTGTTGCCCTCACCCCCCGGGTCCAGACCTGCTCCTCTCCCCATCCTCACTCCTCCCTGACAGTCTAAATGGGTGAGGGGCACTCAACAGAGAATATTTTCAGATAATGCATGGGGGAAACCAATCTGAAGACGGGGAAGGAGGGGCAGATTGTAAACTAATATTTTAATATGAAGAATCCAAACAACAGAGTTTTCTCAGAAGTGTAGCGTCTGTTGTGGTAGTTGTGGATGAGCCAGCTGCTAGTTTACCATATATCCATAGAGACCTTGGAACTAGTCTTTGCTCAGTAAAATATTCTATAGTCAATCCTCTGAAGGCTAAGAAATGTAGTTGTTGATTGTGATCAACTAGAGAAGCAGAGGTGCCTAATGGATAGAGCACAGGCCTGAGAGAAGGACCTGGGTTCTAATTCAGCCTCTGCTATTAGTCTGCTTTGTGACCTTGGGCAAGTCACTTCACTTCTCTGTGCCTCAGTTACCTTACCTGTAAAATGGGGATTAAGACTCTGAGCCCCACATGGGGCATGGACTGTGTATACTCTGATATCTTGTATCAACCCCAGCATTTAGTAAAGTGCCTGGCATATAGTAAGAGGTTAACAAAAGTCATAAAAGAAAGAAAAGAACTAGGTTATGATTTATAACTCCATGCTAGTGTTGAAAAAAATCTCTGAGGAACGGAACTCAGTCAGACTTAGCTGTATTTGTCTCTAACGATATTCCAGGAGAATTACTAATTTACTCAATGTAGCTAAAACACAAACATTATAGAACATGGATGCCATATATTCTGATGTGCATTTATACAATCTTATGGAAAGCACAGAGAGTATATGTGGATTCCAATGCTCTTTACAGGATATGTGGATTCCAATGCTCTTTACATGTATTAAGAATAAAAAGGAAAGTTTTAGGAAACATGCAAGTATTCAAATGTTCTTTTCCATTTCTTTCACTTGATACTTTCAGTCCCAAGCAATAAATATTGGGAAACAAGAGACATTCCTCAGAACCAGCACAGAAGCGAAATATTCCTTATAGGCGCACTCCATATGAAACATTTCTGTGTGGTGTGAAAATATCAAATTCCAACACGGAGCAAAAAGAAGAGTAGTTCCTGCAGAAACGACCAGATGGAAATTTCTATTTAGGTTGCCTGCTCAAAATTGATCCCAAGAGATATTTAGGTTTGAGTTTAAAACTTGACGGCAGGCAAACGCCTCATTGGGGAATCATGAACCCTGGCTGGTGGACAGTTTCAGAAAACAAATTATCAGTGAGGGGCTTCCAGCAATCTTCTGGTTCATCAACATATGGACCTTTGGAGTTCAAAAGTAGGGCTCTCAGAGATCCTATTCAGATTCCTCTGTTGTCAAATCCATTCCTATGGTTATTTTAAGCCAGGATAAAGCATGATCTATACTCACGTGAAAGGTGAATAACTAATACTTTCATCAATTTCATTACAATAGAACCCCAAATGGATAGTCACCCTGACAACTTGTTATTTGGAACAGCACAGAGCAAACTAAGACAAACAGCAGGACACCAGGTTAAAGCACCATCAGATTATTACTCTAATTTATCATAGATGTAGAAATATTAGATCACTGTCTCTTTATGCACTTTAATACTCTTAAGGCACATTTACATGATTTTTTGTTTCCCCACCATATTTTTATTTTGATCCAAAATATGTTTTTCCTCTCCATATGGTTTACATTTGCAAAAGCAAAGATTCAAGAGGGAAATATTTGGATCTAAACAGCAGTGGGGTCAGGGCATGCAAATCACACAGTGTGCGTGACCATAAAAACAGCTTTAAGGCACTCAATCAGCTCTTCCCCTCCTACTTTAGCTCCCTGATCTCATACTACAACTGAAGCCACAGACATCGCTCCTCTAACCACAACTTACTCTTAGTATCTCAAGATGATCTGTCTCACAGTCAACCTCTTGCTCACGTCCTCTCTCTGGATTAGATCTTCTTCCCCCTTCATGTCAGATAGACCACTACGCTCCCCATCTTCAAAACCCTCCTAAAATCACATCTCCTACAAAATGCTTTCCTCAAAAAAGACCCCATTTCCCTTATATGTTCACCTATCTGTGGCATCTATGCACTGTGTTTTGAGTACAGATTCCTTCTAATAAAAATAATGATATTTATGGTACTTGTTTAGTGGAAAGAGCACCAGCCTGGGAGTCAGAGGTCATGGGTTATAATCCCTGCTCCACCACTTGTCGGCTGTGTGACGGTGGACAAGTCACTTCTCTGTGTCTGTAACCTCATCTGCAAAATGGGGAGTAAGACTGGAAGTCCCACGTGGGGCAACCTGATTACCTTGTATCTATACCAGCGCTTAGAACAGTGCTCGGCACATAGTAAGTGCTTAACAAATGTTATTATTATTATTATTATTATTATTATTATTATTATTATTATTATGGGTTATAATCCCTGCTCCGCCACTTGTCGGCTGTGTGATGTTGGGCAAGTCACTTAACTTCTCTGTGTCTGTAACCTCATCTGCAAAATGGGGAGTAAGACTGGAAATCCCACGTGGGGCAACCTGATTACCTTGTATCTATACCAGCGCTTAGAACAGGGCTCGGCACATAGTAAGCGCTTAACAAATGCTATTATTATTATTATTATATTATTATTATGGGTTATAATCCCTGCTCCGCCACTTGTCAGCTGTGTGATGTTGGGCAAGTCACTTAACTTCTCTGTGTCTGTAACCTTATCTGCAAAATGGGGAGTAAGACTGGGAGTTCCACGTGGGGCAACCTGATTACCTTGTATCTATGCCAGTGCTTAGAACAGTGCTCAGCACATACTAAGCACTTAACAAGTGCCATCATTATTATTATTATTATTATTTACCATGTGCAAGCACTGTTCTAAGTAGTGGGGTAGATACAAGCTAAACAGGTTGGACACAGTCCCTCTCCAACAGGGGGTCACACTCTTAATCCCCAATTTACAGATGAGACAACTGAGGCCTAGAGAAGTGAAGTGACTTGCCCAAGATCCTACAGCAGTCATGTGGTGGAGCTGGGATTAGAACTCATGTCCTTCTAACTCCCAAGCCCATGCTCTATCCACTAACCCACCCTGGCACCTCACCCCCTGCCCCACAGCACTTAGGGACATATCCTTATATTCTTCCTTCACCCCTATGTGTAACTTATTTTAATGCCTGTCTCCCTCTCTAGCCTGTAAATTCCTCATGGATAGAAGGATAATGTCCATCAGGTACCTTGCATTGTACTCTCCCAAGGGCTTAGTACAATGGTCTCTATTGCACCCTACTCTCCCAAGGGCTTAGTACAATCCTCTGTACATAATAATGCTCAAAAAAAGTAATTAAGTGATTAAAGAGTAACAATTGAAAATATAACACTATACAACAAAATGTCTCTGTTTCATGATAGCATGCATTTGTTATGCTTAATTTGGGTAGGCTGAAGTGATGCAAAGTTGACATGCCTTTCCTATGCTTTCAGTCACTCAGTCAGTCAATCGTATTTATTGAGCACCTACTGTATGCAGAGCACTGTACTAAGCTCTTGTGAGAGTACAATATAGCAAAAAAAAAAAAACCAGACACATTCCCTGCTCTCAATGAGCTTTCAGAAGCCTCTCAATATATTTCATGATATCATATATTGCTCAAAAAATACAGCACAAGCTCTAATGAGCTAAAAAAAAAAAAAACACTCCAGAAATGAGGTGGAGTGGGGGTGAGGAAGGCATGGGTTGCATTGGTGCCCAGGACTGGAGAAAATCCCATGATATGGAGCTATTCTGGGTAAGATGGGATGGGGCAAAGGAGTCCCAGTGAAAGCAGCAACGGAGCTTGATGGGAATAAAAATAGAAAAGATGTGGCTATTAATGCTAGTGTCCTATTTTCATTATGTCCCAATGTGTGCTTTAGAGAAGCTCCCATTGCTTCTCTTCTATTTGACTGTAAAGCTTAATGGCAGAGGCTGTATCTTTAATATGTTCCCTAAGTGCATTTGTTAGGTTCAAGCTCTGTTTCATTACTCTAATCTTACAGCATGGCTTACTTTTCATCAATGCACACCATTGGATCCAATCACATAGTTCTGTTCAGGAGTATTCCTAGATAAGGTTTGGAAAACGGCTCTGAGGACATGAGCCAGCTATGCTTCCAAGTGTGCTCACTATCACCTAACCAGGCCCTGGGGTGCCCTCCAGGGAAATGGATGTGAATTTAAGGGATAGTAAAGGTGAAGATGCTTTCACCAGGCCACAGATGGACTCTGCCGGGATGCTTGTGCAAACAACAGCAGGAAATCTGTCTTCAACACAGTAGAATGCATTGGTTAGATCGGAGCATTTTTGAAGAACATAATAATAAATAACTGCAGTATTTGTTAAGTGCTTACTATGTGCCAGGCAACATACTAAGAGCTGGGGTGGATACAAGCAAATCGGGTTGGACACAGTCTCTGTTCCAGATAATAATAATAATGATGGCATTTATTAAGCGCTTACTATGTGCAAAGCCCTTTTCAAAGCACTAGGGAGGTTACAAGGTTATCAGGTTGTCCTATGGGGGGGCTCACAGTCTTCACCCCCATTTTACAGATGAGGTAACTGAGGCACAGAGAAGTTAAGGGCTTGCCCAAAGTCACACAGCTGACAATTGGCGGAGCTGGGATTTGAACCCATGGCCTCTGACTCCAAAGCCCGTGCTCTTTCCACTGAGCCACACTGCTTCTCTGGGGCTCACAGTCACATGGGGCTCACGGGCTCAATCCTCATTTCACAGATGAGGTAACTGAGGGCCAGAGAACTGAAGTGACTTGCCCAAGGTCACAGGGAAGACAAGTGGAGGAGCCAGAATTAGAACCTTCTGACTCCTAGGCTCAGGCTCTATCCACTAAGCCATGCTGCTTTTTGACATACTGTTCTGATGGAAAATAATTACCAACCACAGCTTTATGTATCAATTTATCCCTTGCCTATTTTCCTTTCTTCTCATGCAGTAATATTCAAGTTGATATTCTGGCCACATCCAAAAGAGTTGTTCAAATAATGAGGCCCAAAGTAGACTTTGACCTCAAGAAGCTGCATAATCAAGATAAAAATAACTTATATTTATCTGAATTATGTCCCTTCTCTGCTTCCCTTCAAATAAATAGGTCTTACCTGAATGATTTTTGATGATTAGCATGATGTTTTAAGAATTTAGCCTCAATTTGGAAGGTGAGACCCACCCTATAAAAAATTAAAACAAAAAAAACCCTTTGTTTCAAACAGCTGTTCAGTTTATTGAGGACAAATTTTAGACGGAAAACTTTTGAATTTGGGTGTCCTTAGGTCAAACTTAAATAATGAAAGAACAAAATGCATTAAACAAAGTCACTACAGAAACATGGAAAGGAAGAGGTTTACCCTTTGGGATTGCTAAACGATTTACCAAAATGATCTAGGTTAGTCTTGAGTTGAAATGGCGGTCATCCAGACTTTTCATCACGACACACCTTGCGGGAAATTCCCAGTGGTGATCATGTCAGATTGTGCTAAACATTCCCAATTAAAAGATCAATACAGAAAGGAGAGGTTGTTTTTGGGCAGAGGCTTCAAAAGGATTCTGAAACCAGGAAGCCACAGCAGAGATTGTGAGCCGCTGCTAAAAACAAAGATAAAAACACAATAGAGAATCTAAGAGAGAAACATGTGGTCCCATATTAGTCCTTTTAGCCACAAAGCCTCCCCACATCAGACAGACATCAATCATATTTATGGAGCACTTCCAGTGTGCAGAGCACTGTATTAAGTGCTTGGGAGAGTACAACATTACAGAGTTGGAATACAAGTTCCCTGCCCACAATGAATTCACAGTCTTATAATGTAAGTTCCCTGTAGACAAGGTGGGAGGTGTGTCTATAAAGTCTGTTGAATTGTACTTTCCCAGCATTTAGTACAATGCTCTGCAAACAGCAAACATTCTGTAAATACCTTTGACGGATTGATTTCAATCCCTCCTAAATTCCCACCTCCTCCAGTATGTCTTCCCTGATAAATTCCTCAGCACCCTGAGTCATATCATCCCCTCAGCCAACTTCAGCAATTATGAACATATTAACACCTTCACTGATGTTTGTATATAAATATCTGGTCAATTTATTTCATGATGATGCTGATGATGATGATGGCATTTATTAAGCACTTACTATGTGCAAAGCACTGTTCTAAGCGCTGGGGAGTTTACAAGGTGATCAGTTTGTCCCACGTGAGGTTTACAGTCTTAATCCCCATTTTACAGATGAGGGAACTGAGGCCCAGAGAAGTGAAGTGACTTGCCCAAAATCACACAGCTGACAAGTGGCGGAGCGGGGATTCGAACCCATGACCTCTGACTCCAAAGCCCGGGCTCTTTCCACTGAGCCACGTTTGGCCCCTTTAGTGGTAAATATTTTCATGCTTGTCTCTGCAATTAGAGTATAAGTGGGCAGCGAATATAACATTTCATTACTCTGTATTTCCCAAGTTCCTTGTGCAGAGCACAGCACAAATTAGACACTTGATAAAGGCTTGTACTACTGCTGCTACCGCTCCTATTCATTCATTCAATCGTATTTATTGAGCACTTACTGTTTGCAGAGCACTGTATTAAGCGCTTGGGAAGTACAAATCGGCAATATGCAGTCCCTACCCAAGAACGGGCTCACAATCTAGAAGGGGGAGACAGACAAAAAAAACCACAGAACAGACAGGTGTCAATATCAGCAGAATAAAAAGAATTATAGCTATATACACATCATTAATAAAATAAATAGAATAATGAATACATATAAATATACACAAGTGCTGTGGGGGGGAGAAGCAGAGTGAAGTATAGACTGAAGTGGGGAGAGACAGGAGGATGGGAGATCAGAGAGGAGGCTGATGCAGTAATCCAGTCGGGATAGGATGAGATTGAACCAGCAAGGTAGCAGTTTGGATGGAGAAGAAAGGGCGGATCTTGGCGATGTTGCGGAGGTGAGACCGGCAGCTTTCGGTGACGGATTGGATGTGTGTGGTGAATGAGAGAGCAGAGTCGAGGATGACACCAAGATAGGAGGCTCGTGAGACTGGAAGGATGGTAGTGCCATCTGCAGTGATAGGAAAGTCAGGGTGAGGACAGGGTTTGGGAGGGAAGATAAGGAGCTCAGTCTTGGACATGTTGAGTAGGACATGTTACTAGTACCACTACTATTTATACAGTGCCTGACACACAGTAAACACTTAACAAATACCATTACTACTACTACTTTAGTATTTTTTGGTATTAAGTGCATACCATGTGCTAGGCACTGTATTAAGTGCTGTAGTAGAATCTACCTAGTCAGGTTAGACCCAATCCATGTACTAAATAATAACTATGGTACGTTTTAAGAGCTTTCTAAGTGTCAAGCACCATTCCAAGCACTGGCGTAGATACAAGTCAATCAGGATGGACACAGTCCCTGTTCCGCACGGGACTCAGTCCCTGTTCCACACGGGACTCACACTGTTAATCCCCATTTTACAGATAGGGCAAAGAGAATTTAAGTGATTTGTCCAAGATCACACAGCAAATAAGTAAGTGGAGTCAGTATTAGAACCCAAGTACTTCTGCCTGTGAGCCCACTGTTGGGTAGGGACTGTCTCTATATGTTGCCAACTGGTACTTCCCAAGCGCTTAGTACAGTGCTGTGCACACAGTAAGTGCTCAATAAATACAATTGATTGGTTGATTGATTGTCTCCCAGGCCTGTGCTCTTTCCACTAGGCCACACTGCTTCTCTTTTACATGCAGTGGAGATGAATCAAAACTTTAATTCTTGAGTCTTGATCTTCCAGTGAGAGAACTTACGGTAAGGAGTTTGGTATCTCTGTCTGATATTTAAAGTGGCAACACTGTGCTATTTCACATGATTCAATCAGTCAGTCAGATTTATTGAATGCTTAACATATGTAGAGCATGTTACTAAGCACTTGGGAAATGCACTGCAATGGAGTTCGGAGATGTAACCCCTGCCCACAAGGACCTTACTATCCACAGAGGGAAGCAGAGTGGCCTACTGGAAAAGGCATAGGCCTGGGGGGACAAAGGACCCGGGTTCTAATCCTGGTTCTGCCACTTGCCTGCTGCAAGACCTTGGGGAAGTCATTTACCTCCTCTGTGCCTCAGTGTCTTTATCTGTAAAATGACAATTAAGCACACTCCCTCCTCCTTAGACTATGAACCCCATGTGGGACAGGGACTGTGCCCAACCTGTCAATCTCATACCTACCCCAGCACTTAGTACAATGTTTGGCACACAGTAGGTGCTTAATCAATACCATGATTATGATTATAGGGAGAAACAGACATTAAAATTGATTAGGAGGTTGGGGAAATGGCAGAGTAAATATATCATAAATACCATGAGGAACAAAAACATTGCAAAAAGGCACAGGAAAAACCCTGAAAAATATTACAGGTTGCCATAAAGTGCTAGATAGATGAGAATCCAAGTGACTTTAAAATCAATTTAAGTGTCTTTGATTTATTTGTCAGCAATGCCCTGCAGGCTAATTTAGGCCTAGACACTGAAATTCGCGCTAATAGAATGTTGTCTTCAACAAGTTTTCAGACAAGTGTAAAATATTTATCAACGCACAAAAAATGTTGATCGACTACTCAGTCAATCAATAGCATTTAGTATCTGTTGTATGCAAAACATTATGCTAAACCCTAGGGAGGGTAAAAATGAGTTTAAAGACAAAATCCCTGACCTTGAGGAGTTGATAATTTAGTGAGGGAGATAGCCAAAAAATAAATTACACACAATCAATCATATTTATTGAGTACTGTACTAAGCATTTGGGAGAATACAACAGAGTTGGTTATACAGATATAATAATGATTGTATTTGTTAAGCGGTTACTATGTGCCAAGCACTGTTCTAAGCACTGGGGTAGATACAGGGTAATCAGGTTGTCCCACGGGGGCTCTGAGTCTCAATCCCCATTTTCCAGATGAGGGAACTGAGGCCCAGAGAAGTGAAGTGACTTGCCCAAAGTCACACAGCTGACAAGTGGAGGCGCCGGGATTAGAACATACAACCTCTGACTCCCAAACCCGGGCTCTTTCCAATGAGCCATGCTGCTTCTTATATAAGAATGTAGATATTTGTTAAGCACTTAGTATGTGCCAAGCACTGTTCTAAGCACTGGGGGGATACAAGGAAATCAAGGTTGCCCACGTGGGGCTCACAGTCTTAATCCCCATTTTACAGATGAGGAAACTGAGGCACAGAGAAGTGACTTGCCCAAAGTCACACAGCTGACAAGTGGCAGAGCAAGGATTAGAACCCATGACCTCTGACTCCCAAACCCGTGCTCTTTCCACTGAGCCACGCTGTAAATAAGGTACATATGTAAATATATACAGATAGAAAGAAAATAATAATAATAATGATATTTTTTAAGCACTATGTGTCAAGCACTTTTCTAAACTCTGGAGTATATACAAGGTAAGCAGGTTGTCCCACGTGCAGTTTACAGACTTAATCCCCATTTTACCGATGAGGGAACTGAGGCACAGAGAAGTGAAGTGACTTGCCCAAAGTCACACAGCTGACAAGTGGCATACTGGGATTAGAACCCATGGCCTCTGACTCCCAAGCCCAGGCTCTTTCTATTAAGCCTTGTGTAGTTTGATGGAAGAGCTGTGCGTCAGAAAGAAAAAGATATTAGAGAGATGGCTATGTGGATAAGTAAGCCCTTGAATACTAAAGTATGTAAGAAGGTATCTACAGAAATACTTGGGGTAATACAGAAGTTTAGAGGCAGCACTGAGGTGTTTATATGGTATATGAACGGAGGAGAAAACAGAGTTATCAGAGAAGCCTCCTGGAAGAGGGGCAGTGTGGCTCAGTGGCAAGAGCACGGGCTTTGGATTCATGGGTTCAAATCCCGGCTCCGCCAACTGTCAGCTGTGTGACTTTGGGCAAGTCACTTTAACTTCTCTGTGCCTCAGTTACCTCATCTGGAAAATGGGGATTAAGATTGTGAGCCCCATGTGGGACAACCTGATCACCTTGCATCCCCCAGCGCTTAGAACAGTGCTTTGCTAGTAAGCACTTAACAAATGTCATTATTATTATTATTATTATTATTATTATTATTATTATTAAAATGGGGATTAAAACTGCGAGCCCCCTGTGGGACAACCTGATCACCTTGTAACCTCCCCAGTGCTTAGAATAGAGCTTTGCACATAGTAAGCCCTTAACGAATACCATCATTATTATTATTCTTATAAGAGGTGGGATTTCAGAAGGGCAATGAAGATGGGGAAAGCTGTGGCATGGTTAATTTGAAGGGAAAGGGACTTTGTGGCAGGAGGAAGGTTACGAGTAAAGAAAGTCATGTATTATGACCGTATTGGGAGAGATGAGAATGAGGCATAGTGAATATGTTAGCTTGAAAAGTTGAAGAGGACAAGATTCAGTAGTATTTCAGTCATATTTATTGAGCACTTACTGTGTGCAGATAACAGTACTTAGTGCTTAGCCCTGTCCTTACAGCTTATTAGACTGTGAGCCCGTTGTCAGATTGTGAGTCAGTTGTTGGGTAGGGACCGTCTCTGTATGCTACCGACTTGTATTTCCCAAGCGCTTAGTACAGTGCTCTGCACACAGTAAGTGCTCAATAAATATGATTGAATGAATGAATGAATAAATCATGTGCAACAGTAGAAGAGAATGGATAAGGTAGAGGCAGAGTGCTGATGGAGTGCCTTAGCACTGTGTTGCTCATCTCCCAGCTTCAGGCCTGTCTCCTCTCCAACTGGTACTGCATTCTATTTCCAGTAAGGTGTTTCTTAAAAAAACCATTCCACACACATCAACCACTCCTCAAAAATCTCTAATAGCTGCATAACCATCGCCAAAGCAGAAACGTCTCACAGTGGAAAGAGCCCGGGCTTGGGAGTCAGAGGTCATGAGTTTTAATCCCGGCTCTGCTACTTACCAGCTGCATGACTTTGGGCAAGTCACTTAACTTCTCTGTGCTTCAGTTACCTCATCTGGAAAATGGGGATTAAAACTGTGAGCCCCACATGGGACAACCTGATTATCTTGTATCTACCCCAGTGTTTAGAACAGTGCTTGGCACATAGTAAGCACTTAACAGATACAATTATTATTATTATTACTCAAGCATTTCTCTATCCCCAACTATCCTCATTTCTTTCTCACTACAACCCAGCTTGCACTCTTTGCCCCACTAACATAGCCACTACTCTTTGATCTCATCATTCTTGCCATCTAATCTGTACTCCTGTCTGGAACTCTCTCCCCTTTATATCTGACAGACAATCAATCAATCAATCAATCAATCGTATTTATTGAGCGCTTATTATTATTATTATTTGAATCCATACCCTCTAAGCTCTTTGGTACTCACCCCATCCCCATAGCATATATATACATGCAACTGAGTACCTGTAAATGTAACCTTGCACTCAGTTGCTTTACCAAACTGTAATTTATTTTAAATGCTAGTCTTCCTAGCTAGATTTTAAGATAATTCAGGGCAAGTATCCTGTCTACCTACACTACTGGACTCTCCAAAAAGGTTTGCACAGTGCTCTTCACACAGTAAGCAGTCAATTCATTCATTCATTCAATCTTATTTATTGAGAGCTTACTGGGTGCAGAACACTGTACTAAGCTCTTGGGAAGTACAAGTCGGCAACGTATAGAGACGGTCCCTACCCAACCACAGGCTTACAGTCTAGAAGGGGAGACAGACAACAAAACAAAACATGTAGTCAGGTGTCAAAATTGTCAGAACATATAGAATTATGGCTATATGCACAACATTAACAAAATAAATAGAATAGTAAATATGTACAAGTAAAATAAATAGATTAATAAATATGTGCAAATATATATAACTGCTGTGGCAGTTAATAAATACCATTGATTGATTAAAATCACTTGTTCTGAGTCTCTGCTTACATGTAAAGGTAATTATTGAAAGTTTTTCATGTGTTTTTTTTTAAGTTTCTCCTATGTGTCAAGCACTATTCTAAGCACTGGGGTAGACACAAGTTTAACAGGTTGCACACAGTCCCTGTTACACATGGGACTCACCATCTAAATTGGAGGGAGGAGGATTTAATCCCCATTTTACAGATGAGATAACTGAGGTACAGGAAAGTTAACTGACTTGCCCAAAGTCGCAACAGCAGGTACATGACCGAGTTGGAATTAGTACTCAGGCCTATACTCTTTCCACTAGGCCGCACTGCTTCCTTTCTTTATGGTATTTGTTAAACATTTACTATGTGTCAAGCACTGTTATATGCACTGGGGTAGATAGTGGTTTATCAGGTTGGACATGGGTCACGGTGTGAGGGAGACATGGGTAGAACACCCTTATGATGTATGATCCAGACAGCACAGTGAAGTGTGGGCTAGAGACAAGAGGGACTGGAAATAGGGTGACAAGCAAGGTGGCTGATACAGAAGTCTAGCCAAATCTGTATATTGTGCTCTCCCAAACACTTAGTACAGTGCTCTGCACACAATAAGACCTCAATAAATATGATTAATGCTTGCTTGATTGGTTGATACCCAGACAAGGTAGAGGCCATTTGAGAATCAAGAGGAAGAGGTATATCTGGAAAAGAGTTTGGATGAAAAATGATTCATCCTCCCTATATATAGCAAACACATGTCATAAAACAAATGCAATTGGCATATGCTTGTTCTGACCCATCATACCCCCTTTCCTGGACCTAAGTCATTTGAGATCTGGCTATTTTCAGGAATGGCCTGTAACACATTCCTAAGCCTGTGTTTTATGTTCCATCCCACATTAAGGGCAGGCACTTACAAGTGCTAACTTGTTTATTTACTGAAGTAAAGATATATGCGTGATTTCACTTCACATTGTCCTTGTACTTCCAATATTCCTGGGTTGACATTTGATGTATGTGAAACATCTATTATGTTTATAACCCCTCACTGAGAATAATTTATCTCTTTCTACTTTTCAATTCCTTTCACAGTTTTAAAGGTTTTTCTTAGGTCACCTCCAAATGTCTTCCTGCCATAGGTCTAACCACAATAAAGGATATTAGGGGAATTCTATGCGTAATATTAAGCTTGGGGTGAGCTAGGGCTGACAATTATTTATTCAATTATATTTATTGGGTGCTTAGTGTGTGCAGAGCTCTGTACTAAGCACTTGGAAAGTACAATTCAGCAACAGAGGCAAACCCCGCCCAACAACGGGCTCACTGTCTAAAAGTGGAGAAACAGACATCAAAACAAGTAAACGGGCATCATTAGCCTCAATATGAACAGAATTATAGATGTGTAAACATAAATAATAAAATAAATAGAATAATAAATTTGTACATATACACAGTGCTGTGGGGCAGGGGGGGTGGTAGAGTGATGGGGAGGGGAGGAGGAACAGAGCGGGTCATAGTCATGGAAGAACTCCTTGAGGAAGTGAGCTTTCAGCAGGGATTTGAAGGGGGAAAGTGTGCTAGTCTGGCAGATGTGAGGAGGGAGGGCATTTGAGGCCAGAGGTAAGAGAAGCAGCGTGGCTCATCATCATCATCATCATCATCATCAATCGTATTTATTGAGTGCTTACTATGTGCAGACCACTGTACTAAGCGCTTGGGAAGTACAAATTGGCAACATATAGAGACAGTCCCTACCCAACAGTGGGCTCACAGTCTAAAAGGGGGAGACAGAGAACAAAACCAAACATACTAACAAAATAAAATAAATAGAATAGATATGTACAAATAAAATAAATAAATAGAGTAAAAAAATATGTACAAACATATATACATATATACAGGCTCAGTGGAAAGAGCACAGGCTTTGGAGTCGGAGGTCATGGGTTCAAATCCCATCTCCACCAATTGTCAGCTGTGACTTTGGGCAAGTCACTTAGCTTCTCTGTGCCTCAGTTACCTCATCTGTAAAATGGGGATTAAGACTGTGAGCCCCCCATGAGACAACCTGATCATCTTGTAACCTCCCAAGTGCTTAGAACAGTGCTTTGCACAAAGTAAGCACTTAATAAATGCCATTATTATTATTATTATTATTATTATTATTACGTGGGCCGGGGTCAACGGTGGAACAGGCGAGAACGAGGCACAGTGAGAAGGTTAGCCACAGAGGAGCTGAGTTTGTGGGCTTGGCTTTAGGAGAGAAGGGAGGGGAACAAAGAAAGGGCAAGGTGATGGAGGCTTTGAAGCCAGTAGTGAACAGTTTTTGCTTGATACGGAGGTTGATAAGTAACCACTGGAGATTTTTGAGGAGTAGGGTGACATGCCCCAAACTTTTCTGTAGAAAGATAATCCGATTAGAAGTCGAGAATTCCATTTATGCCTGACACTGTGGTGTGGTGGAATCCAAATCTCCGAGTTTCCAGACCCCTCCAGGCTCGTATCTCCTCCTGCCTTCAGGACATCTCCATCTGGATGTCTGCCCACCAACTAAAACTCAACATGTCCAAGACTGAACACCTTATTTCCCTCCCAAACCCCGTCCTCTCCCTGACTTTCCCGTCACTGTAGACAGCACTACCATCCTTCCCATCTCACAAGCCCACAACCTTGGTGTTGTCAATGTCTCTGGGGATGCTTTGCCCAAGGGGCAGGACCTTTCCTGTGGTGAAAAGGCCCCAGAGGCCTCCCTCCCTGGGACCCCGCCACCGCCTTCCGACTTTTACATGCACACACGCACGCGCACGCGTATGCTCCGTGGAAAGAGCATGGGCTTTAGAGTCAGGTCATGGATTCAAAACCCAACTCTGCCAATTGTCAGCTGTGTGACTTTGGGCAAGTCACTTAACTTCTCTGTGCCTCAGTTACCTCATCTGCAAAAATGGGGATTAAGACTGTGAGCCCGCCATGAGACAACCCGATCACCCTGTAACCTTCCCAGCGCTTAGAACAGTGCTTTGCACATTGTAAGTGCTTAATAAATGTCATTATTATTATCCTTGACTCCACTCTCTCATTAGCCCCACATATCCAATCCATCACCAAAGCCTGCCGGTATCATCATCATCATCATCAATCGTATTTATTGAGCGCTTACTATGTGCAGAGCACTGTACTAAGCGCTTGGGAAGTACAAATTGGCAACATATAGAGACAGTCCCTACCCAACAGTGGGCTTACAGTCTAAAAGGGGGAAACAGAGAACAAAACCAAACATACTAACAAAATAAAATAAATAGAATAGATATGTACAAATAAAATAAATAGAGTAAAAAATATGTCCAAACATATATACATATATACAGGTGCTGTGGGGAAGGGAAGGAGGTAAGATGGAGCGATAGAGAGGGGGACGAGGGGGAGAGGAAGGAAGGGGCTCAGTCAGGGAAGGCCTCCTGGAGGAGGTGATCTCTCAGCAGGGCCTTGAAGGGAGGAAGAGAGCTAGCTTGGCGGATGGGCAGAGGGAGGGCATTCCAGGCCCGGGGGATGACGTGGGCCCGGTGTCGATGGCGGGACAGGCGAGAGCGAGGTACGGTGAGGAGATCAGCGGTGGAGGAGCGGAGGGTGCGGGCTGGGCTGTAGAAGGAGAGAAGGGAGGTGAGGTAGGAGGGGGCGAGGTGACGGACAGCCTTGAAGCCCAGGGTGAGGAGTTTCTGCCTGATGCGCAGATTGATTGGTAGCCACTGGAGATTTTTGAGGAGGGTAGTGATATGCCCAGAGCGTTTCTGGACAAAGAAAATCCGGGCAGCAGCATGAAGTATGGATTGAAGTGGAGAGAGACACAAGGATGGGAGATCAGAGAGAAGGCTGATGCAGTAGTGTAGACGGGATAGGATGAGAGCTTGAATGAGCAGGGTAGCGGTTGGGATGGAGAGGAAAGGGCGGATCTTGGCAATGTTGTGGAGCTGAGACCGGCAGGTTTTGGTGACGGCTTGGATGTGAGGGGTGAATGAGAGAGCGGAGTCGAGGATGACACCAAGTTTGCGGGCTCGTGAGACGGGAAGGATGGTAGTGCCGTCAACAGAGATGGGAAAGTCAGGGAGAGGGCAAGGTTTGGGAGGGAAGACAAGGAGTTCAGTCTTCGACATGTTGAGCTTTAAGTGGCGGGCAGACATCCAAATGGAGATGTCCTGAAGGCAGGAGGAGATGCGAGCCTGGAGAGAGGGGGAGAGAGCAGGGGCAGAGATGTAGATCTGGGTGTCATCAGCGTAGAGATGATAGTTGTATCACCTCTACAACATTGCCAAGATCTGCCCTTTCCTCTTCATCCAAACCACTACCTTGCTGGTTCAATCTCTCGTCCTATCCCGACTGGTTTACTGCATCAACCTCCTTTCTGATCTCCCATCCTCTTGCCTCTCCCCACTTCAGTCTATACTTCACTCTCTGCCCAGATTATCTTTGTACAGAAACGCTCGGGGCATGTCATTCCCCTCCTCAAAAATCTCCAGTGGTTGCCTGGCAATCTTCAAATCAAGCAAAAACTCCTCAAACTCAGCTTCAAATCTCTCCATCGCCTCACCCCTTCCTATCTCACCTCCCTTCTCACCTTCTACAGCCCAGCCCATACACTCCACTCCTCTGCCGCTAACCTTCTCAATGTGCCTCGTTCTCGCCCATCCTGCCATCGACCCCTGGCCCACATCCTACCTCTGGCCTGGAATGCCCTCCCTCCAAACATCTGCCAAACTAGCTCTGTTCCTCCCTTCAAAGCCCTTCGGAGAGTTCACCTCTTCCAGGAGGCCTTAGCAGACTGAGCCCCCGCTTTTTTTCCTCCCCTCCCCTGCTTCCCCTCCTCATCACTGCCCTCTCTCCCTCTACCCTACCCCTTCCCCTCCCCACAGCACTTGTGTACATATTTACTACTCTATTGACGATATGTATATAGCTATAATTATTTTTATTCTGATGGCATTGACATCTACTTGTTTTGTTTTGTTGTCTGTCTCCCCCTTCTAGACTGTGAGCCCGTTGTTGGTAGGAACTGTCTCTATATGTTGCCGATCTATACTTCCCAAGCGCTTAGTACAGTGCTCTGCACACAGTAAGCACTCAATAAATATGACTGAATGAATGAAATAGTGAAAGTGAGATCAACCTCTGATCCTTGGAGACTCTTTAATGGAAGTGCTTGATAAGAAGCAGGAATCCAGCGTTATAACAAAAATCCCTGGCATAGACCCTCAGTAGGTGATTAGGCGATGCACTGGGACAAAGCCTGCACCTTTTTACCTCCATAGTACCTTCCCAAGTTGCACAATAGTGAGTGAGTAAGCTCATAGTGGGGCGGGAATGTGTCTGCTAACTCTGCTTTATTGTGATCTCACAAGCGCTTAGTACAGGGCTCTGCATGTAGTAAGTGCTCAATAAGTACCATAACCAATGCTCAGTGAATACTACTGATTATTTGATCATGGAAAGTTAGCTAAATCAGAGTCTCAGGGGTGCCAGTGTATGGGTAGTCATAGTTCCTTAGAACCTAGAAGAAACACAATTTTTGGAGAAAAGAGAGAGAAAAGGAAGGTTGAAAAGCATAGTCCAAAGATGCTACATTTTCTGTGAAGTCAACAGGATCAGTGAACAGATATACCCAGAGAATACATAATGAAGCAATTGACTCAGGATGCCCCATCATCATCATCAATGGCATATATTGAGTGCTCACTATGTACAGCACTCTGTACTAAGCTCTTGGAAGAGCACAGTATAATAGCATTGGCACATTTCCTGCCCATCCATAGGGGAGGGGAGGCAGTGCTGTGTGGCAGGGAGGTTGTCCAGGAGGTAGTATCGTTATTTATTAATGTCCAAGAATCTGCCCACTGGAAGTGGCACAGGTGGGAATAGGGTTCGGATGGGAGAGTGCCATGCCACTTAAGGGTCAAGGGTCAGGGTCACTAAGAAAAACATTAGAAATGTGGGGGTTCAAATGGATGAGAAAGGGAAGCTTTCCCCATCTTATGGGCAACAAAACGTCTGAGGTTGGCTCTGTCAGTGAAGCAGCCATTGGAAGGAGAGGAGTGTGGAAGATGATATTCTGACTAATGTGACACTGTGTATAAATCCTGATCACTTGAGAAGATGCTCCAGACTAACTTGGAAACTGCAATTGTAAGAGGTCTTTCAAATATTTTGAAGGAAGATGGATGTTGATTTCTTGTCCAGAAAGGAATCCAGAAAGAAACAGCTTTTTTGAGTGGAGGCTTTGAGAGGATTTTGCACAAAGCCATCATGACATGCAGTGAGACAGTGTTGTAACATAACATTCACTTATTCATCTCCATTTGTTGACATGCTAGCAGATATCATTTTTAACAAAATATTGTAGCATAATATTGTCTCTCTCAGTCAATGGTGAGATGAAATACTAATGAAATAAAAAAGCTTCCTTCTTGTTTCAATACTGGGAAGGGTAAATCCATTGCTAGCATTAAGAAAAGGTGGAATGGAACAACTCTGTAAAGGGCATTCCAATAAACAATGACATTTCTAAAATCAGCTTTTATTGGATAGCAATAGACAGTCACTCAATTAAGGAACACTCAGTGAACCTGGAATTAAACTGTGGTGAAACGTGAATGATTTATGAGTATGACCTGGAAGGTATTCAAGGAAAGGATGAGAAGAATTAATTCTGTTTTTTCATCAGAATGTTGCAGACCAACCAAAATGAATGCAACTTCAAGACTACAAGAAAATACTGACCATTTTGTTCATTGCATACCCTTCCCAGTGCCATTTTAAGAATGAGGTTACTACACTAGCTTCAGAGCTCTTCCACCACTCATGCTGTCTTCATATTTTAGAATGTGTTCACAGTCATGAGAGAAGGGTTATCAGTGAATCAGTTGTATTTACTGAGTACAGAGCACTGTTCTAAGTGCTTGGGAGAGTATGAATGTACGAATATATTCTAGAATGACAAGACCACTCTGGACCAAATTAAGAGTTATCCATCTTGCTTAAAGAAGACTCCATGATGGTAGAATTTATCTCTAGTTCTATATGTGTCCCATTCTCACTCTGCACACACAAAAACTGCCCATTTTTATGCTGCTGTGTTTATTTGCTGTGCCTGTCACTTTGCCACCTTTTATTCACTCATCCATTCATTCAATCATATTTATTGAGCGCTTACTGTGTGCAGAGCACTGTACTAAGCACTTGGGAAGTACAAGTTGGCAACATATAGAGATGGTCCCTACCCAACAACGGGCTCACAGTCTAAAAGAGGAGATAGACAACAAAACAAAACATGTAGAAAGGTGTCAAAACCATCAGGATCCTTTTGAAGCTTCTACTCCAAAAAGGGAAGAAACATGGCACAGAGGATAGAGCACAGACCTGGAAGTTAGAAACACCTGGGTTCTAATCCTGGCTCCACCACTTATCTGCTGTGTGACCTTGGGCAAGTTGCATCAATTCTCTGTGCTTCAGTCACCTCCTCTGTGAAGTGGGATTAGGACTGTCAGCCCTATCAGGGACAGGGACTATGACCATCCTGTTTAACTTGATTAAAATGATAACAATTATTATAATTATTACATTATTATCATTATTATGGTATTTGTTAAGCACATATTATGTGCCAGGCACTGTTCTAAGCACTGGAATGGATACAAGCAAATCAGGTTGGACAGTCCCTATCCCTCGTGGGGCTCCCTGTCTCAATCCCCATTTTACAGATGAGGTAACTGAGGCAGAGAGAAGTGATTTACTCAAGATCACACAGCAGACAAATAGTGGAGCCGGGATTAGAACACATGACCTTCTGACTCCCACATCAGTGCTCTATCAACTATTTCAGCTCTTAGTATCTACTCCAGTACAGGGCCTGGTATATAATAAGTGCTTAACAATTAACATAAAAATGAATCAAATAAATAAAGAGCCACTGCCCTCTGGATTGCAGCATGCCATTCTTGTCTGTCTTGGCAATTGTCTCCCAGTTTTCAGCTGAGATGTAGCATTGGGTCAGATTTTGTTTTTTGGGTCCTTAAACCTTTTTTGGGTCTTTGTCTTCATTACTTTTGTTTCCCTAGTTTTATTTTACTTCACGGAAGATGTTTAGGTATCCTGTTGTTTAGGTATCCTCCTTACCTTTGGGAACCAGTGAAGGGGTGGTGAGGTAACAATGACCTCTAAATGATATGCAAAATTAAGTTACTTCCTTACTCCTACAAGGTGAGAGAGATAACTTTTTCTTCATCTGTCACTTTTGTGATAGTATGGAAAGGACTACTCCCCAGTTATTGTCAACTTAATTTGCCACTGATGGAGGAAGTTAGCTTCACTGCAGTAATTTGAAGCCTCATAGCTTCTGATGGGTCAAATAGAAAAGCTGGCAAGATTCTCTGGAGACTAGTAAATAGAGAAGCAGCATGGCTCAGTGGAAAGAGCACGGGCTTTGGAGTCAGAGGCCGTGGGTTCAAATCCCGGCTCTGCCAATTGTCACCTGTGTGACTCTGGGCAAGTCACTTAACTTCTCTGTGCCTCAGTTACTTCATCTGTAAAATGGGGATTAAGACTGTGAGCCCCCTGTGGGGCAACCTGATCACCTTGTAACCTCCCCAGTGCTTAGAACAGTGCTTTGCACATAGTAAGCACTTAATAAATGCTATCATTAGTAAATATATACAAGCTTGCTATTTCTCCCCCGATTCTCCTCAAATTGGGCCCATTTACAAATCCTAATGACCCAGTCCATTTAATCAATCGATTGCATTCATTAAGCACTTCCTGTGGGCAGAGCACTATACTAAGTGCTTGGGAGAGTACAGTGTAACAGACTTGTTAGACACAGTTCGATATCCCCAGTGAATTTACAGTCTACAGAGGGAGAAGACTAGATCTATGCTATACAGGGCCAGCAAAACCACCTTTGGGTTTCCTGATAGTCTCAAAACCTTTGCTTTAGGAGAACTACCTCTCCTCTGATTGCTGTGGTGTCTACTAATGTCTGTGGTAGTGATCTGCCAATAATCTCCTGCTATAGCTCATTTTTTTTGTGATGTACTTCATTGTACCTTTTAAATGGTTTATTCTGCTCTCCTGGTTTGTACTCCTTTAGTTCCCAGTGAAGTAGCAGTTCCCTCGAAGTGTAACCAACAGCCCACCATGACATGGGATGTAACAAGAGCATCAGCGTTGCCTAGTGGAAAACATACAGGCCCAAGAGTCTGAGGACCTGGGTTCTAATGCCGCCTCTGCCACTTGTCTGCTATGTGATCTTCAGCAAGACATTTAAGTTTGCTTTATCTCAGGTGACTCATCAGTAAAATGGCTTTGGAATACCTGTTCTCCTGCCCATTTAGAATATGAGCCACATGTGGGACAGAGACTGTGTGTTGCTTTAAAATTCATTCATTCATTCATTCAATCGTATTTGTTGAGCACTTACTGTGTGCAGAGCACTGTACTAAGTGCTTGGGAAGTACTAGTCGGCAACATATACAGTCCCTACACAACAATGGGCTCACAGTCTAGAAGACTTATATCTTCCCCAGTGCTTAGATCAGTTCTTGAAACCTAATGAGCATTTAACAAATACCACAAAAAGGAGAGGAGTTCTTTCTTGGGCTGTCACAAGTGGCAGAAGTTTGCAGAAGTTTACACTGCTTCAGTGTTTGACAAAGAAAAAGCTTCTCTTTTTCAAAGTTTAATCAAACAAGTGGAAAATTATATGAAAAATCTAAGTAATTCAAAATTCAAATGATCAGTACTAGGAGGACCCTAAATTTTCCTTTTCAGCCTTCCCCCACTTCCCCAATTGTTTATAGATCCATAAGAAAAAATGATTCTGAGCCCATAAATTCTTACTGTTCTTTCTGGTCAATGTAGAGCCGGCAAGAACTTGAAGCATCAACATAAAATTTTCAAACAAAATCGGCTCCTTAACATAATGCAGTTGGACCAGGAAGAAGGGATTTTAAAGTATGAGCAAAATAACAAAGTGTCTGTAAAAAATATTGGCCTTTCCAATTTATGAACTTAATTTATGGAATATTTCTGAAGCATTCGTATTTTTAAAGAAAATCACCAAATTAATTAAGGGATAAAAACCACAATAGATAATTATGGAGAAACAGCCTCAAGTTTCCTTGACTCTAAATACGATCACCTTCTCGCTAAATTAGGATGTAGACTATAGTAAGAATGATGTAATGAGCAGTTTTCTCCAAACCTCAAAGCAAATTCTAGTTAGGCAACTAAAATGACTGAAAGCTACTCACTTTCCTCGTTAATACAGTCAATCTGATGGCTTCTGCCCAGTATTAGCGGCAGAAAGACTACAGTTGACATAATGGCCAACTTCCTCCACTCAATCAAATGCTATATTTTAGTCATCCGCTGAGGTCAATGAGCAGGTGTGGCAGGGAGAATGAAGCTCCTGGAAAGACTTGCTTTTTCGATGAAGTTTTTCTGTCAATTGAATCAAAAACATGACTCATGGTGGCATTTGGCAGCTGGGAAGAAAGCTCAAGATGATTATTTTTTTCCAAATGAGGCTTGGAGAAGTCTCATATGGTGAGCAAATATCTCATTAAAGAGCCCCTGAGATTAGGGGAGGTTGATAGGTAAGAGGAGGAGTGAAAATGAAGGGTTGGAAGAAGTGGGGTAGGAAGTGGAAAAAGACAAACACACCTATGTGATGAAAAGAGAAAAAAAAATGACAGGGAAAATTGCCCTTATTTAGAAATTGTTCCCCTAAATGTCTCAAGGAAACAGTCTGAGGTACTTTCAGCTGGTGATTCACCAGTGGCATGCTCAGATACAGTTGGCTAGATCCGGTTGTCGGATGCGGTCCGCCAGCCAACTGGAACCTATTCCTGGATGATGGGATGGGAAGGGAAGTCACTCTACTTATTGCAGAAACAACCAAGGGCACGCCTGCCTTACTAATCCTCTATTGCATCAGTTTAACTTGTGATGTCTTCTTCCATGCTTTAAAAAACCCCCACAGTAATGGGGGTGATCTCTAGGGGGTTTATTTAATGTTGGAAGCAATTAAGAAGGCTGTTCCATCATCCTAGTGGATAAAGCACGGGCCTAGGAGCCAGAAGACCTGGCTTCTAATTCCAGCTCCACCATTCACCTGCTGTGTGATCTTCAACAAGTCATTTAACTTCTCTGTGCCTCCATTTTCTCAATTGCAAAATAGGGATTCAATAAACATTCTCCCTCCTAGATAGACTGTGAATACTATGGAAGACAGGGACTGTGTCCAACCTAATTAACTTGTATCTACCTTGTAGCTTGTACCTTGTAACTTGTATCTCTAGGCTGTAAACCCATTGTGGGCAGGGACTGTCTCCCTTTATTACTGTACTGTACATTCCAAGTGCTTAGTACAGTGCTTGCACACAGTAAGCGCTCGATAAATATGGCTGAATGAATGAACAAATACCACAGCGCCTAGAAAAGTTCTAGTAAGCCCTAAAAATGCCATTAAAAAAAAAGGTTTTCACTAAACTCTTTGTCCAAATTACTCCTGATTTAATATCCCACTAGGTGGCTTGCTGAAATGGTTGGGCTCAAGTACAATGACATTTTGAAGTTTTTTAGGATCTTTTTGCCAAAGGGCACTTCCTGAGCAAAACATAGGAATCAAGGTTAAGAGGCTGGCCCAAAGGTGGAATGAATCATCAGCAGCGGAGTCCATAGCGAAAATCCGTAAACTTTTCTGAACTCACACTTTCCCCACAATATGTACTTAGTATGCTCCAGTGAAAGAACAGGGCAATAAGGAATACACGGAAACTGTTTACCTTCAGATGCACTATTAAATCATCGACAGGGAAAAATATATTTGGAAGCTTCCTGAATGAGAAAGATTAACATTTGTATGATTGCTGACAGCACAGGCCATTCGATGATGTATGGATCTATGATCTTGATTATTTAGAATGAGAATATTTCCATTTATTCTCCAAATATGATATCACTCAAACTGAATTAGCCAGTGTCCTTGTAAGTCAAGTGAGAGAGCTAGTTTGTCCTTGGATACTAGCATTGTTTAAAACAGCAGTCATAATGGTTGGCTATAAAGTTGCATCCTTTGGTACTACCTATCTGTTTTTCTAGTATCTGTAATATTTTAACATATAAATATTCAAAGTGGACAACCAAATAGAAGCTAGTGGACATTCTTTGGGTGAATTTTGCGGGAACAGTTGGGCTTCCTTTTAATTAAACTTTTCTTCTGTTCTACACAAACCTTGTCTCCTTTCATTACTAAAACCCGTTCAATTCATTTGGTCCTTGCCAGTTTGAGAACAGTTCCAGGAACACGTTTAATTAGTTGAAAGAAGCCGCTTTCAGCCACTGGATTCATGGAACATACACCCTGAACATCATGTACTTGGCCTTACTACTCCCAGGGCACTGGTTTGCACCAAGATTTTCTTGGACTGCAAATGACAGACAAACAAAATGGTCAAACCTTCCAGTTTATCTCAGCCAGAAATTTCCGAAATTTCACCGTATTCATTTCATGAGAGAAATGTTGAGTCTTGAACCCAAATCCTTTGAACCCTTTCTATTTATTTGTTCTTTCCAATTTCAAAATGTGCCCAGTGCCAGAAAGGCCTCCGGGTGGACATACAAAATTTGTTAAAAAAAAATACATAAACATCAACTGAATGAAACCAAACCACAGAGGAACAAATGGGAACTTTCCAGATGGAATAATTCATATATTAGTCATCAGAGAGCCAAACCAAAAAGATAGGTCTTGAATCAGAAAAGGAACAAAATTTAGGAACATTTGGACAAGAAGGAGAGGGAAACTCCAAAACTTCATGGCCATCTGTAACAAGGAGGAAAAAAAATACAAGCATCTTGTTTCCAAAACAGTAAGTGTGGAATATGGGAATCATTTCATAAAGTAATTTAGCTACTTTCAAATGACCTGAATGACTAATAAACAGTATAAAGAGTGAACTGGTAAGTGCTAAGTGGAACCATTGGTATGCTTCATTTGCTATTCCAAAATTTGCCATTGCCTTGGCTACTACCCGGTTAGAAGTGAGGCACCTTCAGAAGATACATTAACTCTTTGAGGAAATAAAAGGCCCACGGTGTTCTAAACTTCAGCACAGAACAGATCATTTTATGTACAATGATGAATGAACATATTGCAGGGCAGGAGAGGGGAAAGGGGAAATGACTAAATATGATGGGATTTATTATGGAATAATTTCTAAAATTATTAATCTCCACAGGTGTCTGGACTGGAGTGTCTACTGAGGGATGATGTGGAGGTGACCCTGGTGATTCTAGAAAGCAGCATGGCATAGTGGATAAAGCATGGATGTGGGAATAAGAAGGACCTGGGTTCTAATCCCAGCTCTGCCACATATCTGAAGTGTGACTATGGACAAGTCACTTCACTTCTCTGTGCTTCAGTTATTTCATCTGTAAAATGGAGATTTACACTGTGAGCCTCATGTGTGAAATGGACTGCACCTAACCCAATTATCTTGTATCTGTCCCAGGTCTTAGTACAGTGCCTGGCATATAGTGAGTGCTTATTAAATTCCATAGAAAAGCTGTATTCCTTAATTGTTTTAATACAGTTTTTGTTAGCTAAAGGCAGAAGGAGGATTATATGATCTCAAGAGTCCATTTAGCCCTAAGATTTTTGTTATTCTGATTCTATTTAATGCTTTCTCCAGTTGTAAAAGATCCTAAAATATCAACGGGTGCATTGGTAGAAATGTGCAAGTCAATACTTCAAAGAGAATGGATATTCAAAACTGATGAAAAATATAGAATAATTGGAATGGGTCACTTGCTGGAACACTCTAAATTACAGCCGTTCAGCATTCTTTGGAACTGTGAAGACTAAATAGGTCATTAAGTTCTTCTATCCAGGCAGCAACTTATCATTTTTAATTATGATATATGAAATCCCTGGAAGGGGTTGCAGCTGACACTGCCATTTTCTGCTAATTGATCTGCAGATATGTCCATCAATAAGATCCTGTCTGGAGGAACCAGTCAGAGGAAGCATCCTGTAAACTTCCCTTAAAACAATGCTTTCAACTGATGGAATTTATTCAGAGAAGATCTCCCAGGGAGTGATTATCTCATAGTCTTTCATATCTTTAAGAGGCACGTCATTCTCATGTGACCCCAGGAATTTCATATTTCAGAATTTATAATGTCCTAGAATCCCTAAGGAGAGCAAGATCAGGTTTTTGCTTAAATAGGTGTACAGTGAAAATTTGAATTCCACCTGGGTCCAGGTAGGGAGCAAGGGGGTAGAGGGACACTTCCCTAGCACAGTTGAAGTATGAGCCTTTGATACGGCGGTTAATGCAGACATGGATGCAAGTTGTGCCTGATGAGTTCCCAGAGAATGTGAAGGTCTGACCCTTCTAATTGCTTCCCCCCACCACACACACACTCATAGTAGTATAAAAGAAGGAAACACTTAAAGGACCTGTAAAAGCATGGAGCTGACCTGCTACTCTGGCTTCATGGTTGCCAGTATTTAAAGGATTTGTCAAATGGCAGTATCATTGTCCATAAATGCATGGTTATTTGATGAGGCCTTCTCCACTCCCATCCTAAGAACGTCCTTGTTGACTTAGAAATGGCTATAAATTATTCATTCATTCATCCAATCATATTTATTTAGCACTTATTGTGTGCAGAGCACTGTACTAAGTGCTTGGGAAGTACAAGTAAGCAACATATAGAGATGGTCCCTACCCAACAGCGGGCTCACAGTCTAGAAAAGGGAGACAGACAACAAAACAAGACATGTGGACAGGTGTCATCAGAACAAATAGAATTAAGGCTAAATGCACATCATTAACAAAATAAATACAGTAGTAAATATGTACAAGTAAAATAAATGGAGTAATAAATCTGTACAAACATATATACAGGTGCTGTGGGGAGGGGAAGGAGGTAGGGCGGGGGGAGATAGGGAGGAGGAGAGGAAAAAGGGGGCTCATTCTGGGAAGGCCTCCTGGAGGAGGTGAGCTCTCAGTAGGGCTTTGAAGGGAGGAAGAGAGCTAGCTTGGCAGATGTGTGGAGAGAAGGCATTCCAGGCCAGGGGGAGGACGTGGGCCGGGGGTCGAAGGTGGGACTGGCAAGAACGAGGCCCGGTGAGGAGGTTAGCAGCAGAGAAGCAGAGGGTGCAGGCTGGGCTGTAGAAGGAGAGAAAGGAGGTGAGGTGGGGGGGGGGGGGGGGGGGGCAAGGTGATGGAGAGCCTTGAAGCCGAGGGTGAGGAGTTTTTGCTTGATGCATAGGTTGACAGGCAGCCACTGGAGATTTTTGAGGAGGGGAGTAACATGCCCAGAGCATTTCTGCACAAAGATGATCTGGGCGGCAGCCTGAAGTATAGACTGAAGCAGGGAGAGACAGGAGGTTGGGAGTTCGGAGGGGAGGCTGAAGCAGTAATCCAGTCGGGATAGGATTAGAGATTGAACCAGCAAGGTAGCGGTTTGGATGGAGAGAAAAGGGTGGATCTTGGCGATGTTGTGGAGGTGAGACCGGCAGGTTTTGGTGACAGATTGGATGTGAGGGGTGAACGAGAGAGCAGAGTCGAGGATGACAACAAGGTTGTGGGCTTGTGAGACGGGAAGGATGGTAGTGCCATCTACAGTGATGGGAAAGTCAGGGAGAGGGCAGGGTTTACCATTGGAACACAATGGAATGGCAGCCAGAAGGGATTTGGATTAATTTGGGAGAATCCAATATTTTACTGCATTTAGTAACAGTAATAGTAACAGTGATAACTGTGGCATTTGTTAAGCATTTACTTTGTGGCAAGCACTGTGCTAAGCATTCAGTTAGATACCAGAAAATTAGGCACAAACCCTATCCCACACGAGGCTCACAGTCTAAGTAGGATTAAGAATAAGTATTGAATGCCCATTTTACAAATGAGGAAAATGAGGCATGGAGAAATTTAGTCATATACCCAAGGTCACAAAGCAGGCAAGTGGAAGAGCCTGGATTAAAACTCTCACATCCAGGCACAAGCTCTTTCCAGTAGGCTATACTGCTTCTCCTTGGTTTTATCTCATTGTGCCCAACACTGATAGAGTCTTATTCACTTTGTCATTATTATCTCAAATGGATAGAATCATTTTTGGCGTTTCTTCATTTCAGCAGGCAGTCATCCACATAAACTCTCTTGAACCATCTTAAGTTTTGCAACTCCTGCTTGCCAAAAGTTAATTTGGAGTCTCTTTTTTGGGTCCCTGACATTTTGAATCAATAAGCTTTTACTATATAAACACAATACTTTCATTTCACAGTCAGAAAAATCATAGATTCCAAGAAATGGTGACTTTCAAGTCACTTTCACAAGTGACCTGAATATCTACTTTATTTATTAAGAAAAATAAGATTGATTAAAAACTTTGAAGTCAATGGCATCATTGCTCTGATGATAGTGTTTGCATTGGAATGGTAAAAAGGTTGTGAAATGAACAGATGAAAGAACATCAGTCAGTCCCTTTTCATAATATTATAACTGGGTTTGCTGTTGTTATACATGCTGTTCCAGTGGAACTCAAGAAAATAAACACAAGAACTGAAGATGAGCTATGCAGCCTCATGCATGTAATTAACTATGAAGGATACCCACCAACTATTGAAGAAGTGATTAAGCTTGAAGAGATCTAACTGAATCCCATATCAATCCATTTTACTAATTTATTCCACAATAACCTAAACAGGCTGCCTTTTTTTTCCAACTGTTTGCTTTTGGAAACTTGCAGAATGTTATGGGAATTGTACAGAAATACGTGTATGGTTTACTCGTGTGCAATTCAGTATTCCCCAGTGATGATGAATGGGAATAATTGTTTTTGCTCTTATTTAATTTTCATGTTTTTTAATTGAGAGGTGAATCCAATATTGATTCATTTATGTTATACTGGAGCTGATATGCTCTCCCCTTATCATGGAGAAAGATGCATTGTTGGGTGTGAAGGATGAGAATACTGTTGATTGAATAGACCATGTTACAGTGTTGACAGCCTGGGTCACTTGCTGGAACACTCTAAATTACAGCCATTCAGCTTCTGGGTCTTGGCCACATCTGACTTACTTTGGAGACAAATGTGGCTCTCAAACAGGGTTCCAGGATAAAGGCCTGGGGGGACAAGCTGAACACCCAACAATCCACAGTGTCGCTACTGCATGTGGCATCGCAACCACAGCCTACCTAAAAGTTGTGGCATTTGTGCAGTAACACTGGGCATTTTCTGACCCATGGCTTCTAGGGGTGGGATATGGTGTCAGCAACAGCTAGCCACCCAGAGCACCTTCCAGAATCAGACAGACAGGTAACTGAGCCCCACAAAAGTGAAGTGACTTGCCCGAGCTCATACATCAGACAAGTGGCGGAGTCAGGATTAGAAACCAGATCCCTCTGATTCCCAGGCCCAAGGTCTTCCACTAGGCCAGGCTACTTCTCTGGCATCAATTTTTGACACCTGCTTAATTCATTTTCGTAATATAATCCTTTAATACAGGGCTCTCTCTGAATTTCATTTGATGGCATTTTTCTGCTCCTTAGGAAAGGTCCCTTCTTACTCCTTCAATACAGATTCATCAGTCTTCCCACGCACGGTAATATTTCTCTTACCTTGCTCTTCTTGGAAAACATTTTATCTGAGCTACATCCTCTGATCCCAGTAGACAATGCCAAATTTAAACGTTTCCTTTTTCTAGTGAGAGAGATACTACTGCATCCACCTATCTATGGAGTAGGCAAGCTGCCATTATGAGGGCAACCAAAATCCCCTCTAAGATAAAGCCCACAGAGCAGGAGTCAAAGACTGAGCTGGCCTATCTATTTTATCATCAATTTAGTCTTTGGGGATTCAGAGATGAGGTTCTAATCCTCTATTATCTTTTTCCTCATAAGGAAGCAAATCCTTGGCATTCAGCAAGCTTGCTGTCTACAAGTAGATCTGTCTTGCTCTATAAAAAAACACTTATTATAGCAGGAGAGAGGGTTACTAGGTTTTATTGAATTCGATCTTTTCAAAACCTCTGAGAATCAACTCTCTCCCACAGCCATTCTCTGTTCCATGACCTGGATGGGAGTGACTGGAATTTGTAGCTGGCTTCTGGGAGCAAGAGCAGTCTTTGCCTATTCAATCCCAGGAGATGGTAAGTCTTTCTTTCTTTCTCTTTTAAAAAATCTTAAAAGTTGATGAACTCACTTTCCCCCTTGCACTTGGTTTAATCAACTTCATAGGGAAAATAAGTAATTCTTTTAACTGATCAGATTTAAAGGACTAAGTAGCAAAATGCTTAGTTGCATTCTTTACCAGGCTGAGGTTTCTTGAATTGGTCCCTTTAGCCTGCCCTGTATTATTAAAGCATAAAGGTGTGTGAGACTATTTCAAAGCTTTGGAGCCCATCACACCTTCCATTTCTCAAGGGTGAAAAATTCCCTTCCCTCCTCCATGATTCCTTAGGCTTCCAAGAAAGTCCTACGCCCATTGGTCACTCATAATGTTGACAGCCTGGCTGTCAAAAGAAGCTGGTTTTTCCAGGCAGAAAAGCTAAATTATGATCCCTCTGGGCAGGGAGCATGTTTACCAACGGGTTGCATTTCACTCTCCCAAATGCTTAGAACAGTGCTCTGTACACAGAAAATGCTCAATAAATACCACTGATAGGTTGATTTGGGGAAAATGGGATGGGTCCTGAGACTCACTGTGGTAGGCAGCTACTGAAGTGTGATTCTGTGATCAGAGAAGCAGCGTGGCTCAGTGGAAAGAGCACAGACTTTGGAGTCATAAGTAATGGGTTCAAATCCCAGCTCTGCCAATTGTCAGATATGTGACTTTGGGCAAGTCACTTAACTTCTCTGTGCCTCAGTCACCTCATCTGTAAAATGGGGATTAAGACTGTGAGCCCCCCATGGGACAACCTGATCACCTTGTAACCTCCCCAGTGCTTAGAACAGTGCTTTGCACATAGTATGTGCTTAATAAATGCTATTATTATTATTATTATTACAACTAGAATAGGTTCTACCTAGTGGGTGAGGAAGAAAGTCAGCATCTCTTCTTTCCATGAGAATTTAAACTCTTCAAGATGAAGGGTGTAAATGCCCTTTGATAAACCTCCCAACATCTTCATTTAGGAGCCTTTTTAGGTGGGTACTAGAGATGCAATGGGACTCAAAAATATTAAATTATGATTCTGGTAATCAATCAATCATAGTATTTATTTAGTGCAGAATACTGTACTAACTGCTTGGAAGAGTTACAAACCTCTTTGGGAGAGAATAATAGAGTTAACAATAATAATAGCAACCATTGTTATTGTTATTAAACAACAACTCTCTCCTCGACCCCCTCCAGTCTGGCTTCCGTCCCCTTCATTCCACGGAAACTGCGCTCTCAAAGGTCACCAATGACCTCCTGCTTGCCAAATCCAACGGCTCATACTCTGTCCTAATCCTCCTCGACCTCTCAGCTGCCTTTGACACTGTGGACCACCCCCTTCTCCTCAACACGTTATCTGACCTTGGCTTCACAGACTCCGTCCTCTCCTGGTTCTCCTCTTATCTCTCCGGTCGTTCTTTCTCAGTCTCTTTTGCAGGCTCCTCCTCCCCCTCCCATCCTCTTACGGTGGGGGTTCCCCAAGGTTCAGTGCTTGGTCCCCTTCTGTTCTCAATATACACTCACTCCCTTGGTGACCTCATTCGCTCCCACGGCTTCAACTATCATCTCTACGCTGATGACACCCAGATCTACATCTCTGCCCCTGCTCTCTCCCCCTCCCTCCAGGCTCGCATCTCCTCCTGCCTTCAGGACATCTCCATCTGGATGTCCGCCCGCCACCTAAAGCTCAACATGTCGAAGACTGAGCTCCTTGTCTTCCCTCCCAAACCTTGTCCTCTCCCTGACTTTCCCATCTCTGTTGACGGCACTACCATCCTTCCCGTCTCACAAGCCCGCAACCTTGGTGTCATCCTCGACTCTGCTCTCTCATTCACCCCTCACATCCAAGCCGTCACCAAAACCTGCCGGTCTCAGCTCCGCAACATTGCCAAGATCCGCCCTTTCCTCTCCATCCAAACTGCTACCCTGCTTATTCAAGCTCTCATCCTATCCCGTCTGGACTACTGCACTAGCCTTCTCTCTGATCTCCCATCCTCGTGTCTCTCTCCACTTCAATCCATACTTCATGCTGCTGCCCGGATTATCTTTGTCCAGAAACGCTCTGGACATATTACTCCCCTCCTTAAAAACCTCCAATGGCTACCGATCAATCTGCGCATCAGGCAGAAACTCCTCACCCTGGGCTTCAAGGCTGTCCATCACCTCGCCCCCTCCTACCTCACCTCCCTTCTCTCCTTCTACTGCCCAGCCCGCACCCTCCGCTCCTCCACCACTAATCTCCTCACTGTACCTCGCTCTCGCCTGTCCCGCCATCGACCCCCGGCCCACGTCATCCCCCGGGCCTGGAATGCCCTCCCTCTGCCCATCCGCCAAGCTAGCTCTCTTCCTCCCTTCAAGGCCCTGCTGAGAGCTCACCTCCTCCAGGAGGCCTTCCCAGACTGAGCCCCTTCTTTCCTCTCCCCCTCGTCCCCCTCTCCATCCCCCCGTCTTACCTCCTTCCCTTCCCCACAGCACCTGTATATATGTATATATGGTTGTACATATTTATTACTCTATTTATTTATTTATTTATTTATTTATTTATTTATTTTACTTGTACATTTCTATCCTACTTATTTTATTTTATTGGTATGTTTGGTTCTGTTGTCTGTCTCCCCCTTTTAGACTGTGAGCCCACTGTTGGGTAGGGACTGTCTCTATGTGATGCCAATTTGTACTTCCCAAGCGCTTAGTACAGTGCTCTGCACATAGTAAGCGCTCAATAAATACGATTGATTGATTGATTGATTGATTGATACTGTCCCAGTATATTATTATGATTCTGGTAATCAATCAATCATAGCATTTATTTACTACAGAATACTGTACTAACTGCTTGGAAGAGTTACAAACCTCTTTGGAAGAGAATAATAGAGTTAACAATAATAATAGCAACCATTGTTATTATTATTAACTCTATTATACTGTACCCATATATAATCATTGTTGTTTATCACTATACATGTCAATAGACATGATTCCTGCATTTAAGGGGATCCCCATCTAGCAGGAGAGATAGACATTAAAATAAATTACAGGCAAGAGGAAACACCAGTCTTTCCAGTGCTTCCGGGGAGAGAGGTAGGGTGAGTACCCAATTGCTTAGGTGGCATGGAATTACTGAATTGGTGATAATGTGGAGAAATAGGTTGGGGAGATGGATTAAACAGGGAAGACGTGATGGACTTTGAAGATGGGGATGGTAGTGTGTGAAGAAACCAGATGTGAAGAGGCTGGGAGTTCCAGACTTAAGGGAGGGTGGGATAGTGCTAGAGATATGAGAAGGAGGCACAGGGATTAATTACCACCTTCTCAAATATCCTTTTCCAGATTATCCAAAACTTAATAAGTACACAATCCCAATTGAGTATCAGTTGTTAATTTTGTTAACAGATTGGGTCTCCTATTCCATATCATCAGAAACCAAATCTCACAGTTAACCTAGGAAACCAGCTGGATACCTCTTTCAATTAAAGATGCAATTCAAGATGTACTCCTGTAGCTTTTCATCCTTGGAATATTAATTTGGACTTGTCTTGTTGCAGGTAATTAGGAATTATTGCAGAAAATCTGTTTAACTTCTTTCACCATCTTGCAAATATAGTGTCGTCCTTCAATTTTTCTGAACAATTGTGGGAAGAAGCAGTTTGGTATTGTGAAAAGAAGTTTCAGACTGTGAAAGTGCTGGGATTGTGTCCAAACTGATTATATTGTCTCTATCCCTGATCTTAGAGCAGTGCTTGGCACATATTAAGAGCTTAACAAATATCACTGTTATCATTATTCTAATCATTATTATTATTTATACTATAAACACGAGCCAGGATGTCAGGAGACATGAGCTCTAGTCTCAGCTTGTCTGCTGTATGACCTTGGGCAAATCATTTAATTTCTCAGTGCTTCAGTTTCCTCATCTGTAAAATGGAAATGAAATACCTCAGTAGACCGTGAACCTCATGCAGAACAGAAGTTTTGTTTCTGACCTGATTATCTTGTATTTACCCCCATGCTTATTGTGTTACCATATCCTCACGTTACTATATTTCCAATACTGCACTCCACTCTCCAGTTTACTGTTGTGGTCTCTGGGGTAAGTAGCAAATTCGAAGGACGATAGTGGTAGGCAATCAAGTGCTTAGTACAGTGTTTTGCACACAGTAAACATTCAAAAAATACAGCTGAATGAATGAAATGTCCAGCTGTGAGGACACTACTATAGTTTGGGGCCCAGGTGTTTGTGTTTAGGCTTGTGTGTTTATCTGTAAATGTAGATCGGCATCTGTGTATGTGTCTTTGGGTGTTTCAGAGAAGAAGTGAGCAAGGACCCCAACACAGCCTTGCTATAGCAAAGTTCCCACAGTGGTTCAGAATAAGTAAATATGACCAATTGTCCCACATTAGGAAGTTCAGTATTAAGTTCAGGATTTCTTTTCTCCACCCACTACTAGTAGTAATAGTAACTAGTAGCTTTCCTGGAAAATGTGCAGCATGGTCTAATGGGAAGAAAACAGTCATGGGTTGGATTTTAATCTTGCCACTGCCATTTGTTTGCTGTGTAAACTTAGGCGAGTCAGTTAGCTTCTGTATGCCTAAATTTCCTCATCTGTAAAATGAGGATTCAATACCTCCTAGTCTTCCTCTTGTTTTTACTGTGATCCTGATAGGGGGCAGCATCTGTGTCTGACCAGATTTCTAGTATCTCATATTAAGGCTTAACAAGTACTAAAATTATTGTTATTGTTGGGTACCAGTTCAGGTGGCCCATCCTGGTCTGGACTCCTAAAAATAGATTGCCTCAAGTCAAATGCAGGAGCCAGTGATGCAGAAAAGTGGCTGCATTGGTGTTGCACACCACCCTTTCCTCTCACCTCGCTCTTTCCCATCATCTCTTTTTCCTTCTACCATCTTTCCTTCTTTTCAGTTTTCTCTCAGTGTGCCTGAGGGTCTCTCTGCCTTGCTATTTTCCCTCTGCAGACCACTCTCTCTCTCTCTCTCTTTCTCTCTCTCTCTCTCTCTCTCTCTCTCTCTCTCTCTCACACTCCTCTCCTCTCTCATCCACTGCCTCTATTTCCTCTCCTCCAGTTCTTCCTTTGACCCCTTCCAATCTGGCTTCTGTTACTTTCACTCCATGGAAACTGTCCTTTCTTAGGTCACCAATAATCCTTCTTCTTGCCAAGTCCAATGACCTCTATCCTATCCTAATTCCACCTCAACCACTCAGCTTCCTTCAGTACTGTGCACCACCTACTTCTTCTATAAACATTATCCAACCTTGGTTTCAGTGACACTATCCCCTGACACTGTCCTCTCCTTGGTCTCCTCCTAACTCTCTGGGGATTCATTCTCAGTTTCATTCATTCATTCATTCAATCATATTTATTGAGCACTTACTGTGTGCAGAGCACTATACTAAGCGCTTGGGAAGTGCAAGTTGGCAACATATAGAGACAGTCCCTACCCAACAACGGGTTCACAGTGTAGAAGGGGGCTCCTTCTGCCTCCTTCGTGGAGTTCTTAGTGGGCTCCTCTTCTGCCTCCCACCCCCTAACTGTGGGGGTCCCCCAAGGTTTAGTTCTAGGTCCCCTTCTATTCTCCATCTACATCCACTCCCTTGGAGAACTCATTTGCTTCCACGGCTACAACTGCCAACTATATACAGATGATTCCCAAATCTACATCTCCAGCCCTGGTCTCTTTCCTTCTCTACAATCTCGTATCTCCTCTTGCCATCAAGATATCTATATTTGGATGTCCTGCTGACACTTCAAACTTCACATGTCCAAAATAGAACTCCTGTTCTTCCCACCCAATCCCTGTCCTCCCCGTTATTTTCCTATCACTGTAAATAGCACCACCATCCTCTCTGTCTCACAAGCCCATAATCATGACATTATCCTCAACTCACCTCTCTCACTTAACCCACATATTCAATCTGTCATTAAATCTTGTTAAATCAACCTTCACATTGCTAAAATCCAACCTTTCCTCTCCATCTATGCTGCAGTTTCTACCTAGATCCTGCTAACACCTCAAATTATACATGTCCAAAAATGTACTCCTTATCTTACCACCCAAACCGTGTCCTCCCTGTCTTTCCCATAACTGTAGACAATTCCACTATCCTTCCTATCTCACTAGCCCATAACCTTGGCATTGTCCTTCACTCATCTCTCTCATTCCAAAATATTCAATGTTTCCAAATCCTGTCAGTACAATTTTCACAATTTGCTGAAATCTGGCCCTTCCTCTCCATTCAAACTGCTACCATGCCGATCTAAGCACTTAATCTATTCCACCTTAATTACTTCATCAGCCTCCTTGCTGACCTCCCTGCCTCCTGTCTCTTCCCACTCCAGTTCACAATTCACTCTGCTTCCTAGATTATTTTTCTATAAAACTGTTCAGTCCACGTCTCCCCACTCCTAAACAACCTCCAGTGCTTGCCCATCCTCTTCCACATTATAAAGAAACTCCTTACCATTGGCCTTAAAAGTATTTGATCACCTTACCCCCAACTAACTTACCTCATTGATTGTCTACTACAACCCAGCATGTTCCCTTTGCTCCTCTAACGTCAATCTATTCACTGTACCTCAAGCTCAACTATCTCAAGACCAACCTCTTGCCTATGTTCTGCTTCTGACTTAGAAGTTCCTCTCCCTTCATATAATAATAATAATAATAATGATGACATTTGCTAAGTGCTAACTATGTGCAAAGCACTGTTCAAAGTGCTGGGGGGATACAAGGTGATCAGGTTGTCCCACGTGGGGCTCACAGTCTTAATCCCCATTTGACAGATGAGGTAACTGAGGCCCAGAGAAGTTAAGTGACTTGTCCAAAGTCACACAGCTGACAAGCGGTGGAGCTGGGATTTGAACCCATGACCTCGGACTCCCAAGCCCATGCTCTTTCCACTGAGCCACACTGCTTCTCTAACATATATGACAAACTATTGCTCTCCCCACCTTCAAAGTCTTATTAAAATCACATCTCCTCCAGGAGGCCTTCCCCAACTAGGCTCTCATTTCCCCTACTCGCTCTCCCTTCTAAATCACCCTTACACCTGGATTTGCACCCTTTGTTAGCCCTACCCTCAAACACACAGAATTATGTGTATATCCATAATTCATTGATTTATGTTAACGTCTGTCTGCCTTTCTACACTGTAGCTTCTTGTGGACAGGGACTGTGTCTACTAACTCTGTAAAGAGCATGGGCTTTGGAGTCACAGCTCATGCGCTCAAATCCCGGCTCTGCCAATTGTCAGCTGTGTGCCTTGGGGCAAGTCGCTTAACTTCTCTTGGCCTCAGTTCCCTCATCTGTAAAAAGGGGATGAAGACTGTGAGCCCCCCGTGGGACAACCTGATCACCTTGTAACCTCCCCAGTGCTTAGAACAGTTCTTTGTACATAGTAAGCAGTTAATACATGCCATCATTATTACTCTCCCATGTGCACAATACAATGCTCTGCACAGTGTAAGCACTTGCCATATATAACCGATCAATCATTCAGTCATATTCCTTGATCTTTGCGCTTGGGCCTTCTCCTCATTAATCTCTTTTTCCCTTTAGTCTAAACCCAGGTACTACATAGAGTGGTGTGTCCTTTTGGGGCTGAACTCCAGGAGAATCAGCTTGACTTAGGGGATACAGCATGGGCCTGGAGATCAGAAGGCCCTGAGTTCTAATCCTAGCTCTGCCACATGTCTACTGTGTGACCTTGGGCAAGTCACTTAACTTCTTCCTTACCTCATCTGTTAAAATGGGAACTAAGAGTGTGAGCCCCATATGGGACAGGCACTGTGTCCAACCTTAGTAACGTCTATCTACCCCAGCACTTAGAACAGTGTTTGTCACTTAGTAAGTGCTTAAAAAGTATTATCATTGTTATGAGAAGTTAGGGAAATCTACTGGGGAAAAGGGATGATCCTTGGTTAAGGATGGTATCTGGCACAGGCTCCCATCCAAATCCATAAGGGATCCATGCTGAAGCCTCTTCACCTCCAGAGTTCCCCACTCCTAGCCATAGAGCAGGGACAAACCTGTCATCAAATCTAGACAAACCCCTGTCTACTCTGTTCCAAAAGAAGTTTTACTCAAATGAAGTATTTAGCTTTCTAAATAGAGACTTGGTCCAATTCTCGTCACCACAAGAGTTCAGTCAGAAAAAGCCACAAGCATGATTAAAGGGATGAAGAATAAAGTTTTAAGGAAAGATGAAAGGAAATGAAATTTTTATCACTGAGAAGACTAATCTTAAGAACTCTTTTCATTCTACAATCCCTCATTTCTTCTTGCCTCCAGGACCTCTCCACTTGGATGACCTACTGGCATGTCAAAATGAATAACAATGATGGCAATGAGTGATAATGATAATAATAATAACAATAATGATCATGATAATGCTTGATAAGCACTTACTATGTGCCAACCACTATACTAAGCACTGAGGTTAATGCAAAATAATCAGGTTGGACACAGTCCCGCTCCCACATGGGGGCTCACAATCCTGATAGGAGGGAGTAGGATTAAATACCCATTTTACAGATGAGAAAACTGAGGAACAGAGTAATTAAGTGCCTTGCCCAAGGTCACACAGCAGAGAAAGTGACAGACTCCCAGGATCCTGCTCTATCCATTAGGCCATGCTGCACATGTCTAAAATGGAACTTCTCATCAATCCTCCTACACCCACTCTTCCATTCAACTTTCCTATGTTTGTTATATATGTTCTGATATCATAATAACAATAATAATAATGATAATAATAATGATGATGGTATTTGTTAAGCGTTTACTATGTACCAAGCACTATTCTAAGTGCTAAGGTAGATACAAGGTAATCAGTTTGTCCCACGTGGGGCTCACAGTCTTAATCCCCATTTTACAGAGGAGGTAACGGAGTCACAGAGAAGTTAAGTGGCTTGCCCAAAGTCACACAGCAGACAAGTGGCAGAGCTACATAATGATCTATCTTTACTGTCGGCTACAAGTCTTCAAAAGGTCCTGTTGAAGTTGGCAAGGGAATTGCCAAGAACAAAAGAAGTTACCTTTCACAAGAAACAATGGGCCTGAATCATGACTTTTTTTTTCCATAGTAAGGAGTGGTCCTGGACAGAGCCAAGCCACTTTGCATTCTCCTGCTTCTTTTTCTCTCTTGAGGCTGATCAAGTGAGGCCCCAAGCAGATGAGCCTAGAAACTCTAACTTTGCTGATGGAAAGGAAGGCCAAGGAGGTGGGAGTTTGATTATCTAAATTTACATTTCTTGGGATAAATCTTAGTTTGTAGTTTTAAATATTTGAATACGCTTTCTTACAGTCTTTTCAAATGTATCCCCATTATAAAATTATTTGTTAGCAGACAAGTTAATCAACATCTTACAGTTTTTCAAATTGCTCAGGCAAATTTCCCTCTAGGATTCACAACAGAATCCACATCTCTTTTATTCCTCATGACATTATCCTCAACTCACCTCTCTCACTTAACCCACATATTCGATCTGTCATCAAATCTTGTTAAATCAACCTTCACACTGCTAAAATCCAACCTTTCCTCTCCATCTATGCTGCAGTTTCTACCTAAATCCTGCTGACACCTCAAATTATCCATGTCCAAAAATGTACCCCTTACCTTACCACCCAAACTGTGTCCTCCCTGTCTTTCCCATAACTGTAGACAATTCCACTATCCTTCCTATCTCACTAGCCCATAACCTTGGCATTGTCCTTCACTCATCTCTATAATTCCAAAATATTCCTGGTTTGGAGAAGGCCTATTAATTCTTCCCATTCTAAGTATTTCATCAAGGTGACGCCTGTCGAGCAATAACACCACCAGACTTCTTGTCTCAAAAGTCTGACATCTTGGAGTCACCTTTGCAGTTCAATTGCACATCAGTGCTCCCTCACACTTTCTAGATCCACTCCTTCCTTTCCTCTAAACCAATTACCATTTCCAATCATTGTTTCTTGTCATATTGTGGCTAGATTACAAATGCAGTCTCCTCACTGGTTTCCCTGCCTACATCCTTTAAAACTCTACATTGCTATGTGGATCAGATTCTTGAAGCATCTCTCAGCACACATTATTCCACTCTTTAAAAACCCATTTTTTGTGCAATCATCTCCATCCATACCAACTAAGAACCCCTGAACACTGGCTTCAAAGTTCTCTATTAGCTTTTTGGAACTTCCACATTGTACACCTTCACCAGCTAATCCCTAACTTGAACACTTCATGCTTCCTAGCTAACCATTAAATTGTATCTTATTCTTCACTCTCTCCCCTCTGATGCTTTGCTCATACTGTTCTTAACACATCCTGCCTCTGGCATGGAACTCCCTCCCCCTTCGTATCCAACAGACCACCACTCTCCCCTCCTTCAAAGTCTTAACTAAAAATCACATCTTCTCCAAGAGGCCTTCCCTGATTAAGCCCTCATTTCCCTTACTCCCTCTCCCTTCTATCTTGATGCTGACCACTTTATCCATGTCCTGTTTTGGACATCTTAAGTGCAAGATATCAGTGGGACCTCCATGTAAAGGTGTCCTGAAGGCAGGAGGAATTACAAGACTGCAGAGAAGGCGAGAGATTCAAGATGGAAATGTGAATTTAGAAATCAACTGCATATAGTTGGTAGTTGAAGCCATGGGAGTGAGTGAGTTTTCCAAGGGAATGGGTGTAGATGGATAATAGAAGGGGACCGGAAGAGTCTTGAGGGACTCCCACAGTTAGGAGGTGGGAGGTAGAGAGGGTGGGGTAACCATGAAAAGGACTGAGAATGAGTGGCCAAAAGGACAGGAAGAGAATTAGGAAAGGACAGGGTCACTGAAGTCAAGGTTGGATAATAATGTACTTTCCAAGAGCTTAGTACAGCTCTCGGCACACAGTAAGTGCTCAAAAGTACGACTGAATGAATGAGTGAATTTCTGGGAAAAGTGGGTGGACCACAGTGTTAAAGGCAGCTGAGAGGTTGAGGAGGATTAGTGTGCAATAGAGGGCATTGGATTTAGCAAGAAGAAGATCAACTACCATTTCTAACTGGATGATTCCCAATTGCACCTCTCAAGCTCTGACCTCTTGCCGTCTCTGCAAAAGGAGATAATTGCTCACCTTAGAGAAGGCAGTTTCTATGGAGTGAAGGAGGCAGAAGCCAGATTAGAGGGCATCAAGGAGGGAACTGGAGGACAGAAAATGGAGGCAGTGATTGCAGATAATCTACTTAAGGAGTTTGAAGAGGAATGTGCAAGGAGGGAAATAGGGCAATAAATCAGGGGAGCTGTGGGGTCAATGAAGGATTTTTTAGGGAAGGAGATACATAAGACTCATCAAAAGCAGTAGGAGGGAAGCCACTGGAGAGTAAACAGTTGAAGATGGTGGTCAGGGAGAGAAGAAGGGAGGGGGCAAGTGTTTTGATAAAGTAAGAAGAGATGGGTTGCAGTTGTGTATGTAGAAGGAGTAGATTTTGAGAGGAGGAAAGAAGGTGGGAGATCTCCTCTTTAAGTACTGCTAAGAAAGATACGAGATTTGAAGATGGAGTAGGAGGAGGGGAGGCCTGGAGAGGAACAGGGAAGATTTTAGCGGGTGGGGAGGTTCATTCATTCATTCAATCATATTTATTGAGCGATTACTATGTGCAAACTAAGCACTTGGGAGAGTAATAATAATAATAATGGCATTTATTAAGCACTTACTATTTGCAAAGCACTGTTCTAAGTGCTGGTTACAGTATTCATTCATTCATTCATTCATTCAATCATATTTAGTGAGTGCTTACTGTGTGCAGAGCACTGTACTAAGCAGTATAACAACAGACACATTCCTGCCCACAATGAAATCACAGTCTAGAGGGGGGACAGACATTAATATGAATAAATAAATAGATGAATAAATAAATTACACATATATACAGATACATGCATCCTTGCTGTGGGGATGGGAGGGAGGATGAATGAAGGAGGAAGTAAGAGCTGCACAAAAGAGAGTGGGAGAAGAGGAGAGGAGAGCTTGGTCTGGGAAGGCTTCTTGGAAAAGATGTGCCTTCAATAAGGTTTTGAAGTGGGGCAGAGCAATTATCTGTCTGATAGGAGGAGGGAGGGCATTCCAGGCCAGAGGTAGGATGTGGAAGAGAGGTCGGTGACGAGATAGATGAGATTGAGGTACAGTGAGAAGGTTAACATTGGAGGAACAAAGTGTGTGGGCTTGTTTGTAGTATGAGAGTAGCAAGGTGAGGTAGGAAGGGGAAAGGGGGAAAGTGCTTTAAGGTCAATGGTGAGGAGTTTTTGTCTGATACAGAGGTGGATGGGCAGCCACTGGAGTTTCTTGAGGAGTGGGGAAACATAGTTGAATGTTTGTGAAGGAAAATGATTCAGGCAGTACAACGGAGTACGGATTGGAGTGGTGATAAGGGACGGGGAGGTCAGCAAGAAGGCTGATAAAATAATTAAGGTGTGATAAGCTAAGCACTTGCATTAATGTGGTAGCAGTTTGGACGGAGGGGAAGGGGCAGATTTTGGCACTGCTGTGAAGATAGAACTGACAGAATTTAGTGATGGCTGGAATATGTGGGTGGAATGAGAGACAGGAGTCAAGGATATGCCAAGGTTCTGGGTTTGGGAGACAGGAAGGATGGTGGTGCCATCAGTAGTGATGGGAAAGTGAGTGGGAGGGCAGAGTTTGGGTGGGAAGATAAGAAGTTCAGTTTTAGCCATCAGGGACCATGCCTGATGGTTTCAATATTATCAGTAAAATACACAGCCAGGTCACTGGGACTAGAGAAAGGTGGGGTGGGGGAACATGAGGTTTGGGGAGGAAGATAAACATTTGAAATAACTGGCAAGGACAATGGGGATAGGAGTCAGTAAGGAGCTGACCTCCCTGCCTCCTGTCTGTCCCCACACCAGTCCAAACTCCATTTTGCTGCCTGAATCATTTTCCTTCAGTGGAAAGTCTCTGTTCTTTCCACTAAGCTATGGTCCTTCTTATTTGGCAACTGACTCCCATTTTTACAGCTGCAATGCAGCATTGTCTGATGCTTTAGTTTACTGAATCTTAAAATGTTTCCTCTATCATGTTTCCTGTCCTCCTTGCTTTAGGGTTTCCAATACCAGCTTAAAGTGCATCAGTTGTTAACATGTTATTTTTTATCTTTCATTCTCTTAGGCAGGGCCCTCCCTCTGTCCCCAGCTCTGCTGTATTGTGGTAAGCAGGGCATAATCTTACCTGTCATTTATTTTAATATCAGTCCATTGTAGGTTACTTGAGTTCAGGGATCAGGTCTATTAACTCCATGGTAGTCTTCCAAGTGCTTAGAATATTGGTCTAGGTTGAAACTCTGCCAAATAAATAGTGTTGATCGATTGAGACTACCTTCCTGAATTGAATTTCCATCTTTTCTTTTTAATGGTATTTGTTAAATGCTCACTATGTGCCAGGCACTGTACTAAGCACTGGGGTAAATATAAGCTAATCAGGTTGGAAGCAGCATGACCTGTGAATCAGAAGGACATGGGATCTAATCCCTGTTCCTCCACTTGTCTGCTTGTGTGAGCTTGAGAGACTCACTTTACATCTCTGTGCCTCAGTTAACTCATCTGTAAAATAGGGAAAAAGACTGTGAGCCCCATGTGGGACAGGGACTTTGTCCAAACTGGTTAGCTTGTATCTACCCTAGGGCTTAGTACAGTGCTTGGCACATAGGAATTACGTAACAAATACCACAATTATTATTATTATTACAGCCCCTGTAACACAAGGGGCTCACAGTCTTAATCCCCATTCTACAGATGAGGTAACTGAGGCCTAGAGAAGTGAAGTGATTTGCCCATGTTCACACAGCAGACAAGTGGCAGAGCCAGGACTAGAACCCAGGTCCTTCTGACTCTAAGGCCCGTGCTCTATCCACTAGGCTATGCTGCTTCTATGTATCCACCACCAGTCACCCTGATGGAACTGCTCAAAGATCCCAAAGAGGCACCTGTTTGAGGTTTAGTTCTCACAGCCTTAGAGGAGGTTGGACAACTCTTAAAGCTCTGAAGGCCTTTAGTTTGGTCTGAAGCCTGATACCATGCTGTCACCATACTCCATTTGACAGTCTCCAAAGGATGTCCTTTGCCTCCATGATTCAGTTTTCTGCTTCCTAGTCTACCATTGCCCCTTTCAGGGTTGCACCTGGAGAGTTTCCAGTACTTTATCAATCAATCAATCAATCGTATTTATTGAGCGCTTACTGTGTGCAGAGCACTGTACTAAGCGCTTGGGAAGTACAAGTTGGCAACATATAGAGACAGTCCCTACCCAACAGTGGGCTCACAGTCTAAAAGGGGGAGACAGAGAACAAAACCAAACATACTAACAAAATAAAATAAATAGAATAGATATGTCCAAGTAAAATAAATAAATAGAGTAATAAATATGTACAAACATATATACATATATACAGGTGCTGTGGGGAAGGGAAGGAGGTGAGATGGGGGGGATGTCAATCTCAGCTACGGGAAGGAGTCAAGCAGAGGCCTACGCATTCCATTCCTCACTTGGGCAGTGGCTAGAAAGTGAAAGGCAATCTGTTACAAGTCAAAACTAAAGCATCCTGGGCAGCAGCAGAATGGGAGAGGGTTGAGGGAAGAGACTCGAGTTTACTGTGTGGAAGGCGGCAATGGTAAACCAATTCTGTATTTTTACCAAAAAAACTCTACTGATACACTACCAGAACGATTGCAGATGGAGAGTGGGGCATTCTGGAAGAGATGTGTCTGTGGTGTCACTACAGGTTGGAAACACCTCAGTGGCATAAGACAAGTCTACCATTGCATTGTTTGTCTGTGAGCAGCCTGGGCACCAAAATTACCCCACAATTACTCTTCCTCCCTTCAAAAAACCTTATTGAAGACACATCTCCTCCAAGAGGCTTTCCCTGTCTAAGTCCTCCTTTCCTCTTCTCCCACTCCCTTCTGTCGCCGACTTGCTCCCTTTTATAGTTCCCTCTCCCAGCCCCACAACACTTATGTACATATCTATAATTTATTTATATTAATGTCTGTTCTCCCTCTCAACTGTAAGCTCACTTTGAGCAGGGACTGTATCTAATATATTGGAATATTGTATCTCCCAAGCATTCAGTACAATCCTCTGCAAACAGTAAGCAATCAATAAATATGATTGACTGACTGACAAAAGTCTGTTACCAATATAATTTTTGGCTAGATATAGGCTGACACATCACCTTAGTTTTAATTAGACTTGTCACCAACCCAGAACACCTGGCTGATATGGTGAGTTAATTTACAATCATTTGCATATCTTCTGGGGTGCAGTAATCTGAATACAGCAATTCTTTCAGGATTGTCTTCAGGATTGTGAATGATGCTCAAAGTCCCTTAAGTAAAAACTTCCCAGATCGCAAGTATGTTCTAACATCTGCAGCCAGAGCCCAAATCCTACTGATGGTATCAGATGTTTTCATATGGCCTACGAAAATGGGTTGGAGGGCTTAATTTTTTAAAAAATTTCATATTTTTCAAATGTTTTTTGTTAAACATTTACTATGTACCAGGCACTGTAGTAAGTGCTGGGGTAGATACAAGATAATCAGTTTGGACACAGTCCCTGTCCAATGTGAGAATCACAATCTCAATCCCCATTTTAAAGGTGAAATAATTGAGGCACAGAGAAGTAAAGTGACTTGTTCAATGACACATATCAAACAAGCAGCAGATGGGATCAGAATCCAGGTACTTTTGACTCCAAGGCCTGTTATTTCTCTACTAGACCACACTACTTCTCTTTGCTATTGATCCCTTCACTATTCCTCTACCTACTTAAACACTGTTTACCATTCAATAAACCCTAAAAAAACCCCAGTGATTGATATTTAATTAGCACAGAGAGGGGCCCATTGATTGACTGATATACAGATCTTCCTGAAGGTGGTTCTCTTGGGCACAGATTTGGCTGGCATGGCAAACAGGGCAGCAGCAGTGAGATTTATTACTTCAGAGCTATAGAAAAAGAGTTGACAAAAATAGAACTAGGTAAGAAACAGATGAGGTAATGGAGATAATGGGCGGAGATTTTGGATGCAAAAAGAGGGGAACTGGGAAAGGCAAAAATCAGTGGAATCCCGAGGACTTGAAACACAAAAAAGTCTCTCCTCTCTCCATTCACCAGGTGAGATGGAGACTCAAGCAAGGTTTCCTGGGGCAAGAGGGTGGAGTTGGGGAGGGACAAAGTCCAGGCTTCCACCTTTCTTGTATTGTACTCTGTCAAACTCTCAGCACGGTGTTCTGCATTCAGTAAGGGCTCAATAAATATCACTGACTGATTGACTGACTGGAGGCACTTTATAGACTTTTGAACAGGAAATCAACTGGCAATCATGGGGAAAATAAATCTGACTTCCAGGGGTTAAGTACACAATTGACACTAGAAAGTTAACTCCTCATTTGAAAGGGAAGCCACAAGAAGGGAAATTTGCTCCTCATTTGAAAGGGAGGCCAAAAGAAAGGAAATAATAGCAATAATAATAATGGTATTTGTTAAGTGCTAATTATGGTATTTGTTAAGTGCTTACTTTGTGCCAAGCACTGTTCTAAGTGCTGGGGTAGATATAAGGTAATCAGGCTGTCCCACTTGGGGCTCACAGTCTTAATCCCCATTTTCCAGATGAAGTAACTGAGGCACAGAGAAGTGAAGTGTCTTGCCCAAGGTCACACAGCAGACAAGCGGCAGGGCTATGATTAGAACATACATCCTCTGACTCCCAAGCCCGTGCTCTTTCCACTAAACCATGCTACTTCACAAATTTTCTGGGCAGTTTGAGGCCTGTCCTATCTAGCAGCTTCTGAAATTTCTTCTTACAGCTACCTATAGTGTGTGTTATCTCTGTCCCACCAGACTATCCTAGTGACTCAAAAGAGATCGCTGCAAAGGACTTGGAACGGATAGGAAGTTGGCTCCTATCGGATGTTGTTAAAGAAAAAGGATCATCAAGACCAAAAGACCGGAGGGTTTTCTGGTACTGCTAAGAGCATCATGGACTTGATGTCTGCTTTCCTCTCCACTCGGTGTTGTGCCAGAAATCACACAAGCCCGGAGTTGATGAAAACGTGTCATTTTCATTTCAGAATGCACCATTTTCAGGATGCTACTTTCTACTCTTTACCTCCATCTGCTAGAGCTTGCTCAAAACACTGGACTCAATGGAGCCCACAGTCGGGGACTGTTTCAGAGGCACCTACTGAATCAACTATTTTTCTTTTGTCAGGTTTGAAAAGCACTCAGAAACCAGTGGGTGGGGCGAGGGAAGCAAGAGCGAAAGCAATAAGGAAAGTGGTATTTGCAAAATGAACAGTGAAAGACATTGATGGTCACAACATTTCACGTCAAGGTAAGAATGAAGAAAAGTTGAAGTGAATATAATCCTTATGAAATTCTGCTTTTGATTTTTTTTCATGATATTTTACTAAGGTGACCCCTTAGACTGTAAGCCCTATTTGGGAGGGGGCCTGTGTCTGACTTGGTACTTCAATCAATCAATCAATTGTATTTATTGAGCGCTTACTGTGTGCAGAGCACTGTACTAAGCGCTTGGGAAGTACAAGCTGGCAACATATAGAGACGGTCCCTACCCAACATATATTGACCCCAGTACTTAGTACACTGATGGCCACAAAGTAAATGCTTAACAAATATTATTATCATTATTGTTTCCAGGTACCGTATCTAAAAATGGAGGTGCAAGTTCCATGGGGTGACAGTTAAAGGAGGGTTGTGATGAAAATGAGACAGAGAAAGGGGAAAGAAAAATGAAATCTAGGAAAGTACACAGATGTTGCTGGCAAAGAGAAAGAAAGTAATATGGTCCCATCCATTTGATACAGGAACCAGATTTGGGGTCTGTCAATCATCCTCATCACACTGTGCTGTTTCCTGCATTCCCTGTCACTGGAACCTCAGGCCCTGTGTTGGACTTTGAAGAGCACGGGCTTGGGAGTCAGAGGTCATGGGTTCTAATCACAACTCTGCCACTTGTCTGCTATGTGACCTTGGGCAAGCCACTTAACTTCTCTAAGCCTCAATTACCTTACCTGTAAAATGGGGATTAAGACTATGAGCCCCATGTGGGACAACCTCTCCCCACCTCTTATCTCACCTCCCTTCTCTTCTTCTACAGCCCAGCCCGCACCCTCCGCTCCTCTGCCACTAACCTCCGCACTGTGCCTCGTTCTCGCCTGTCCCACCATCGACCCCATGGCCACGTCCTCCCCCTGGCCTGGAATGCCCTCCCCCTGCACATCCACCACGCTACCTCTCTTCCTCTCTTCAAAGCCCTACTGAGAGGTCACCTCCTACAGGAGGCCTTCCCAGACTGAGCCCCCTTTTTCCTCTCCTCCTCCCCACCCCCACCACCCTACCTCCTTCCCGTCCCCACAACACCTGTATATATGTTTGTACAGATTTATTAGATATTTATTTTACTTGTACTATTTACTATTCTATTTATTTTGTTAATGATGTGCATGTAGCTTTACTTCTATTTATTCTGATGACTTGACATCTGTCCACATGTTTTGTTTTGCTGTCTGTCTCCCCCTTCTAGACTGTGAGCCAGCTGTTGGGTAGGGACTGTCTCTATATGTTGCCTACTTGTACTTCCCAAATGCTTAGTACAGTGCTGTGCACACAGTAAGTGCTCAATAAATACGATTGAATGAATGAATGAATGACAACCTGATTACCTTGTATTTACCCCAGTGCTTAGAACAGTGCTTGGCACATAATAAGTGCTTAACAAATACCATAAAAAAAGGACAGGAGTGAAAAAAAAAGCAGATAAGAAAGAGCTGACTCCAGAACCCAACTTTCCAAGAGAATGGTGTACCCCACTCAGTGCCATTGGCTGAATGGAAGAGCTAGCCAACTTCTGAGTCCACTGCTGGTGTTACAAGGGCTTTGAACAGCTCCTTGCTGTCAGGGTCATTTCCCTGAAACAAATCCTGTTTACAGTGATGATGGTGATGGTGGTGATGAAGATGATGGAGTACCCCATCAAAAACAGCAGGCAAGCTTCAGTTCAGTCAAAGACTTGGGCCCTGAAATTCCCTCTCTACAGTTTCACATTTCCTCCTGCCTGCAAGACATTGCTAATTAGGTATCCTGCCATCACCTCAAAATTAACATGTCCAAAATAGAGCTCCTTAGGTTCTTAACTTCTTAACTTAACTTCTCAAGAAGCAGCATGGGAAAGTGAATAGAGCGTAGGCCTGGGAGTTCAAACCCCGGCTCTTCCAACTTGTGTGCTGTGTGATCTTGGGTAAGTCACTTCACTTCTCTATGCCTCAGTTACCTCATTTGCAAAATGAGGATTGAGAACACAAGCCCCATGTGGGACAGGGACTGTGCCAACCCAGTTTGCTTGCATCCACCCCAGTGCTTAACATAGTGCCTGGCACATAGTAAGCACTGAACAAATACCACAATTACTATTATTAATATTATTCCTACCCAAACCCTCTCCTCCCACTGACTTTCCCATCACTCTAGACAGCACCACCATTCTTCATGACTCAGAAACCTTGGCATTATCCTTGACTTTCACTCTCATGCAATCCTTATATACAATCTATCACTAATTCCAGTTGGTTTAACCTTCACAATATCACCATAATCCTCCCTTCTCTTTCCGTCCAAATTCCGTCCAAATTGTCAATCGAAACGCTTCTGTATGCCACCTGAATTACTATATCAGCCTCCTTGCTGACTTCCTTGCCTCCTGTCATTCCCCATTCCAGTCCATACCCCACTCTGCTACCTGGATCATTTTCCCTCAAAAATGTTTAGTCCAAATTTCAACCCTCCTCAAGAACCACCAGGAGTTGCCCATCCACCTCCGCATCAAACAGAAACTCTTACCATCAACTTTAAAGCACTCAATCACCTTGCCTCCTCCTACTTGTCTCAACAATCTCCTATTACAACCTGCACACTTTGCTCCTCTAATACCAACCTTTTCACTGTACCTTGATCGCATCTATCTAGCTACCGTCCTCTCAGCCACGTTCTCCCCTCTGGCCTGGAATGCCCTCCCTTTTCATATACAACAATTACCCTCTCCCCATTTAAAGCCTTATTGAAGGCACATTTCCTCCAAGAGGCCTTCCCTAAGTCTTATTTCCTCTTTTCTCACTCCCTTCTACATCTCTCTGACTTGCTCCCTTTACTCACCACCCTTCCCCAGTGCCACAGTACTTATGTACATAGTGATGTCTGTCTCCCCTCTGGACTATAAGCTCATTGTGGACAGGGAATGTCTCTGTCATATTGTGTGTTGTGTTCTACTAAGCGCTTAGTGCAGTGTTCTGCACACAGTGAGCACTCAATAAATACGACTGATTGATTGATTGATTGGACCTACTACAGGAGACACATTCTGCTTCTGGAGAAGCTCCATCGGTGTCATCTATGAACCATACTCAGCAACAAATAACAGGATAAGTTTATCAGTAACAAGGTCCTCGAGCGTAGTTAGCCCAATGTGGCAGCAACAAGTGGTTAAAATGTTTTTCTTGTTTACTTGCAGCACTGAGCACCAAGCAATGCTTACAGAAACAAAGCTCCTCTGGGAGAGACACCTTTAAGAATGGATGACAGTGGAATACTTGAACAACTGCTGGGTGGGTAACTAAAAGGGAAGAAAAAAATTTTAAAATATAGCAAAGCCCAACTTCTATCAATGGGTTAGGGTTACTGAGAAGAAACAACATGACTTCTCAGTAGATTGTTGGGAGAGCACTGAAGGGGACAGGCAAGCCTGGTGGTCAGAATTAATCAATCAATCGATCACTGATATTCATTAATTGCTTACCGTGTGCAGAGCACTGTATTAAGCTCTTGGGAAAGTACAATACAGAAATCAGGAAAGGGCTTAGAAAGCTCTCTAAACTTTATGCTCATTGTGAATAGGGAACATGTATAGCAATTGTGTAGTATTATAAATGTTCTCTGTCCAACATTGCTGTTGTATGATACTCTTTCAAGTGCTTAGTGTTCTGCAAATCTTAGGCACTCAAAAAATATTATTAATTATTAAGAATTATTAAGAACACCAGAGTGTTCTTTCAGCCAGATTTGTACACACGGATAGGACTTCACAGTTAGTACTGTCACCTTTGAAAACAAATGACAGGTATTTATAAAATATTCCAGAGCACCGTTTGATTTTTTATAGTATTTGTTAAGTGCTTACTATGTGTCAAGCACTGCTCTAAACTCTGGGGTAGATACAGACTTATCAGGTTGGACAAAGCCCCTATCTGACATGGAGATCACAGATTCTTGGACCCTACAAATCTTCTGGACGGCGTTGCTATAAGCAACAGTTGAATGTGCCTTTGTACCCTTAAGGAAGAAGATGGATGAACAGGGGAACATAACTACTATATAGAGGCTGTAAGAATTGGTTACCATGCAACAAGCCCTACTAGGAATGCTGTTTCAAGCATGTAAGCTTCATATGGGCAGGGAATGTGTCTACCAACTCTGCACTCTCCCAAGCACTTAATATAGTGTTCTGCCTACAGTAACCACTCAGTAAAAAACATTGATTGATTGATTTATGACAGGATTGCATGGAAACTATTAGTCCTTGGTTATTACTGCAAGGGAACCAATTTCAAGTACTAAAAATCATTGTTTATTTCAAATTCATTTTAAGCAGTAGAAATTACTTGCCCGTGGTATGCTAATGACAAAGTGTAAATGCTAGATTACTGTCTTAAAAGTATTAGAGAAACAAGTCAGGTTCAATTAAATTTTAGCTCTGCATTAGGCTTTCTACACCTTTAGTTTGTCTCCTATTACCTTGATGAATTTCATCTGGTGTGATGTAGAAGCTATGTACTAAATTTTTTTCAAACAATCTTTTCCTTAAATTCTTATATCTCTTGAAATAATTGCTGATGGAACATGATTTCTGTATAGTGTTAGCAGTATTTACTATCTAAAGAAAATTATTCTTCATGAACAGATAAATTCAATTGTATCTGCTTGAGTTAAGCAATCAATCAATTATAGCATTCATTGGAACACCAAATATTACTGAGTTTGTTCTGTGTTACAAAACATTGTACTAGTTGAATGTGAGGGGGGTATGGTTTTCAACTGAAAATCTCCCCCATATTAAAAAAAAAAAGTGTTTTTTCTTCAGGAACCTCTAGTGGTTGCCAATGCACTTCCACATCAAACAGAAGCTCCTTTCTATTTAAGGTAGTAATAATAATGATAATGGCATTTATTAAGCACTTACTATGTGCAAAGCACTCTTCTAAGCACTGGAGAGGTTACAAGGTGATCAGATTGTCCCACGAGGGGCTCACAGTCTTCATCCCCATTTTACAGATGAGGTAACTGAGGCACAGAGCAGTTAAGTGACTTGCCCAAAGTCACCCAGCTGACAAGTGGCAGAGCTGAAATTTGAACCCAAAACCTCTGACTCCAAAGCCCGGGCTCTTTCCACTGAGCCATGCTGCTGCTCTATTAAATCAAAGGTATTCAATTGGCTCTCTCCCTCCTACATATATATATTTATATTTATTTATATATAAATGTCATACCAATCAATCAATCAATGGTATTTATGGAGTACTATGTGCAGATCACTGTAGTAAGTGCTTGAGAGAGTACAATACAACAAAATTAGCAGACATATTCCCTGCCCATAACAAGCTTACAGTCTAGAGGGGGAGACAGACATTAATATAAATAATTTTTAATGTAAGTACAAATCACATATCTGTAATTTGCTGCAATGGCTGTTCACTCCTTGTGGGCAGGGGAACTTGGCTACCAAAGTGGTTGTATTGTATTCTCCCAAGTGCTTAGTAAAATGCTGTGCTAACCATGAGCACTCAATAATTATAACAATAATAATAACAATAATAATTATAATGGTATTCATTAAGCACTTACTATGTGCTAGGCACTCTACTAAAGCTGGGGTGGATACAGGGTCCGATTGGACATGACTCCTGTCATGCATAAGGCTCACATTCTTAATCCCCAGTTTACAGGTGAGGTAACTGAGACACAGAGAAGTTAAGTGACTTGTCCAAGGTCACGCAGCAGACAAGTGGCATAGCAGGATTAGAACTCAGGTCCTTCTGACTCCCAAGTCTGGGCTTTATCCACTAGGTCACGCTGTTTCTCAGTTCGATTGATTACGTCACCTACCTCACACCTGTAAGAGCACATAAGCAGCGTGGCTCAGTGGAAAGAGCACGGGCTTTGGAGTCAGAGGTCATGGGTTCAAATCCCGGCTCTGCCACCTGTCAGCTGTGTGACTTTGGGCAAGTCACTTCACTTCTCTGGGCCTCACTTCCCTCACCTACAAAATGAGGATTAAGGCTGATCACCTTGTAACCTCCCCAGTGCTTAGAACAGTGCCTTGCACAAAGTGCTTAATAAATGCCATTATTATTATTATTATTATTGTTATTATTATAAAGATTGAAAATAAAGTTAGTAAATTTAAAAATATATTTTAGTTGGTAATTTTCAGATTCACCTGGTCATGTTTTACATTTTGTGATATTATCACCATTAACTTTGTTTTTATGTTCAGAGGTTTTCAAGTTTCAGCAATGTGTCATTCTTTGCCTACTGAGTCTATAATCATTTAATCTTGTTTTGTTTTTTTGTCTGTCTCCCCCTTCTAGACTGTGAGCCCATTGTTGAGTAGGGACCGTCTCTATATGTTGCCGATTTGTACTTCCCAAGTGCTTACTACAGTGCTCTGCACACATTAAGCGCTCAATAAATACAATTGAATGAATTTAATCTTGTTTATTAGTATATTTATCGCTAAACAGTTCTTATTTAGTGTTTACTATCAGAACAAAAAGACTGTCAGCAAAATAGGAGGCTCATAATTTTTAAATAGAAACGATTCAATACAAATGTTTTATGTAGAATGTTAGAAAATGTTTCAGAATTATTTGTTCTCTATTGAGCCTAGTCTTGTTGATTATCCCAAGAACTACATAATACACTATCATATTTTCATCCCTTGCCCCCAGTGACCTGGCCACCTACTTTATTAAGAAAATTGACACTGTCAGGAATGATATCTCTAAAATCTCCCCTGCCTCTCCACAGTCCCTTCTCCCTCCTGCCCCTTCTTCAACTCTCCCTTGTTTCCCAACAGTATCTTTGGAGATTTCCTGCCTTCTCTCAAAATCTTCCACCTGCATATCCGATCCCATTTCTTCACACCTTGTCAAACACTTGCCCCTCCATCCTTTCTTCCCTCCCTAACAACCATCTTAAACTGTTCTCTCTCCAATGGCTTCTTCCCCACTGCTTTCAAACATGCCCATGTCTCCCCTATCCTAAAATATCCCCTCCCTTGACCCTAAAGCTCCTCTAGTTATCACCCCATCCCCTCCTACCATTCCTCTCTAAACTCCTTCGAGTGAGTTGCCTACACCTGTGGACTCAAATTTCTCTCCTCCACTCTCTCTTATGTGCTTCTGTCCCCTTCACTCCACAGAAACCATCCTCTCAAAGGTCACCAATGATCTCCTTCTTGCCAAGTCCATTAGCCTCTATTTCATGCTAATCCTGCTTGACCTCTTAGTGTCTTTGACACTGGCGACCACCCCCTTGTACTGGAAACATTATCCAACCTCAGCTTCATTGACACTGTCCTCTCCTGGCTGTCTTCCTATCTCTCGAGCCACTCATTCTCAGGTTTGTTTTTTTTTGCGGGCTCCTCCTCTGCCTCCCACCCCCTAACTGAGGGGGTCCCTCAAGGTTCAGTTCTTAGTTTCCTCCTATTCTCCATCTAGACCCACTCCCTTGGAGAACTCTTTTGCTCACATGGCTTCAGCTACCACCTCTAAGCAGATGATACCCACATCTACATCTACAGTCCTGACGTTACTCCCTCTCTCTTGTCTCACATCTCCTCCTGTCTTCAAGACCTCTCTACTTGGATATTCTCCCATCATCTCAAATTTAGCATGTCCAAAACAGAAGTCCTTATCTTCCCACTCAAACCCTGTCATCCTCTTCACTGTAGACAGCACCACCATCCTTCCTGTCTCACAAGCACATGGGGCTTGGGAGTCAGAGAACATGAGTTCTAATCCCGCCTCTGCCACTTGTCTGCTGTGTGACCTTCGGCAAGTCACTTAACTTCTCTGTGCCTCAGTTACCTCATCTGGAAAATGGGGATTAAGACTGTGAGCCCTGCGTGGGACAACCTGATAACCTTGTATCTACCCCAGCTCTTAGAACAGTGCGTGGCACATAATAAGCGCTTAACAAATACCATAAAAAACCTTGTCGTTATCCTCGACTCCTTGCTTTCATTCAACCCACATATTCAATCCATCACTAAATCCCCTCAGTCCCACCTTCACAACATTGCTAAATTCTGCCCTTTCCTCTCCATCCAAACTGCTTCCATGTTAGTAAAAGGCCTTATCCTATCTATCCAGCCTTGATTACTATATCAGCCTCCTTGCTGACCTCCCAGCCTCCTGTCTCTCCACATTCCAGTCCATGCTTCACTCTGTTGCCTGGATCATTTTTCTGCAAAATCATTCAGGACATGCTTCCCCATTCCTCAAGAAACTCCAGTGGTGGCCCATCCACCTCTGCATCTAACAAAAATTCCTCATCATTGGCTTTAAAGCACTCAATCACCTTGCCCCCTCCTATCTCATCTTGCTACTCTCCTACTACACCCTGCCCACCGACTTTGCTCCTCTAGTTCTAATCTTCTCATTGTACTTTGATCTCATTTATCTCACCACTGATCCTTCACCCACATCCTGCCTCTGGCCTGGAACACCCTTCTGTCCCAAATCTGACAAACAATTACTCTCCCTTACTGAGGGCACAACTCCTTCAAGAGGTTTTCCTTGACAAAGCCCTCCTTTTCTCTTCTCCCACTCCATTTTGCATAGCCCTGACTTGCTCCCTTTATTCATCATCCCTCCTAGCCTTACAGCCTTTATTTACATATCTGTAATTTATGTATTTATGTTAATGTCCCCCTCTAGACCGTAAGATTGTTGTAAGTAGGGACCGTATTTCTTTATTTTTATATTGCACTCTTCCAAGCACTTACAGTGCTCTACACAGTAAGTGCTCAATAAATATTATTGAATGAATTTTCCTTAACTTAATGATTCTGGCATTTGAAAGTCCTTTCTCATCTGACCAATCAATCAATCAATGCTATTTATTGGGAGCAGAGCACCTTACAATGTGTTTGAAATAGAAGACAAGCTCCTTGTTCCTAGCTCTGATATTCCCTAAACTAATCTTAGCAGCCACTTCAGATCATCTAAAAGCTTTATGCTACTCAAAATGCAGAAATTAAGTAACTGCTGATAAAATGATTGAAAGAAGATTGCTTTATGAAACTACAGTTCTTACTGCTACAGGTAGCCATATTCTCCCAGGGGAGAACTTGACCTTGTATGAGGAATATTTCAAGCCACTATGGTGGCATTTAGCACACGTTGTCCTGAGACTTCTAAAATGATGTTACTGATGGCAAGATTTTAAGTACCTTTGGAGGTACATCTCACCTACACTTCATGCTTAATTTGGAATGAGAGTAGTTGTTTGCAGTAGTGGTGATTAAATTAAGAGATGACTGTGTGCAGAGCACTGCATTAAGCACTGGGAGAGAATACATAGATGGTAATTAGGAACAGCCCCTGTCCCTTAGGGGGCTCAGGTTAACTGGATCTGTTTGGTCAACCTCAGATTCAGGATATGGATTTTCTTTTTTGTCCTAAATCAGATTCCTTCCAGCCATTTAGTACTTTTTCAAAGCTCAACAGCTCCATGGTATGGTCATTTCTCTCCATTCATTTTCCCATAATTTCATTATATAGCTACAGCACTTTTATCTGCCTTTCATTTTAATGGTGTTTATTTATGGATGAGTCAAACAATTGCAACCACTGAAAGTGCTCACGCAATCCTCATCCCTGGGGAAATCCAATAAATGCTTTCTTGGACAAAATAGGTGACAGACCTTATAGGAGACAGTAAATATTTGGTGGCATGTCTTTTTTTCTTCTCTCTCTCTTTTTTTCCTCTAATAGATGAGGGAATCGGATCGTTCTTGCTGGTAAAGTGTGGGTGGATAATGTTCTCTGTCAGCCAAATTATGAATGAAGCAATATTAGCAGCAAGTGGTCTACAACATTAACTTCTACCATGATCTGCTGATGAAAAAGAAGCTAGGGTATGAAGCTAGAATTTTCTGAGGCCCAGTTAATGCTCTTTACATAGACTTTAGCTGGTGGAATACTTCAGTTGTTTTGGAAAGGCAGCCATCTTGCAATAGGAGGTCAGACCTTGGGTGGTAGCTCTCCTTTATTCTGGCAGCTGATGAACAATGCAGCTTAATGGATGTAGTCTAAGCTCGCAATGGTATTAAGCTTTTTATATTAAAATATTGGAGATGGATTTCTGACAGAGTTTTAATGCTCACCGCAAGGCATCCTTTCAGGAATGAAACAGAAGCCTCACTAAACAGTCTCTGGAAAAATACATAGAGTAAACATTGTAGGCATCAGTGGGTTTGAATCTCCTGGGAGTCTGCATTCTGTCATGGCTCTTGGCAGATTTCCAGGAAGAGAAACATTTATTCTAAAATGATTAATTAATCTTGGGTATCCTTGGCCAAGACATTTTTTTTTAAGTTTTGTCTTTGGAATCATTGATATTGAGAAACCCTTCTGCAACTTTTTGATTTTGAATGAACATGTGGAGGTTTTAGATGGATTAGAATTGATTAACTTTTTTTCCTCTGAAAACAGGCCTCTGAAACATTTTCGCTAGACAAGCACCAGGTAACCATCAATTTTATAAATGTTATTGAGTAACTTAATTAGTCCATTACACAACACATTTAGGTGCCAGCTAGAAAAGCCAAAATAGAAAGCTACGACAGGGTATGATAGAGAGTTATTACTAATGTAATTATTGTAGATGTTTCTGGTACTGCATATATTGAATGATTGAAAAATTAACTTGGCATTATTTCACAATAACCAATGTACCACTTATTTCCCCTACTTTTGAACTAGGGCCCTTTACCATAGAAGACCAGTCTCTCTCTCCGTCATTGAAATATTTTGTATTTTCAATAAGCTATGAAAAGATCATATTTCAGTTCTTGCTGCTACCATCTTAAATCTTCTGTCTTTTTTTATCATATACTACTTTTTCTGGTTTTTTTTTAGTAATACTGAAAAATAATTAGGTCAGTAAATGAATGAAAACACTAAGTGCTTTGTATATTGCTCTTCACACATTAAGCACTCAGTGAATACCATTGACAGATTGATTGCTTTCACCACTATAAACCCAAGTGCAAATATCAATTTAGACTGCTGAAGAACACTTCCTGATTTTAAAGTGTTTTTTTTCACATTAAACAATCATTATTTATTTTGACCAAATTATCTTTGTCCAGTTGTAGAATGAATGACAGAGAAGAACTGTTACACTAATGCCACGATTTGGCAAAACACTGCAGGACAACTTGCATATGTCAGTTTGTACTACATCCGGAACAAGACTAATTTTAATGATAATAATAATAGTAATCAACCCCTTCAACTGGATGGAGGTCACCCAAATACCCCTGGCTCGGGGATGACTATAATCCAATCAAACATACTCTAGGCAATTCACAACTGTATCTTGTGGTATTTGTTAAGCATTTACTATGTGCCAGTCACTGTACTAAGCACTGAGGTGGATACAAGCCAATCAGTTTGCACACATTCCCTGCCCAACATGGCACTCACACTCTTAATCACCATTTTACAGATAAGGTAACTGAGGCCCAGAGAAGTGACTTGCCAAGGTCACACAGAAGACATGTGGCAGATCCAGGATTTGAACCTAGGTCTTTCTAACTACCAAGCCCATGCTCGATCTCTACAAACTCTTATTATATTCTACCATGCAATTAATATAGGACTCTACATACAGTAAGTACCCAATGAATTCTATTGATTGATGGATTGATACTCTCTGGCCTTGTCCACGTGACTTAATTTCCTTGACTGATAGATCCAGAGAAGCAGCGTGGCTCAGTGGAAAGAGCACGGGCTTTAGAGTCAGATGTCATAGGTTCAAATCCTGGCTCCACCACTTTTCAGCTATGTGACTTTGGGCAAGTCACTTAACTTCCCTGGGCCACAGTTACCTCATCTGTAAAATGGGGACTAAGACTGTGAGCCCCAACCTGTTCACCTTGTAACCTCCCCACGGCTTAGAACAGTGCTTTGCACATAGTAAGCGCTTAATAAATGCCATTATTATTATTATTATTATTGTTAGAATTGCTGACCATGGGAGAATGTTCCACTTAGAAGATGTTTCATCTGAGCATGTTATTTCACTGATCTGTTCAGTATGAATCAACTGGCCCCTGTACAATTTGCCACCTATTTTGATTGAGAAAGGGTTTGTCGAAGAGGATTCCAGGAATGGTGGTTACATGGCACCGAAATCAGATATTTGCTATGGCTACTTCTTGCACACAAACCGTGACCTGCTTATTGAGTGGGTCCAGATTTCACTGGAACTCTTTGATGTTTTGATGGGGTTAAGGGGAGGATAGAAGGGATGAAATGGTCTCAGCCCAAGGAATGTATCTGGCCAGTGCACGGAGAGAAAGAGTGAGAATGCTGGAATATTTGAAACAGTCTCCATCCTCTTCAGGAGGCTATGACTGGGGATCCTTGGGAAAGTATCAAAGGGAACTGGACTTTCTTTAGGTTCTCCAATTTTTACTGTTGTTGTTCGATCTCTTGGTTACATTAGATACAGCTTCTCTACCTCCTCTCTACTGCCCTGGTCATTTTCCCTGCCACCATGACTACTCCTCTGTTTGTTAACAACGGGGATTTCAAAAGCCAACAGAAAGCTGGCTGTATAAAGCTCTCTCACCAGGACACCAACTTGAATTTGCACTGGGTTGTATTTTTCCAAAGAGTTTCACATTACTGGCTCCTGAGCATGCACTCTTCACTTTTCCCAAGCTCAACTTCTAGTGATTAATTCATTCTGGAGAATCCCGCCCTCAAACCCTCACTCATGTTGTTTTCCCAGTCTAAAACTCCCCTCCCCTCACAAATCACTCATTCAATCATATTTATTGAGCATTTTACTGTGTCCAGAGCACTGTATTAAGTGTTTGGAATGTACAATTCAGCAACAAAGAGAGAAAATCCCTGACCACACTGAGGTGACATCTCATACAGGATTTAAAGCCCTTTTTTAAAGCCCTTCTAAATTCCCATTTTCCTCCAGGAATCCTTTCCCAATTAACTCCCAACAATCAGGTCACATTAACCCAACAGTCTCTTCTTGGACATGTGCACTATAATCCTACCTCAGGATTCATATATTCATATATTTGATTTTTATAGTTATGTGTACGTTCAATTATTTTTTCAGGCTTTTCACCCTATTATCTTTGCACTGCTTCCTGCTTTAGTCTTGTTCTTCTTCCTGCTTTCACCATCTATACATCATTTTTGCCTGTCTCCCACTGAATTGTTAGCTACTGGAAGGGTGGAAGTCAATCAATCAATCATATTTATTGAGTGCTTACAGTATGCAGAGCACTGAACGGAACACTTGGGAGAGTACAATATGAATATGTCTTGCTAGTGTTGGACTCCCAAGCCCTTAGTACCTTCCATAGCACTCAATAGGCATTCAATATATACTGTTACAGTCAGAAGTGTTTGTTTAATCTCATTTTATCCTTGCAACATCCTAATGAGATATGAAGAGGCAGGTATCATTATTCCCATGTTACAGATGATGAAACTGAGGCCCAGAAAGGTTAAGAATTTCACTCAAGGCCACCCAGCAGGCCAGTGGCAGAACTGGGTCTGGAATCCAGGCCCTCTGCCTCCCAATCCTCTCTCCACTAAACCTGATTACATTGACACGCTTCTAGGTCAACATTATTGTTTTACTGAAGAGCTATAAATGCATGCTCTTCATGGACACTATTTCTGCCAACATACTCATTTTCAATTAGTAACTGAGTGAGTTCAGAGACAAGAAGCTATTCATTTAGGTCTATCTAGAACCAGTGAAAAGGCCCCAAGTGAAAGAGCAGAATAACGAAACCACATTACATTCAACCTAAGTCATTCAGCCTCTGGTGGTTTGATATCAGCCCACTGCATCCTAACTGGGTACATATCCATTTCTGCCTCTAGAATTTCTCCTTCTTCTGGTCGATAACCAGCAGAGAGGAAATTTAATTCACAGACTTAACTCTGAAGAGCAAAACTTGAATGACACAGTTTGCACTTGAAAGTTTTTCCCATTTGTAGAACACAGAATGCCAATTTTTTTTTCTTTTGAAATCCCTATGTGTGGGAGGACCACAAACTATTCAAACTCAGGTAATGAGTATCAACTCACTATGAATACTAGCAGGCTATTTTTCAAAAATGACACTAATGCCAGTGTGCTCTCATGCATTATTTGCACATTAAGTAGATCCTTGCTAAGCTAATGTTTTTGCCCCAGGTAGGACCTGAGAAGCAGGATGGCCTCATGGATAGAGCCTGGATAGACCATGGGCAAATCACCTAACTTCTCTGTGCCTCTGTTACTTAATCTGCAAAATGGGAAATAAGATTGTGAGTCCCATGTAGAACATGGAATATTTCCAACCCAATGAACCTGAACCTACCCCAGCGCTTAATAGAGGGTCTGGCATACAGTAAGCACTTAAATAACATAAGAAAGGGCTTGCCTCTCAGTTTGAAAGAGCCTCTTGGCATCCTGATCTTCTCTAAATCTTGGCTTCAGGAGACAAACACTTCCCCCTGATTCTTGCTCTTCATGCTGATCTGCCTGCAACATCTAGAGAAGCAGCATGGCTCAGTGGAAAGAGCCTGGGCTTTGGAGTCAGAGGTCATGGGTTCAAATCCCTCCTCTGCCATATGTCAGCTGTGTGACTTTGGGCAAGTCAATTCACTTCCCTGGGCCTCAGCTCCCTCATCTGTAAAATAGGGGAGAAGACTGTGAGCCCCCTGTGGGACAACCTGATCAACTTGTAACCTCCCCAGCGCTTAGAACAGTGTTTTGTACATAGTAAGTGCTTAATAAATGTCATTATTATTATTATTATTATTATTATCTATTTCATTCATTCATTCAATTGTATTTATTGAGAACTTACTGTGTGCAGAGCACTGTACTATTTCTGAACATTCTCTCCTATCATGCTCTGGAATTTATTGAGGACGCACCAAGTTCCCAGAAATGAACTTTGTCCTTGAGAGAAGGAAAAATAGTGCATATCCTCTACCCTCAAGAGGCTCATAATCTACAGAAGCTGTTTGGGTCTCCTGTTGGTGTTCATTCCTCCAACTGTAAATAATTTGGGGTCTATGTCTCCCACTAGATTGTAAGCTCCTCAATGGCAGGGATTGTATCTTTTGACTCTGTTGTACAGTGCACACAGTTAGAGATGAAAGTAGAGGGAAAAAGAGAATGGAAAGTAGAGTAAGTAAATCAATACATAGGTCAGTGCTACTTGAGTTTATCCCCCTTAATAACTGGAGAAGCAGCCTGGTTTATTGGCAAGAGCGCAGGCTTGGGGGTCAGAGGGCATGGGTTCTAATCCCAGCTCTGACATTTGCCTGCTGTGTAACATTGGGCAAGCCATTCAACTTCTCTGGGCCTCAGTTATCCCATCTGTAAAATGGGCATAAAGACTGTGAGCCCCACGAGGGAAACCTGATTACTTTGTATCTACCCCAGTGCTTAGAACAGTGCTTGGCACATAGTAAGCGCTTAACAAATACCATAATTATTATTATTATTACTAATAACTTTGATACCTTTTCCCAATCCCCACAGCACTTTTGTGCACATCTTTATACTATGCTTCTTCTCTTATTTATAATTTATTTTAATGTCTGTCTCCCCCACTCTCTCCTTGAAGGCAGGGATTATGTCAACCAACTCGGTAGTACTGTACTCTCCCAAATGCTTAGAACAGTGCTCTGCACATGGCAAGTGCTCAATAAACACCATTGATTGCTACAGTTGTCGTAAATACATCAGTGCAATTAGTGGTAATTGGGAGAAGGTGGTCTGGTAAGATTGTTTTAAACAATTTATCTGTTCCCAATTGTTAGCATGAGCTCCCTTTCAGATCCACCTAAGGAGCTCGTTGGAGGTCATGCTTCCATCCATTTTCCTCACATGTCCCCGCCCCTCCCCTCCCACCCCCCAGGGGTACTGTGACATCTTTGTCAGTAGTAATAATAATAATAATAATGGTATTTGTTAAGTGCTTACTATGTGCCAAGCACTGTTCTAAGCACTGGGGTAGATACAAGGAAATCAGGTTGTCCCACGTGGGGCTCACAGTCTTAAACCCTCCCATTTTACAGATGAGGTAACTGAGGCCCAGAGAAGTTAAGTGACTTACCCAAAGTCACATTGCTGACAAGTGGCAGAACCTGGATTAGAACCCATGACCTCTGACTCCCAAGTCGGTGCTCTTTCCACTGAGTCATGCTGATAATCTTGTCCTATCATGTGATCCTGAGAATGGTTCAAGGGTGATATTGATGAAACTCCTTGAGAAGCTGGATGGGTCTCCTGAATCAAGCCAGGGTTCTCAGCCATGTAGAAAAAATGAAAGGAAATCATCCAATCTTCTGGTGGCGGACTGAGGAGTGCCAAAACTGGCAAAAAATTCTTAGTCTTTCCTTTTCCAGTTCAATTCAATTTTGCACTCTCTTTAAACTTCTTCCCAAGAGCCAAACCACTGCTGTAATGCAACTGTCAAAAGTTACAGCCTCATTATTTCAGTTCCCTTTACTTACTGTTCTTGGGCCTTTATTTGCTGACAAAACAATTCTCACTGAACACATGCAGTACACTGCAGATCTTTTGAAACAAAGTTTCACTGATTCGTTTCTCAGAGCCAAAGTTCTCTTACCTGGCTGACCAAGTTTTATGGCACTACAGCTGGGAGCTAGAAAAGACTTCTCGCAGAACTCTGGGGTGGGAGGATGATGAGTTTCAATATGCTTCAGTTCTTACTCAGTGTACTTTGCAATTCTACCACGCTCTATAATATCCCTTACATTCTATGGCCCAGTAATCGGGTGGTTGTTTTCCACTTCCACACTAAAAAAATACCATATCTGGTATCTTAATGAAAAGTGAATGTCAGTGAGGGTGGCAATGCAGGATGGAGCTGAAGCATGGAAATGTTGAAGGTTTTATTATGATAATTAGTAATAGTTGTGGTGGTAGTAGTAGTAGTAGTAGTAGTAGTAGTAGTAGTAGTAAAGTACTTACTCTGATGTCAAGCAGTGTCTTAAGCACTGGGGCAAACACAAAGTTAATCAGGTCAGGCACAGTCCCTGGGCCACTTGAAATATAAATTATAGTATATAATAATATTTGAAATAGTTTAGTTTATAGTTTATATTTGAAATATAAATTATAGTACAAGACTGTTTAACTCAACCTTTCTCGTCTTATCTCATGCTGTCGAGTCATCTCCAACCCATAGTGACTCCATGGACACATCTCTCCCCAAACGCCCCACCTCCATCTGCCATCATTCAGTTCTTCCTCAGTGTACTTTGCAATTCTACCATGCTCTAGAATATCCCTTACATTCTATGGCCCAGTAATCGGGTGGTTGTTTACCACTTCCACACTAAAAAAATACCTTATCTGGTATCTTAATGAAAAGTGAATGTCATAAAAGACTTCTTGCAGAGCTCTGGGGTGGGAGGATGATGAGTTTCAATATGCTTCAGTTCTTCCTCAGTGTACTTTGCAATTCTACCATGCTCTAGAATATCCCTTACATTCTATGGCCCAGTAATCGGGCCATAGAAAACATAGAGTTTTCTTGGTAAAAATATAGAAGTGGTTGACCATTGTCTTCTTCCACACTCAACCTTCACTCATGATAATTATTGGTAACATGGGGCTATAGGCAGTGACATAGTTCTGCTACGTAGGAAAGTCACTGACCAACAACACTATTAAAAATGAGGAAAAGAAAGCAGAATCAAGGCCATGCCAGAATCTGGGAGACTGTCGAACAGAGAGTGACAGCAGTGTGAATTACACTTCAGTTCAAACTGAAGCCCTAAAGAGCTGTAGTGGAGGACAACGTTCTCTACAGCTGGGAGGCCTGGACCACACATAGCCATCATCATCAGAAGCAGCATGGCTCAATGGAAAGAGCACGGGCTGGGAGTCAGGGGTCATGGGTTCAAATCTCGGATCCACCAATTGTCAGCTGTGAGACCTTGGGCAAGTCACTTAACTTCTCTGTGCCTCAGTTACCTCATCTGTAAAATGGGGATTAAGACTGTGAGTCCCCCGTGGGACAACATGATCACCTTGTATCCTCCCCACCACTTAGAACAGTGCTTTGCAAATAGCAAGTGCTTAACAAATGCCATCATTATTATTATTATTATCATCATCCACCTCAGGCTCTTCGAGCATTTCCCTTAGTGACAGGTGTCGTGTACTGGACACACTCGATATAAAATGGCAGACTAAGATCCTGGGCAGTGAAGTTCTGGAATGTAGGGACTCAATATAAAATGGCAAAATCAAATCGTGGGCAGTGAAGTTCTGGAATGAGCGTCAGCCTCATAGCTTCAAAGTTATACCCACCTTAACATGGTTATGCTGGGTGGGACGTGTGAGAAGAATGAGTGACAGCAGGATATCCTACATATGCTATATGCAGAGCTGAAATTGTATAACTGAAAGCAAGGAAGGTAGACAATGCTGAATCCCAGCTGAAAATTGAGAATCAATCAATTACTGATGATAGACCTGCTTGGCACACTGTGGCTCTCTTTAAATAAAAGCTTGAAGGCAGGAAAGCAGCTTTGCCTAGTCAATAGAGCACAGGCCTGGGAGTTAGAAGGACTCGGGGTCTAATCCCAGTACCACCACTTGTCTGCAGTGTGACTTTGGGCAAGTCACTTAACTTCTCTGTGCCTCAGTTACCTCATCCATAAAATGGGGATTATGACTGTGAACCCCATGTGGGACAGCGTCTGTGTCCAATCTGATCAGCTTGTATCTAACCCAGCGCTTGGTACAGTGCCTGGACCAAAGTAAGTGCCTCACACGTACCACAGTTAAAAGCTTCAGGAGAGAGACAAGGAGAGAAAACAGTGCCAGGCACTGCAAACATTAATCATGACAACACAAAATAGATTGCCTTTTTGTGTGCACAAAGTTACCAGGACTGTGGGTCCTAAATTGACCTTTTCAAGGGACATCTTCACTGAATACAAAGGACAGTTATACATGTATAACTACTCAACCCTAGGAATGAGATCACAGGCAGAGGCCCACATTTTTAGCAATCTGGCTATTTTAGAATTCATTGATTTGCTGGAAATAAGTCTATTCCCCATTTCAGCTGTAAGGTTACTGTTTAATTCAGTACCAGTAAAGGACAAAATGATTAACTCAACCACATGCTTCAAATTGGAAAAATCTGCACTAATCCACGGGATGCACAGAGCTCTGAAGTGTGTGGTTCATTCAAATGAGAGCAGGGACAGGACTATTTAAGCTCCGTGAACATGCTCACATGTGTGCATTTCAGAGTTAGCTTGGGATTTTGTACTATGTGTAATAGTTGAATGGACATCCCTCAGTCAATATATTTATTGAGCACTTTGTGCAGAGAACTGTTTTAAGCTCTTGGGAGAGCACAATACAAGAGGAAATGAGCAGACTTGTTCTCTGTTCATTCCCTGTTTACAGTCTAGAGGACATGGAAGGGGATATAAAGTTCTGCTGAAGTCAGGAGTTTCTTCTCAGCTCTTTGTTAGTATAAAGAAGAAACCATGCTCTGGTGGGAGAGGGAAGGGGAAAGGAAAAGGCAAGGGAACAGTTACCAATGCAGTTTCCATAGGGGAGTGATTAAGTTTTCAACCTAAAGACCCAAGCCAAAAATGAAATAAGTAGCAGCCTTTTGATTTTAACAAGTGACAAAATTCAGGGAAAAATAAAGCAAAAATAAATAGAAATTCCACTTGTCTTAAGCTGCTAATAAGATGCTAATATTATGCTTTACTAATCATTCTCCTATGAAGATGGATTACCTTTCCCTTTCAATTTTGAAGTAATTTAAAGACTGAAATGATATAAAGGAATAATTTTTCAACGGAACTGATTTTTCAAATAAGGCCGATATGTTTGACTTCAAAGACACTCTTACAGGCCATGACTATCAGTTTGTATAAATGATTATTATTTCCACTAATTTCTACTTTTATTTCCTCCAATGTGAAAGGAAAAATGTTGAGCTGACATGTAAAATGGAGAGATGGTAGAAATGTTTGGAACAAATAGTACAGTGCTGCATTCACTTAATACTATTGATAGACTTATTGAAGCCAGTGGTAAGAATTTTTTATTGATACTAAGGAAAATGTTTACATAATACATAGTCTTGAGAGACTAGCTCACCTCATCTCAATAATACCGATGACATTTGTTAAGCGCTTACTGTGTGTCAAGCACTGTACTAAATGTTCGGGTAGAAACAAGATAATCAGGCCAAACACAGGATCCATGTCTCTTACCGAGATCACAGTATAATAATAATAATAATAGTATTTGTTAAGTGCTTACGGTGTGCAAAGCACTGTTCTAAGCTCTAGGGGAATACAAGGTGATCAGGTTGTGCAACGTGGGGCTCACAGTCTTAATCCCTATTTTACAGAAAAGGGAACTGAGGCACAGAGAAGTGAAGTGACTTGCCCAAAGTCACACAGCCTGTAAGTGGCAGAGCCGGGATTAGAACCCATGACCTCTGACTTCCAAGCCCGGGCTCTTTCCACTGAGTCATGCTGATTCTCTATAAGAATAAGAAGGAAGAACAGGGACTGAATTTCCATTTTACAGATGGGGAAATCTAAGGAGCAGAGATGTTAAATGACTTGTCAATCAATCAATCATATTTATTGAGCGCTTACTGTGTGCAGAGCACTGTACTAAGTGCTTGGGAAGTATAAATTGGCAACATATAGAGACAGTCCTTGCCCAACAGTGGGCTCACAGTTTAGGTCACACAGCCCTCCTGCAAACAACCTTCTCCATGGTGAATCACAGATTAATTTCCATCACCCCTGGTCATGTCATCGTAACATCAACCCACAATACATAAGAATGTAGAATATTGATTTATGCAGAGGGAACCTTGGAATATATCCACCCCACAGTGCATAAAATCTGGAGCTGCATCATACACTAATTGCTAACATACCCCAGGATATTTAACCCCACTGAACTTGTGCCCCAAATTGGCTGGTGATTCAATTCCCGCCCCATTCCAATCAAATCAACCAATCAGTGGTATTTATCGAGCAATTATTGTGTTCAGAGCACTGTACTAACTGCTTGGGATGGACTAGAATACAACATCCCCACATGGCTTCATTCAAACCTGCTTCATTCAAGAAGCAGCATGGCCTAGGTGATAGAGCATGAGCCGGAGAGTCAGAAGGACCTGGGTTCTCATCCCGGCTCCACCACTTGTCTGCCCTGTGACCTTGGGCAAATCACTTTACTTCTTCATGCCTCAGTTTAGACTGTGAGCCCCATTTATTTATTTTACTTGTACATATTTATTCTACTTATTTTATTTTGTTAATATGTTTTGTTTTGGTCTCTGTCTCCCCCTTCTAGACTGTGAGCTCACTGATGGGTAGGGACCGTCTCTATATGTTGCCAACTTGTACTTCCCAAGCACTTAGTACAGTGCTCTGCACACAATAAGCGCTCAATAAATACGATTGAATGAATGAATGTAGGACATGGACTGCGTCCAACCTGATCAGCTTGTATTTACCCCAGTGCGTAGTGCAGTGCCTGGCAAGTAGCAAGTGCTTAACAAATACATTTTAAGAGAAACAGCATTGCCTGGTGGATATAGCATGGGCCAGGAATTCAGAAGAACCTGCGTTCTAATCCCTGCTCTGCCACTGTCTGCTGTGTGACCCTGGGCAAGCCACTTAACTTTTCTGTGCTTCAGTTACCTTATTTGTAAAAGAGGGATTAAAACTGTGAGTCCCATGTGGGACAGTGACTCTGCTCATCATGATTGGCTGCTTCCCCAATCCTGATTGGGGAAGCAGCATGGCTCAGTGGAAAGAGCCCGGGCTTTGGAGTCAGAGGTCAGGGGTTCAAATCCTGGCTCCGCCAACTGTCAGCTCTGTGACTTTGGGCAGGTCACTTAACTTCTCTGTGCCTCAGTTACCTCATCTGTAAAATGGGGATTATAATAATGATAATGATGGCATTTATTAAGCGCTTACTATGTGCAAAGCACTGTTCTAAGCGCTGGGGAGGTTACAAGGTGATCAGGTTGTCCCACGGGGGGCTCACAGTCTTAATCCCCTTTTTACAGATGAGGCACAGGGAAGTTAAGTGACTTGCCCAAGGTCACACAGCAGACATGTGGCAGAGCCAGGATTCAAACTCATGACCTCTGACTCCAAAGCCCGTGCTCTTTCCACTGAGCCACGCTGCTTAATCTAGGATTAAGACTGTGGGCCCCCCAAGGGATCACCTTGAAACCTCCCCAGTGCTTAGAACAGTGCTTTGCACATAGTAAGTGCTTAATAAATGCCATTATTATTATTGGCTTGTATCCACCCCAGTGCTTAGTACAGTGCCTGGTACATAGTAAGCTCTTAACAAATGCCACAATCATTATTATATCAAGTGCTCCCCTAGTTTCCCAGGGAAAATGAGAGAATCTGAAGTTGACCTATTCCTTTTCTGTGTCTCCGTCCCCTACTCTCCCATTAATTTTTTTTTAACCAGCATTACCCTGGTGCCCTGCTCCAAGTCCTATGTTGCTGCTGCCAGCAGAAACAGGGCAGGAAATGCTCCTGGTCCCATTTGGGACCCGCCAGGTGCCCTAAATGCTGGGGTACTGGTTCTGTTTATAAGCTTTCTCCTCTGTTACCACCCCTTGACAACTCTTACTCATTCCACCCCACTGGGCGCTCCCACTGGGCAGCTGCTCCCTCATCTCCTATCACAACCCAGCACATTCACTTCACTTCTCTAGAGAGTCAGCACGGCTCAGTGGAAAGAGCGTGGGCTTGGGAGTCAGAGGTTATGGGTTTGAATCCCGGCTCAGACACTTGTCAGCTGTGTGACCTTGGGCAAGCCACTTAACTTCTCTGTGCCTCAGTTACCTCATCTGTAAAATGGGGATTAAGACTGGGAACCCCATGTGGGGCAACCTGATCACCTTGTATCCCCTCAGCACTTAGAACAGTGATTCACACATGGTAAGAGCTAAACAAATACCATCATTATTATTACTATTATTATTATCAGTATTGCCAACCCACTTATTGCATCTCAATCCCATCTACCTTGATGTCAGCCCCTTGCCCACTTTATCCCTCGGATTCAGAACACCTTCCCCTTTAATAATATGACAGATAGTCCACTCTCCATACCTTCAAAAAAAACCCTAAAATCAAATCTCTTCCAAGAGGACTTCCCTGACTAAGGCCTCATTTCCCCTGCTTATATTACTTTCTAAACTGCCTTTACACTTGGAATAGTACCCTTTAAGCACTTGAAATTTGTCCCACAGTACATCTGTAGCCTTATATCCTGCCATTTTCCTTGTCCACATGGGGCTCATGGTCTTAATCCCCATTTAACAGATGAGGTAACTGAGGCATAGAGAAGTTAATCAATCAATCAGTCATATTTATTGAGCGCTTACTGTGTGCAGAGCACTGTACTAAGCGCTTGGAAAGTACAAGTTGGCAACATATAGAGACAGTCCCTACCCAACAGTGGGCTCACAGTCTAGAAGTCAAGTGACTTGCCCAGGGTCACTGACTAGAGGAAGTCTGTCTCTCCCTCGAGTCAGTAAGCTCCTTGAGGGTAGGGGTCATGTCTATCAACTCTATTGTATTACACTCTTCCAACTGCTTAGAAAAGTGTTCTTCACACAGTAAGCACTTAATAAATATCACCAATTAATTAACTAGTTGGGACTTCTATGGCCGTCCATGGGTTAATCAATCAATCTATGGTATTTATTGAGTGCTGACTGTATGTAGAGCATTATACTAAGCACTTGGGAGAGTACAACATAATATAATGGACACAATCCCTGCCCACAATGAGCCGACAGTCTAGAGGGTCCTATAGAATCCCCAGGTTCTGGACCAGCTGAGTTTCCCTCACCTCCTTCCTCCTTCTCAAAGACATTTTACCACAGACACAAATGCCCTGGGCTGAAGCCACTCCTTGTCTCTACGGCGATAGGGCCCCCATTTCCACAGGAGAGATCGCAGAAAAGCAACCAGGCTCCATTTGTAGAAGGAGATGGAAGTTGTCCAAAAATACAAGGAGAGAAGTCCAGACAGAAGAGAGAGCTCGGCCAGAAGAAGCCTGAGAGTCCCAAAGGTCTGTCTGGAAAAGGGCAGCAGACTTTGAGGGGCGATTTCTTCCAATGTGTACCAATGCTTTAGGTCTACCTGTCTGCCCCATGAAAATTGCAATTGTAAGCTCATCCAGAACAGGGGTCATATCTTTTTATCTGTAATTATACGGTCCCGACTGCCCCTTACAGCACTTTGAAAAACACCCCAGTCCAGCAACCTACACAGAGTGATGAAGATAAGCACTTAGTCCAGTGCTCTGCACATGGTAAGCACTCAGTAAATATGATTAAATGAATGAATAAAAAACTGGGAGTTATTTTATGCTATTAAAAGGAATTGGCACTTGGAGAAAATGGTGTAATACTTCAATATTTTGGGGGCTGATTGCACTACTAAGCCAAGAGAATTTGCTATCAACCTACATTCATTCAATTGTATTTATGGGTGTGATTGTCAGTCAAAGGTATTTCTTAAGCACTGTATGCAGAGCACTATACTAAACAGGTGAGTACAAAACAGATTTGGCCACATTCTCTGCATACAAGGAACTTACAATCTAGAGGAAGAGATTACCATATTTCTCTTTGTGATCCTCTGTGTGGGGGTGAGTATCTTATTTTTCAGGTAAACCTCTCAGTCTCTTCCTCTATTTCTGGATGAATTGTTCACTCTTTCTCTGGATCTCTGTATGTGCCTCCATGTTGCTCTTTGTGTTTCTGCGTTTTTTTAGGAATTTGTCAATCTCATTTCCTCTTGTCTCTCCATCTCCTTCTGGCTTTCCTGGCTTTCCCTCTACTTCTCTGTCTCTATTTTCATTTGCTGCCTTTTAAATGTTTGTTTCTAAAGCAGTTGATTTTATCTAAGCTGCATGTGTCAGTATCCTGTTTCAAACGCCCTTGGGTATGTTTTTTTTCTCCCCGGAAAACAGAAGGAAAAAAAATCTGTTTTGTTACATTTTAACATTCCAGGCTTTACATGAGAACAGAGCATCGCAAACCCAATTTCTTAGTTTAGCAGAAATAATTTGAACCCTATGCCAGCGCCAGTCCAAGGTAACATGACAAAGTGTTTTCATGTGTGTACTTTGATTCTGTAATAAATTGAAACTCAGGTACAAATATCCACACAAACTGGATGTAAGAAATATACACTGCTGTTTAGGATTCTCATTTAAGCAAAAAGAAAAAAAAAGTTATGTCCATTCTATTTGAGCATATAATAAATACGGTATTTCTTACTATGTGCCAAGCACTGTTCTAAGCACCGGGGTAGATACAAGGTAATCAGCTGGTCCCATGTGGGACTTACAGTCGTAATCCCCATTTTACAGATGGGGTAACTGAGTTAAGTGGCTTGCCCAAGGTCACACAGCTGACAGGTGGAGGAGGCAGGATTAGAAACCAAGACCTCTGACTCCCAAGCCACTAAGCCACACTGCTTCTCTAACAGGGTTTGGGAAACAGCATGAAATTACACATTGTTGATGTTGAGGAGATGCTTCCACATTCTACCTGAAGGTAGTCTAGAATACAAAAATTCTTCTCTGATTCTCTCACATCTACTCCAGCACTCAGTGCAGTGCTTTCGTACATAGTAATCAATCAATCAATCAATCGTATTTATTGAGCGCTTACTATGTGCAGAGCACTGTAGTAAATTTTGGGTCTACCAACTCTGCTGAATTTTTCTCACCCACAGGCTTAGTACAGTGCTCTGCATACAGTAAGCGCTCAGTGAAGACCACTGATTGATTGATAGACTGATTGAATAAATGCTGCCATCCTACCTGTTGCATTGAAACTGAATGCAAAAGGGACTGTATTTCAAATGTAGTGAAACTGACTTTGTAGGACAATGACCACGGTAGTAGCTGCAGCAGTGGCAGTGAAAGCCTCATCTAGTCCCTGCCAGATAACCGAGCTGGGGTAGAGGACCTTGGGTGAATGGACAGAATACAGTCACTCCAATAACTAGGAAAATCTCCCATTGTACCCCAACTTTTCTCTTTTCTCCTCTTCATGTTCCCTTACTTCCTCTTTTCCCTTTCCCACTTCTCTCCCAACTCCTTTTCCCCCTTGCCATCTCCTCTTCTCTCTCTTTTTTCAATTTTCAGACTTCCTTTCTTTTTTTTAATGGTATTTCCTAAGCACTTACTATGTGCTAGGCACCATACTATGTGCCGGGATAGATCAATCAACTGTATTTATTGAGTGCTTACTTTGTGCAGGGCACGGTACTAAGCACTAGGAAGAGTACCACACAACAATATCACAAACATGTCCCTTTCCCACAATGAGCTTGCAGTCTATCTAGAAGGGGAGATAGAAATTAATAGAAATAAGTGAATTACGATTATGTACATAAGTGCTGTGTGGCTTGGGGCAGGGGTGGTGAATAAATGGAGCAAATCAGGGTGATGCAGAAAGGAGTGGGAAAAGAGGGAGAGTAAAGCTTAGTCAGGGAACACCTCTTGAAGGAGATGTGCCCTCAATAAGGCTTTGAAGGTAGGAAGAATAACTGTCTGTCAGATATAAGGAGGGAGGGCATCCCAGGCTGGAGGCAGGATGTGGGTGAGAGGTCGGCTTTGAGATAGACAAGATCAAAGTAGGGCAGAGGCCAAGTCCCACATGGCTCTCACAGTCTTAAGCCCCATTTTACAGATGAGGTAACTAAGGTACGGAGAAGTTAAGTGACTTACCCAACCTCAAAGCAGACAAGTGGTGGAGTCAAATTAGAACCCATGTCCTTCTGACTTCCGGGCTCATCCTCTACCCACTAAGCCATGCTCCTCTTTCTCCTTCTTCCCCAACACAGTAGAGTGCCAAAAATGTAGTACAATGTTCTGCACACAATAAGAGCTCTATAAATACCACTGATGGAGTGATTGATTGGTGCCCCCGCTCTAGTTGGCCCCTTTTTGAGCCTTCCCCTACCTGCCCAGTGAAGTAGTCTCTAAACTTGGATGAAGGATCTCCTACTGCCTGATTAGTGTTAAGATGATCATACTCCATTACATAGATGACAAATTTGAACACCTGAAAATATGTTTCCTTGCATTACGTTGAAATGATGAAAGATGGATTCTGATTTGTCAGAGAAAATTTACTAACCTAGTATCCTGTTTTTCAAAGTTAAGTACAATCCAACCAATGTCTTCGTTGAAAATCTAGGTAATACTAATTGTGGTATTTGATGAGCACTTACTAGGTGACAAACAGCATATTAAGCACTGGTGTATAGATGAGATAATCATGCCAGAGTCCCTGTCCTATATGGGTATCACCATCTGACTAGGAGGGAGAAGAAGGATTTAATCCCCAATTTACAGCTAAAGGAAACTGAGGATCTGAGAAGTGTAGTGACATGCCCAAGGCCACACAGCATCAAGTGGTGCAGCCAGGATTCAAACCCAGGTACCCTGTGTTCTTTCCACTAGGCGATGCTGGCTCCCTGCTAAGCAACAATTATAATGGAAATAAATAATAATAATAATGATGGCATTTGTTAAGCACTTACTATGTGCAAAGCACTGTTCTAAGCGCGAGGGGGGGGGGGATACAAGGTGATCAGGTTGTCCCATGTGGGGCTCACAGTCTTAATCCACATTTTACAGATGAGGGAACTGAGGCCCAGAGAAGTTAAGTGACTTGCCCAAAGTCACACCACTGACAAGCGGTAGAGCTGGGATTAGAACCCATGACCTCTTACTCCCAAACCCGTGCTCTTTCCACTGAGCCACGCTGCTTCCCTTAAATGTACCCAAGAGCCACATCTGAGTGAGTTCCACTTTTGGACCCATGAATGACCTCTTGTGATCAATGAGCAATGAACTGATGGACCAAATCACACCAAGCAACTTCCTAAACTGCTTAAAGGAGGTTAATCGAGGTAAAGTTTTCGATAGTTGAAAGAGTTTATTATTAAGGTTTGGGGGCAGCTTTATTTGCTAAACTAATAAATCCTAATTATAAGCAAGCACGGAAAATGTCTGCATATTTTAGACATGAAAAGAAAATATTTGGGGCTTATGCTTATTCTTCTATGAAATTAACTGGAGGGTATTATAACGAGCCTACTGGGTCTTTCAGAAGACACAGCAGTTCCTGTTTTTAAATTCCACTGCTAAACACCCTTCGCTTCAAGAAACCATTTTCAAAGATGCCACAGAAGATCCAGACAAAGCTTCCACGGCTCGGAGACTCCAGCCCAGGTTCTAGGCTTTGCTACCTACTGCCATGGTCAGAGGTCTGATTGCAAAATAATAATAATAATTATAATGATGGCATTTACTAAGCGCTTATTATGTGCCAAGCAGTGTTCTAAGCACTGGGTGGGATACAAGGTCATCAGGTTGTCCCACATGGGGCTAACAGTCTCAATCCCCATTTTCCAGATGAGGTAACTGAGGCACAGAGAGGTTAAGTTACTTGGCCAAAGTCACACAGTAGACAGGCAGAGCCGGAATTAGAACCCATGACCTCTGACTCTTAAGCCCGTGCTCTTTCCACTGAGCCGCACTGGTCTCTACCATGAGGCACAGCATGGCCCTGGGAGTCAGAAGGACTTGGGTTCTAATCCTGTCTCTGCCACTTGTCTGCTGTGTGACCTTGGGTAAGTCACTTCAGTTCTCTGGGCCTCCGTTACCTCATCTGGAAAATGGGGATTAAGACTGTAAGCCCTAACAGGGACAGGGACTGTGTCCAACCCAGTTATCTTCTGTCTACCCCAGCGTTTAATACCGTGACTGGCCTATAGTAAGAGCCTAATACTATTATTATTATTAATATAACAAAGGCCCATTCCTGACTGCACTGATTCCTTGGTATTTATCAATCGATCAGTTGTATTTATTAAGTGTTTACTGTGTGCAGAGCACTGAACTAAGCACTTGGGAGAGTACAAAATAACAATAAACAGATTCATTCCTTGCCCACAATGAGTTTACAGTCTAGAGGGGGTGACAGCAATATAAATAATTACAGATATGTACATTAGTGCTGTGAGGCTGGGAGCAAGTCAGGGCAATGCATAAGGGAGTGGGAGAAGAGGAAAGGCCTCTCAGAGGAGATGTGCCTTCAATAAGGCTTTCAAAGTGGGGAGAGTAATTGTCTGTCGGATTTGTGCTCTGCATATAGTAAGCGCTCAATAAATACGATTGATGATGATGATGATGATTTGAGGAGGGAGGGCATTCCAGGCCAGAGGCAGGACGTGGGCGAGGGATTGGCAATGAGATAGAAGAGACTGAAGTACAGTGAGAAGATTAACATTTGAGGAGCGAAGTGTGCAAGCCGGGTTGGGAAGCAGTGTGGCTTGGTGGAAAGTGCACGGGCTGAGAGTCAGAGGTCATGAGTTCGAATCCTGACTCTCTCAATTCAATTCAATCGTATTTATTGAGCGCTTACTGTTTGCAGAGCACTGTACTAAGCGCTTGGGAAGTACAAGTTGGCAACATATAGAGGCAGTCCCTACCCAACAGTGAGCTCACAGTCTAGAAGGCTCTACCACTTGTCAGTGGTGTGACTTTGAGCAAGTCACTTAACATCTCTGTGCCTCAGTTACCTCATCTGTAAAATGGGGACTGAGACTGTGAGCCCCACGTGGGATAACCTGATGACCTTGTATCTACCCCAGTGCTTATAATAGTGCTTGGCACATAGTAAGCACTTAAATACCATCATTATTATTATTATTATTATTATTATTATTAGGAGAGTAGCAAGATGAGGTAGGAGGGGGCAAGGCCACTGAGTGCTTTGAAGACAATGGTGATGAGTTTTGGATGCAGAGCTGGACGGGCAACCACTGGAGTTTCTTGAGGAGTGAGGAAATATGTCATTAGCAGATAAATTCCCTGCCCACAATCACCTTTCAGTCTAGAATAAGGGGAAGCTGTAATATACCCCTACTGGTGGTTGACTCCTTTCCCTACAAGGCCCACCCCTCCCTGGTGCTTTCTACAACTCGAGGCCACTAAATCAATCAATCCAACAATCAATCCATCAGTGGTGTTTATCAAGCACTTACTATGTGCAGAGCACCATTCTAACTGCTTGGGAGGGTACAATACAACACAATTAGCAGATACGTTCCCTGCCCATAATGCAGTAAACAGATCAGAAAGAGCTGGAATAGCTGAAGGGCGCATATTCATTCCTTCATTGAATATTTTTATTGAGCCCTTACTGTGTGCAGAGCACTGTACTAAGCCCATGGAAAGTACAGTACATCAAATAAAGAGAGATAATCCCTGCCCACAGTGGGCTCACAGTCTAGAAGGGGGAAGACAGACATCAATACAAGTAAACAGGCATCAATATAAATAAATAGAATTATAGATATGTACATACTTGCAGTGTTCCTCTGTCCCACCCTCCCTAAACTTTAGCCTCTGTGAAGGGAGTGTCCTTGTTACCATGCAAAAGAGTGTTCCAGATAGCCACTATCTTGACCTCGTTTTGCTACCTTCCTTCCCTCCCATTTGGCAGCAGATGAAGACTACTGTCCAAGTAGTCTTGGACACCTAGTCCAAGACAGTAGGATAAAGAATCAGTTGGGAACTTCTAAGCCAACAGAATTCTCAAGAACATCCTCCTTCCCCTTCTGCACAGGCTGAAGATCATCATCATCAATCGTATTTATTGAGCTCTTACTGTGTGCAGAGCACTGTACTAAGCACTTGGGAAGTACAAGTTGGCAACATATAGAGACAAGCCCTACCCAACAGTGGGCTCACATTCTTGAACTTCATCTTCAGAGAAGCGGCGTGGCTCAGTGAAAAGAACACGGGCTTTGGAGTCAGAGGTCATGGGCTCAGACTCCGGCTCCACCAATTGTCAGCTGTGTGACTTTGGGCAAGTCACTTAACTTCTCTGGGCCTCAGTTACCTCATCTGTAAAATGGGGATTAAGACTGTGAACCTCCCGAGGGACAACCTGATCACCTTGTAACCTCCCCAGCGCTTAGAACAGTGCTTTGCACATAGTAAGTGCTCAATAAACACCATTATTATTATTATTATTATTAACTTCCTCCCTCTTACTTCCCTGTTGCCTTCTGGACAGTGGTGACAGAGTTCTCCTGGCCAGACTGGCAAAATCCTGGATTTTTTTCTTTCTCCAGGACCAGCACCAGGTTGGCTTTGTTGAAGAGACAAGTAATAATAATAGTAGCAATAATAAGAAGATTAGCAATAATAATAATAATAACTATTATTATTATTATTATAACATTTGTGAAATGCTTCCTGGGTGCTAAGCACTATACTAAGTGCTGCGGTACATATGAAGTAATCAGATTCCAAATGGGGCTCACAGTCTGAATAGGAGGGAGAACAGGTATTGAATACCCATTTTGAGTTAAGGGAACTGAAAGCAAGAGGGTGTTAAATGACTGGCCTAAGGTCACATAGCATGGTAAGTGGCAAAGCTGGGATTATAACTCAGGTCTTCTGACTCCTTAGATCTGCACTTTTCCCACTAGACCAAGCTGTTTCTCTCATTTAATTGAATTCATGTGTTTTTCTTCACTACTAGCCTGCAAAATATTTTACTGGGCACCTACTACATGGAGAGCACTGTTTGGGTACCTACCACATTAAGAGTATTATACTGAAAAGCAACATGGCCTCATAGAAAAAGCACAGACCTGGGGAATCTGAGGACCTGGATTCTAAATATATCTTTGCCACTTGTCTAGTACTGGACCTTGGATGAGTTAAAATAATTATCGGTGCCTCAGTTTCTTCATTTGTAAAATGGGGTTTCTACATCTGTTCTCCATTCCCCTTAGGCTGTGAAGCCCATGTGGTACAGGCACTGATTATCTTGTATTTACCATACCATAGTGTTGGCACATAGAGAGTGCTCAGCAATTACTGTCCATAATAGAAAGCACTGGAGTGGTCCCCTTCTGCGTGCAGACCATTGTCCCGTGTACCAGTGGGCAGCGAACTGTACTGGGTCATTAGGAAATTACAATTTAAGTAAAATCAATCAATCAATCGTATTTATTGAGCGCTTACTATGTGCAGAGCACTGTACTAAGCGCTTGGGAAGTACAAATTGGCATCACATAGAGACAGTCCCTACCCAACAGTGGGCTCACAGTCTAAAAGGGGGAGACAGACAACAGAACCAAACATACCAATAAAATAAAATAAGTAGGATAGAAATGTACAAGTAAAATAAATAAATAAATAAATAAATAAATAAATAGAGTAATAAATATGTACAACCATATATACATATATACAGGTGCTGTGGGGAAGGGAAGGAGGTAAGACGGGGGGATGGAGAGGGGGACGAGGGGGAGAGGAAAGAAGGGGCTCAGTCTGGGAAGGCCTCCTGGAGGAGGTGAGCTCTCAGCAGGGCCTTGAAGGGAGGAAGAGAGCTAGCTTGGCGGATGGGCAGAGGGAGGGCATTCCAGGCCCGGGGGATGACGTGGGCCGGGGGTCGATGGCGGGACAGGCGAGAGCGAGGTACAGTGAGGAGATTAGTGGTGGAGGAGCGGAGGGTGCGGGCTGGGCAGTAGAAGGAGAGAAGGGAGGTGAGGTAGGAGGGGGCGAGGTGATGGAGAGCCTTGAAGCCCAGGGTGAGGAGTTTCTGCCTGATGCGCAGATTGATCGGTAGCCATTGGAGGTTTTTAAGGAGGGGAGTAATATGTCCAGAGCGTTTCTGGACAAAGATAATCCGGGCAGCAGCATGAAGTATGGATTGAAGTGGAGAGAGACACGAGGATGGGAGATCAGAGAGAAGGCTAGTGCAGTAGTCCAGACGGGATAGGATGAGAGCTTGAATAAGCAGGGTAGTAAGTAAAAGGCATGGTCCCTACCCTCAAGGATTTAATAAACTCACAGAGGTGCTCTTTGAGCCAGATTCTGTAGACTGTAAGCTCACTATGGGCAGGGAAGAAGTCTACCAATTCTATTGTACTGTACTCTCCGGAGCATGTAGTGTAGTGCTCTGCACAAAATAAGTGCTCAATAAATACCACTGATTGATTCACTCACTTTTCTCAATCATGCACGCACACAGACTCACATATTCTCCTGCCACCAGCCCCCCAAGACACACACACACACACACACACACACACACACACACACACACACACACACTCTCTGAGGATTATTTCCCCTTTGCCCACTTTGCCCTTTGACTTTCCCATGCCCCTTCTCATCAACCAATTGATAAATAAATCAATGGTATCTACGGAACACTTACAGGGTGCAGAGCACTGTACTAAGTGCTAGGAAAACTACACCATATGAGAGTTGGTAGACACATTACCTGTCCTAAATGAGCTTACAGTCTACAAGTTTGGCTATCTCTAAATATCTCTGAGATATATTCCTGGACTCAGAGCAGTGGAACTTGAAGAGCCAGAAAGCTAAATTCAGCCCTATCTGAAGTGGTACATTTTCCAAGGGATGGATCCAAAGCGGGAATCGGCTGAGCATTCACTACAATGAAAGTGTATTGTAAATAAGCAGATTACTGATTAGGGAAAATCATAGCATACAAACCATATTTCTTTTGAATTTCCCCAGGACCCTTCCTTTGGCTTCTCCCACAGAATTAAAATGCAATTGCGTGGGAAACAGCAATATTCACACTCCAACGCTTCATCAGTACCTCTTTCGAACAGCTGGTCCGCGGAGCTGTTGGAGAAAGATGAGCATCTGCTGTGCTGCCTGAGCAGCTATATCTTGTTTTTACCAATATTAGTTTTCTTTCGACTGTAAGCGATATAGATTTGGCTATCCATCTGCCCACGTTCTTGGGTATGCACACAAGCACTCAGACATTCCATTTTGCATCTTCAATATTTACTTTCAGAAACAACAAATGTGAAGAAACTGGGAATTGTGACTCATCTGACTCCCACAGAGATGCAATTGGAGCCTATTTGCTGGGAAACATCTACTCCAAAAATGAAGGGGTAAAACCATAACCCTCATACCTTGGATTTGGAGAGCACACTTTGTATCTTTCCAAAGCACTTTCACATCAATTATCTCCTTTTGTCTTCACAACATCCCTGAAAGGCAGGGAGAGGCGAGGATTATTATTAAGAAGCATGATGCTTTCTCTTCTTTCTCTCACGTGAGGTAAAAATAAAACCATACTAAAATGTTTTATATTTCTTTAACGGTATTTGTTAAGCACTAACTGGATGCCAGGCACTCTTCTAAGTGCTTTAGTAGATACAAGACGATCAGGTTGGATGCAGACTCTGTCCCACATGGGGCTCAAAATCTTAATTCCCCATTTTACAGATGAGGTAAACTGAGGCATAGAGAAATGCAGTGACTTGTCCAAGGTCACACAGCAGACACGTGGTGGGCTCGGGATTATGACTTCTAGGCCTGTGCTCTATCTATTAAGCCATGCTGCTTCTCTTACACGAAATTATGTTCAGTACTTCCAAGAGCCTGGCCCTAGCTATCATTCCCACCTTCTTCTGGATCCTACTCTATATTTTCCATAATAATAATGATGGCATTTGTTAAGCGCTTACTATGAGCTGAGCACTGTTCTAAGCAGGGGATACAAAGTGATGAGGTTGTCCCACGTGGGGCTCACAGTCTTCACCCTCATTTTCCAGATGAGGTAACTGAGGCCCAGAGAAGTTAAGTGACTTGCCCAAAGTCAAGCAGCTGACAAGTGGCGGAGCCAGGATTAGAACCCATGACCTGGGATTAGAACCCATGATCTCTGACTCCCAAACCCAGGCTCTTTCCACTGAGCCACACTGCTTCTTGCATCCTTCTTAAAACTGCTTCAAAGTTCGCCTCTTTATTGAGGGTTTCTCTTGGCTACCCGGTCGTTCAGCCTTCAGTTTTTTGGCAAGATATACATGTAGGAGACAACATTAAAGGGTTCAAAATAATAAAAAGCACTTGAAATTAACCTACCCTCAGACCCACAGTGCCTAAGTCTGTAATTTATTCATTTATATTTATATCTGTCTCCTCCTCAATACTTTAAGCTTGTTATGGGAAATGGAACATGTCTACCCACTCTGTTGCCTAGCACCCTCCCAAGCACTTAGTACAGTGCTCTGCACAGGGTAAGGGCTCAATAAAAACCAAAGATTGTTTGATTAATTCATGAAAGTTGTGGCCAGGGGAAGGGCAGAATAAGTGTTCTTCATTCATTCATTCAGTTGTATTTATTAAGCACTTACTGTATGCAGAGCACTGTACTAGGCACTTGGGAAACTAACAATACAACAGGAAACAGTGACATTCCCTGCCCACAGTGAGCTCCAGTGCAGAGCACCATCTGAAGCCTGAAGGAGTCAGTTCCAACTAAACAAAAGGTAAAAAAAAAAGGCTCCTGAGCACATTCAGTATCCCTGGATGTTGTTTAGGATGAAATAAAGTTCAAGGAAATGGGGCTAAATACAAGATAATAGGTTATACGAGAGAAAGGTAGTGGTATTGGAGCACCCATCCTTAGCAGTGTGGTTCCAATATTAGGAAAGGCATCCATCACACCTTATTATCTGTAATTAATTTATTTTAATGTCTCTCCCTCTAGACTGCAAGCTTGCTGTGGGCAAGGAAAGTGTCTACCAACTATGTTGTACTGTACTCTTACAGGGGCTTAATACAGTGCTTTGCACACAGTAAGTGCTCAATAAATACCACTGATTGATTGATTGATTAAACTTTCTCCAAGGCTACCCAGATGACACACTCAGAGGCAGGATAGCTGACTGGATGGGTCACGGATCTACCTCAGGATGGCAAAGTTTCTCTTCTCTTGTTGGGTTACCTAGTGAAGCAGCAGGGCTTAGTGGAAAGAGCACGGGCTTAGGAGTCAGAGGACATGGGTTCTAATCCCGGCTCTGCCACTTGTCTGCTGTATGGCCTTGGACAAGTCACTTCACTTCTCTGTGCCTCAGTTCCCTTATCTGTAAAATGTAGATTAAAACTGTGAGTCCCACATGGGACAACCTGATTACCTTGTATCTACCCCAATGCTTAGAACAGTGCTTGGCACATAGTAAGCGCTTAACAAATACCATCATCATCATCTTTATTATTATTATTATTAACAACCATCTCAACTGCTAATTGCTTTATTAGAATTCACGGACAGATCAAACATCATTTGATCATAGCATTGTGCGTGCTGTGGAGAAATGCAAAGACACAGTGACCGTAGGTCACAAAGGCAAAAGAACAGCAAAGTGCAAACTTTTCATGCCCACAAAGTGGTAGGATTTGTACATATCTATTCTATTTATTTTATTTTGTTAGTATGTTTGGTTTTGTCTCCCCCTTTTAGACTGTGAGCCCACTGTTGGGTAGGGACTGTCTCTATATGTTGCCAATTTGTACTTCCCAAGCACTTAGTACAGAGCTCTGCACACAGTAAGTGCTCAATAAATACGATTGATTGATTGATAGGAATTGCCAGTCACAGATGAGTCTTCTCATCCACCTGTGCTTGTATTGATCTAGCGTTGCTGATGCTATCCATCAAGCATCATCTATCTCCCTCAAGGTGACCTTTGGATTCAAAAACGTTGCAACTGATGGTGAGACTTTGATTGATGTGTTCAGGTTTGAATAATAAGACTAATATGTGGCTGACAATCCCTACCACATTGCTAGCATGCAGAGATTTCCCCTTGCTGTAGTGTCTGGTGTGTGAGACAGAAAGGGAGAAAGCAAACTGGAGAGAGAAAAGAGAAAAGGAAAGTTAGTGACCATGTGAATATTCAGTACGCATCTAAAGCTTTGCTGATCAAATGAGATACATCAATTTACTAAATAACCTAAGCTGCCTCCTCTTTGTGCTTTTTAGATTTCTCAGAGTCACACTTTGCCAGAGCAAATCTCAAGAGGGATTTTGGTGGCCACGCTAGGGCAATAACATTAGAGAGTAAGAGGTGAAATAGCACTTCAGTTAGATCAATCAGTATGCAAAAAATGGTCAATTCTACACTAGCTCAGAAAATACATGTATTCCTAAATATAGTGCTTCATTGTTGAAAACTCTATCAGTTGCCTTAGTTTAAAACTGCAGAGTTCCCTTCAGAATAATGATTGAATTTATCAATCATTTACTATGTGCCAAGCATGGAAATTAATCAGATAAATCACAGACTACTCCACATAGGGCTCACAATCTAAGAAGGAAGGGAAATGGGAATTTTATCCCCATTTTACATATGAGAAAGCTGAGGCGCAGAAAAATCAGAATAACTGTACCCCTGCATGGAGGTCACTGTTGATAAATGATAAATCCAAGCAATATAAAAATTACTCCTAGAGAAAGCGTGGGAAGCACAGCATTCTGAAACGACACCAAACAGTGACAAAAACTGTCCCTTAGTAATATCTGTTTTATTCGTGTGTGTTTGCTTTGTATACTTGTCTATGGAAGCATTTTCCAAAGCTCATAGTTAAGTGACTTGCCCAAGATCACCCAGCAGGCAAGTGGCAGAAACAGGACTGGAATCTAAGTCTAGACTTCCAGTCTTTTGCAATTTCCCATGGGTGGCATTGCTTTCTCTTCACTACTGGGAAGTTGGAAGTAAATGAAAATATTTACCCATATAAGCTAGGAAGAAAGGCAATTTGAACTGGAGCACAAACTGGGTTGTTGGGTATATGGGGGAACGTAAAATTCCACAATATTCTTGCCTTAGTCAGGCACATGGATGGAAATTTTTGATCCAGAATCTTTTCTGAAAATGTAGGTTAAAAGGAGAGGGGTGTTGCTATGAAACTTTATTTTTGCAAAGGCTTTGAAGATATTTTGTTAAAAGTGAAAAAAGGCCTTTAAATCTTTTATTCATTATATATTTTTCCAATTTTAAAAGTATGCGCTTTGTAAAATGCTTCCAGAGGCAAGTATAGAGAGCAAACATACAAGTATAACATAATAAGTGCTTAACAAATGCCATAATTATTATCTCCAGCGCCCTTAACTTTCCCTCCAGTGACTTCCCTTCCTTCTAGACTGTGAGCTCATTGTTGTATAGGGACCATTTCTATATGTTGTCAACTTGTACTTCCCAAGCGCTTAGTACAGTGCTCTGCACACAGTAAGCGCTCAATAAATATGATTGAATGGAAGTATAAAACAGATACTACTAAGTGACAGCTTTTGGCACTGTTTATTTGGTTCCATTTCACAATGCTGTGGTTCCCACAGTTTCTGTAGGAGTAATTTTTTATATTGCTCTGAATTGTCATTTGTCAAGTCAACAGTGACCTCCATTCACTGGTACAGTTATTCTAAGGTTTCAGCTGAATGTTGGCCTCCCGCATTGACAAGATTGGAAGAGAAACTCAATATGATCCACCTCTCTCTATAAAGATATTTCGATGGTAGATGTGTTTTCATGGTGGCAAGGGAGACATTTCTTTGAAAAATAATCTTCTTGTTCCATACTAATCAATCTATGGTATTTATTGAGTGCTTACTGTGTACAGAGCACTGTACTCAGCACTTAAGAGAATACAATAATAATAATAATAATGGCATTTATTAAGCCCTTACTATGTGCAAAGCACTGTTCTAAGTGCTGGAGAGGTTACAAGGTGATCAGGTTGTCCCACAAGGGGCTCACAATTTTAATCCCCATTTTACAGATGAGGTGACTGAGGCACGGAGAAGTTAAGTGACTTGCCCAAAGTCACACAGCTGACAATTGTCAGAGGTGGAATTTGAACCCATGACCTCTGACACCAAAGCCTGTGCTCTTTCCACTGAGCCACGCTGCTTTGTAGATGCAATTCCTGCCATCAAGAAGTTTAGCAGTCTTGTAGGGGAGTCATTCATTCATTTAATCGTATTTATTAACAATAATAATAATAATAATATAATTGCGGTATTTGTTAAGTGCTTACTATGTGCAAAGTACTATTCTAAGCACTGGGGAGGATACAAGGTGATCAGGTGAGCCTATGCGGGGCTCACAATCCTAATCCCCATTTTACAGATGAGGTAACTGAGGCCCAGATAAGTGAAGTGACTTGCCCAAAGTCACACAGCTGACAAGTGGCAGAGCTGCGATTTGAACCCATGACCTCTGACTCCCAAGCCCGTGCTCCTTTCCACTGAGCCACGCTGCTTCTCTACTTACTGTGCACTATACTAGCTCTCGGAAGAGTACAGTATAACAATAAACAGACACACTCTCTGCCCACAAGGCGCTTATAGTCCAGAAACGAGCTTACAATCTAGAAGAGATGGCAATATACTCATTCATTCATTCAATCATATTTATTGAGTGCTTATTTTGTGCAGAGCACTGTACTAAGCAGTTGGGAGGTACAATTTAGCAACAAATGGAGACAATCCCTGCCCATCATAGTCTAGAATATAATGAATTACAGATAGGGAAAGCAACAGAATATAAGGTTATATCCATGCATGCTCTCTGTAGGTGACAGTTTCTTTGAAATGGATCGTGGAATGATGATATGAGTGTATTCTAGTAGAAAGAGTGCTGTACTGGGAGTGGGAGGGCCTGAGTTCTAGTTCCAACTTATCTTCTGCCTTATTGTGTGACATCCTCAAACAAGTCTATTGCATTATCCCAGGTGCTTAGACACAATGCTTTGCACACAGCAAGTGCTCCATAAACACCATGGACTGATTGTCTACAAGTTACGCATACATTTAATGGCCAAGAAAGAGCTGTAAAACCATAGCAACTTTCCAAGGGAATGTAAATTATGCTACGTGATGCATGAGAAAGCTTAACATCTCTTGCAAGGAAATCTCATTTAAGGGGCATCGAAGAGCTTCTGAAATTTTTCACATCTATAATTTGGAAACATATTATAGGTTCAATTTGCATTTGATGCTCTCAGAAATAAGTAATCCTTCCCTTATAAAAGTCAGCACCCTCTGGAAAAGACAGGTCAGCCTTTTAGACTGCAGATTTTATTTCATGTGCTTTACTGGGTCACACTTTTATTTGCTACTTTATAGATGTTTGCAACCTTGGTTTTCTTGGTTGGACTTTCATGACAACTGTTATTTCAATCTTTGAGTAAAAGAAAATTTTTGTCATAGGCATTATGTGAAAATACTAATACAAAATTGTACCTTAAATTATTAAACAGTTGCTCATTAGATATTTCTCATGAAATTTTAATCTTCATTCAACCAAAGTAATGCTAATCTTTGGCACTTAAAGTATGATAATCCATGAAAATATAACAGACTGTGGAATTGCGGTAATTATTTGAAAATGCAATGCCCCCCTGCCAACAAGAAAACACAGAAAAAATCTAAATTAATGCGAACACATTTGTAAAACAGAGAGGCATGGCAAGTCATTGATCCAATCCCACCACATCAATGCAGTGTTGATTTCCTCGGTACAGCCCCTTGATGACTGGAGTAATTTAGTTTGTAAATATTCTTATTGGAGAAGTTCCTCCCAAGGCCTTCAATAGCTTATTCTATAACACAATCATTATTCTGTAAGGAGGCATTGGCTACTCAACCCAAATTTTCCTGGCTCAGTGCTAGTCAATGTTTCCCCCCGTTGCTTTAGAAATCATTCAAATATTTGTCGACTGCTTTCTGAGCCATTCTTTACTCAGCATTTGGTATTTCTTAGTACTTTCGATTTTTTCATTATCATTTTTGCTCCAAATCTCTTCTGTGTCTTTGTACCCCTCAAAAAGACATATCTGAGCTCAGCCTTGCACTGCTCACCTTTCTGTAGGCCGTGCTTGGCTCCATATTAAAGGAAAAAAAAGTACATCACTTCTCTCAGGAAGTTTCTAGTCTGCAATACCTGAAAAAACATGCATTTAAATTATTTCAAAGTACGTATTTAGCCTAATATTTTTTGGTTGGTAATGTCAAACATCCTTGGTTTAACTCTCTTCAAAGATAAGTTAACTAATGAGTTAAAGATAAGTTAACTAACCATGAGAAGCAGCGTGGCTCAGTGAAAAGAGCACGAGCTTTGGAGTCAGAGATCGTGGGTTCGAATCCCAGTCTGCCACTTATCAGCTGTGTGGCTTTGGGCAAGTCACTTTACTTCTCTGTGCCTCAGTTCCCTCATCTGGAAAATGAGGATTAAAGACTATGAGCCCCACATGGGACAACCTGATTACCTTGTATCTCCCCCTGTGCTTAGAACAGTGCTTCACACATAGTAGGTGTTTAACAAATGCCATTATTATTATTATTATTATTATTATTATTATTATTATTATCATTATTATTATTAATAATGTTGAGACATATTAAAATTGCGATGCCACCAAGGCTTTGCTGGCCCATGGGCTTCATACTCACTTTTAATTACATTCCAATAAAGCCTTCCAGTTTTCTCCCTTAACCAAATGACTGCTATTCTTCATTGCTGGATTGGTGGTTGCTAACTAATGTCTTTTAGTGACAAAACAAAGATGAGCTCCAATTTGATCGTATAGACTGTAAGTGCCTTGTGGGCAGGGGGTGTATCTATCAACTTTTTTTTACTATACTTTCCCAAGTGCTTGGTACAGCGCTCTACACACAGTAAGTGCTCAATAAATACAATTGAATGAATGAATGAATACATACCACTGACTGACTGAGTGACCCTCAGACTCTTTCTCAAGCTAATGTCATGAATATGCTGCAGTTACTTTCAACTCAGGTTGGGCAGCTGTGAGGACAAGGGAGCTCCATTCACATCTGATTGTAATTCTCAAGTGCTTAGTACAGTGCTTTGCACACAGTAAGCACTCAATAAAATATGACTGAATGAATGAATGAGTTGAATTGAGTTTGAATGTGTTGAATTGAGCTACTCTTCCCACCCGCAGCAAGTCTCATGACAGCCACGTTTCTGATTGAAGTATCTGTCTCCCCTGTTGGATTACAAACTCCTTGAGATCAGAGAGCCTGTATTCTAATGCTACTGTACTTTCCCAAGGACATTCCCCCTACTTACCCACTCTTTTCTCCTACTACGTGCCAGCTCAAATTTTATTCTCTGCAAGCTCACCTATTTACCACTCCTCTCTTTCGCCTCTTTTCCAACTCCTCTTCACGTCTTTCCTCCTGCATGCAAGCTCTTCCCTTCCACAAAGCCCTTCCCCAATCAATTTCTCCCCTTTTCCAAATCCATCCTTCCAACCACCACCTCAGCACTTCTGAGTCAACAATGTGTTTATGTGCTCACAACCACCTGTTTCTCCTTTGTACAACCTGGATTACTTAACCACTCACCTTCATATTTGATTTACTTATGTCTTCTATCTGTATAGTATTTTCATGTCTGTCTCCCCTTCTAGATTGTGAGTTCCCTGAGGGCAGGAATTGAATCTACTAATACTTTTGTACTTTCCCATGCATTTAGTACAATGCTCTTCATCCAGGTGAGCAATAAATTCAAACCCCAGCTCTGCCCATCTTAAAAGTATTTCTAAAATCCCACATGTCTACCTGTATATATGTATACCTGTATATATGTATATATGTTTGTACATATTTGTTACTCTATTTATTTATTTATTTATTTATTTATTTTACTTGTACATATCCCTTTTATACTGTGAGCAATGTGGGTAGGGACTGTCTCTATGTGTTGCCAATTTGTATTTCCCAAGCGCTTAGTACAGTGCTCTGCACATAGTAAGCGCTCAATAAATACGATTGATGATGATGATGATGATGATCTTCCCATGAGACTTCCCCAATTAATTCCCAATACCCTAAATTATATCAACCCAATGACCTCTAGCATATATTCATTTCTGCCTATCCTCAACAATTCTGTACATATGTATAGTCAATTCTATATTCAATTATTTATTCTGTTACACCTGTCTGAAAATATTTCTTACACTTACTTCCTCCATTAGAATGCAAGTTTCTGGCAGTCAGGTATTTTGTCTTGGACATCTGCTATACTTTTGCAAACACTTAGTTCAGTGCAGTATACTCCATAGGTATCCAATAAATACCAATCCTACTACTAAACTGAAATGCCTGTAGCCGGCACCATGCTTACTTAACCAAGGTAGATCCAGGCCTTGGTCATTCACATTCTTAGAGAGGCAGAAATATTTTCTTCATAAGGCAATTGACCTATAGGGGGGAACACTTGGGAAAATCCAGCCCCAATTCCACAACATGGAATTCCTTTTCAATCAATCAATCATATTTATTGAGCACTTACTGTGTGCAGAGCACTGTACTAAGCACTTGGGAAGTACAAGTTGGCAACATATAGAGACAGTCCCTACCCAACAGTGGGATCACAGTCTAAAAGAGTGGGCTCACAGTCTAAAAGGAGTGGGCTCACAGTCCACACATTGTTTGATGCAATGCATGCATGAAATACAGTAAAATCCCTTTGTCAAATACCATTCTGAAATAAACATCTATTGCATCCTTATATGGAATCACATCCTTTTCCTTCAAGAGATTCTTTCAGCCATAGGAATACTTTAAAATTTGCTCAAACCTAAAACTGGAGTGACATCCAGTGGTCAGAAAAAAATAACCTTTCGGGGGACTGAATGCTGAATGTGCTGTGTTTCTGTAACCTTAAATTCCTCAATAGGATAAGAGCCTTTATCAGATTGTCCACAGTTAGAAAGTTTTTTGTGACTATTATAGAAATGATCAAGGCTCAGACATTTCATTATAAATCTAGAAGCTGAACTTCATAAAAAATCAGTTTCAACTAATTTAAAAACTATTTTGAAAATAACAAATACTAGACACCAGCTCTAATCTATCACCGTAGACAATACCACTATCCTCCCTATCTCAAACACTCATAACCTTGGCATTATTCTCAAGATCGTTCTCATTCAACCCATATATACAATCTTACCATACACTGTCAGTTCTATCTTCACAACATCACTAAAACCCATCCTTCCCTCGCCATTCAAACTGCTACCATGTTAATCCAAGCATTTATCCTATCCTCCCTTGATTATGACATCAAACTCTTTTCTGACCTTCATGCCTCCTGTTTCCCCCTAACTCTAGTATACCCAGAAATTTTTTCTCAAAAAAAATTCAGTTCATACTTCTCCACTCCTCAAGAATTTCCAGTGGTTGCCCATTCATCTCCACATCTAACAGAAAATCCTCCCATCAGCTTTAAAGCACCCAATCACCTTGGCCCCTCTAACCTTAATCTTGATTTCCGACTGCATCCAACTTGCCATCTTGCTCATTGTGCCTCAATCTCATCAACCTCACCACCTTCCCCATGTCTTTCTTCTGACTTGTAACTCCCTATGCCTCTACATGCACCATTCCATCACTTTCCTGTCCTTCAAAGCCTTATTCAAATCACATCTCCTCCAAGAAGTCAGTCAATTAATCATATTTATTGGGTTTTTACTGTTCATTCATTTAATCATATTTACTGAGCACTTACTGTGTACAGAGCCCTGTGCTAATCACTTGAGAGAGTACAATATAACTATAAACAGACACATTCCCTGCCCACAGCGAGTTTACAGTCTAGATTGGGGGAGACAGACACCAATATAAATAAATAAATTACAGATAGATACATAAGTACTGTGGGGATGGGAGCGGGAAAGAACAAAGGGAGTGATTCAGGATGATGCAGAAGGGAGTTGGAGAAAAGGAAAGGAGGGGCTTAATCTGGGAAGGCCTCTCAGAGGAAATGTACTTTCAATAAGTCTATGAAAGAGGGGAGAGTAATTATCTGTTGGGTTGGAGGAGTGAAGGCCTTCCAGGCCAGAAGTAGGACATGAGGTGAGGGTCGGTGGTGAAATAGGCAAGATCAAGGCACAGTGAGAAGGTTAGCAATAGAGGAATGAAGTTGGCATGCTGGGCTGTAGGAGAGTAGCGAGGTGAGGTAGAAGAGGGAAGGGTGGTGGAATTTTTGTTTTACGTGGAGGTAGATGAGCAACCACTGGAGTTTTCTGAGGAATGGGGTGACGTGTCTTGAATATTTTTGTAGAAAAATTATCTGGACAGCAGACTGAAGTATGGCCTGGAGTGGGAAGAGGCAGGAGGCTGGGAGGGCAGCAAAGAGGGTGATGGAGTATTTCAGGTGGGATAGGATGAGTGATTTATTAACATAGTAGCAGTTTGTATGGAAAGGAAAGGGTGGCTTTTAGCAATATTGTGAAGGTGGAACTGACATGATTTAGTGATGGATTGAATATGTGGGTTGAATAAGTGAGAGAATCAAGGAGGTTACGGGTTTGTGAGACAGAAAGGGTGGTGGTACTATCTACAGGGATAGAAAAGTCAGGGGACGACAGGGTTTGGATGGGAGGATAAGGAGTTCTGTTTTGGACATGTTAAGCTTGAGGTGATGGGAGGAGAGCCACATAGAGTTGTCTTGAAGGCAAGAGGAAATATGAGACTGGAGAGAGGTAGAGGGATCAGGGCTAAGGATATAGATTTGGGTGTTATCCACTTGAGGTAGTAGTTGAAGCCATGGGAGTGAATGAGTTCTACAAGAGAGTGAGTGCAGATGGATAGAAGAAGGGGATCCAGAATTGAACCCTGAGGGATGCCCCCCACAACAAAGTTAGGGGTGGGAGAAAGAGGAGGAGCCCATGAAGGAGACTGAAAATGAACAGTCAGAGAGATAAGAGGAGAACCAGGAAAGGACAGAGTCAGTGAAGCCAAGGATGGATAATGTTTCCAGGAGAAGGGAGTGGTCCACAGTGTCAAAGATAGATGAGAAGTTGAGGAAGATTTAGATGGAGTAGAGGTCGTCGGATTTGGCAAGAAGGAGATCACTGGTGACCTTAGAGAGGGCAGTTTCTGTGAATTGAAGGGGATGGAAGCCAGATTGGAGGGAGTCAAGAAAATTGGAGGAGAGGAATTAGAGACATTGGGTGGAGATAACTCGCTCAAGGAGTTTGGAGAGGAATGGCAGATGGGATTTGGGGCAATAACTGGAGGGAGCCTTGGAGTTATGGGTTTTTTTTAAAAAAAATACGATGAGACATGGGCATGTTTGAAAGCAGTGGGGAAGAAGACATTGGACAGAGAATGGTTGAAGATGGCTATTATGGAGGGAAGAAGTGGGGGGACAAGAGTTTCGATAAGGCGTAAAGGAATGGGGTCACATGCACAGATGGAAGGGGTGGGTTTTGAAAATAGGCAGATCTCCTCTACAGATCTTGTTGGGAAGGTTGGGAGAGTTGAAGACGGGGCTGGAAAAGGGAGGACTAAGGAAGGGCAGGGGTGATTTTACGGAGCTCATGCCTGATAGTATCAGTTTTCTTAATAAAGTACGGGGCCAGGTCAATAAGGGCAAGGGATGGGGCTACAGGGAGGTTGAGGAGGGAGTTAAACGTCTGGAACAACTGGTGGGCATGGGTGTCAATAAGGGTAGAGAAATAGGAGAGGAGAGGGTGGATTTAAAGCATGCAAGGATAAACTTGAAGTGGACAAAACTGGCCTGATATTTAGATTTCCACCAGCAGCGCTCAGCAGCTTGAACACAAGAGTGAAGGAGGTGGACTCTGCAGGTGATCAAGAGCTATGGGCTAGTGGTATGAGATTTAAAAAAGGGATAGAAGCAGAGCACTTTACGCACTTTAATCACTCAATAAATATGACTGAATGAATGAACTAAGTTTTTGGGAGAGTACAGTATAACAGACACTTTCCTGGCCTGCAACAAATTCACAGTCTAGAGCCAGAGACAGACATTAATGTAAACAAATAAATTACAGTTATGCATGTAAGTGCTGTGGGTCCAGGACAGGGGAATGAATAAAGGGCACAAGTTAGGGCAAAGCAGAACAGAGAGGGAGAAGAGGAAAGGAGGACTTAGGGAAGTCTTGAAGGAGATGTGCCTTCATTAAGCACTCCTTTCCCTGACTCTCTCTCTCCTTTGTGTTGCCTACGCAGTTGTTTTGTTTTGTTTTCTGTCTCCCACTTCTGGACTATGAGCCCATTGTTGGGTAGGGACCGTCTCTACTTGTTGCCGACTTGTACTTCCCAAGCACTTAGTACAGTGTTCTGCACACAGTAAGCGCTCAACAAATATGATTGAGTGAATGAATACCAATGAAACAGTTGATATTTACCCCACCCTCAGTCCCACAGCACTTAGTCACATATCTGAAATTCATTTATATCAATATCAACATCTCCTTGTTCTAGAAGGTTGTATTCTCCCAAGCTTAGTAAGTGCTCAGTACACTGTTAATGATCAATATATACCATAGATTGATTAATGAGGTAGAGTCTTGATTTCCTAATCTTCTGTTTATATTTGACATTTTACATAGCTTCTCGTACAAATGATAAGAACGTCCATGGATGTTCTTAGGCAGAGAAGCAACATGGCTTAGTGGAAAGAGCACAGGCTTGGGAGTCAGAGGTTGTGGGTTCTAATTCCAAATCCACCACTTGTCAGGTGTGTGACTTTGGGAAAGTCACTTACCTTCTCTGGGCCTCAGTTACCTCATTTGTAAAATGGGGTTTAAGACTGAGCCCCACATGGGACAACCTGATGATCTTTTATCTACCCCAGCACTTTGAGTGTGCTTGGCACAGAGTAAGCCCTTAACAAATACCATAATTGTTAACATTATTATTATTATTATTACCATTCCACCTGGCACTGCATGGCAGGTTTTACAGTAATACCACTTGACTTTCATCTCCTCTCTCCTCAAAACCATCTACTCGCTCTGTTTCTCCTTTAAGGTTCTCCAGTCATTCATTCAATTTTATTTATTGAGAGCTTACTGTGTGCACTCACTCCTCCTTACCTATCTTTCAGCTTCACCCATGATTCCCAACTCACTCTCCTCATTCCTCCACGCCTTCCTCCTATCTCTGCCTCACTCATGTCTTTCCCAATGAAATTTCTTTGGTCTATCACTGACTTATAATAATAATAATAATGATAACAATAATAGTAGTAATAATAATAATGGTATTTGTTAAGTGCTTACTGTGTGCCAAGAACTGTTCTAAACACTAGGACTGATACATGATAATAGGACTGGACAGTCCCTGTCCCACATAAGGTTCACATTCTTAATCCCCATTTTACAGATGAGGTAACCAAGGTAACCAAAGCCATGCTGCTTCCCCACGTTTAAAGTCCTTCTAAAACTCCAGCTCCTTCAACTACTCCTTCTCAATTAATTTCACAGTACCATATATCGCATACCTTGGCCAAATCTACCTCTTATTAATTTATTTCTGCTCACCTTTAAACTCATGTGTATATAATAATGATAATAATAATTAGTATGGTACTCACTAAGCACTATGTGTCAAGCACTTTTCTAAATGCTGGAGTAGATACAACTTAGGTTGGACACAGTCCCTATCCCACCTAAGGCTCACACTCTTACGCTCTGCACACAGTAAGTGCTCAATAAATACAACTGAATGAATAAATAATCCAAATTTTACAGATGCGGTAACTGAGGCCCTGAGAAGTGAAGTGACTTTCTGAAGATCACACAGCTGACATGTAGCAGAGCCAGAATTAGAACCCATGACTTCTGACTCGCAGACATGTGTTCTATCCACAAAGCTAATTGTAAATACCCCTAAATGTCTTGTCCCCTTTGGAGTATAAGTTCCTCGTGAGCTGGAAACATGTTGCTTCTTTATTCTACATTTCCCAAACCCACAGTAAAGTGTACTTCTTTAAATAAGCATTCAATAAGTACTAACATTAGAAACCATAACCCCATTCATTATTCGTCCATTGCCAACTGGTGTGAAGGGTTGAAACACAGGGCAAGAAATATAACTGAAGTATTATTGGGTGGAAAGTCAGCTTCCTTTGAAATTAACCCATGGAATTTATTGAACACCTATTGGGTATAGAGCCCTGTAGTAGAGTGTGTACACTCTACCAATACACAATGAACTGTCTTCTAACAGTGGAGCAATATATAAAGAAAGCTGAATAAAACAGGTGCTGTTCTCTCTGGCTGAACCACAACAGTCTAAATCCAACCTAGGGATCTCTAACTCCTCTAACTCCTAATGACATCTTTTCTCCCATTTGCCTGTAGCCTTGGAAAATCACTGTCTCTCTCTTTCTAGGTTGGGGTGAAAGATCTCTGTATTTAGCATTTTTGGCTGTTGGAGTAGTCCCATAAATTGGTGTCCCCATGGCAATTTAACAGCCAGATACATGGGAAAAGGGTGCTAGACCTTCAACAAGTCTGTTGCAAGACGCTGCTCCTTCTATGCAAGGGCAATAAGAAAAAAAATTCTGCACACTTTCTGAACTGCATCCATTTGGATCCCAGCACAAATATGGACATTCCAACAAGCTGGAGATCCAAAAGGCACTGGAAGGGTCTTCAGTGCCTTTTGGGGTTGGCATTCCTCCCGCTATCTCTACCTGGGCAAATAAGAAGCCTGCTCTTTCAGGTGCAGAGGGAGAAAATCCTTTTTATCGCTTCTCAGAATCTTGCCTGGAGCCAATAATCTCCAAAACAGTAAAGAGAAGCAAATAATTGAGGCAGTGCTCTGTATGGTTGAACAAAAAATGTAATTGAGGAAATGGGTGTCTTTGGGTGGAATTCTCAATCACATTTTATAGAAACCTACATAGCCAAAAAGAACTAAATAGCTACTCCATTCCAACTCATTTTGTCTGCAGAGATGTAATCTGAATAATCCAAATAATAGGTTTGGATCCTAAATTTTCCATATTAACTCTTTACCTGGTACAGATTCACCGGATAATTGTCCACTTAATGTGTCCGCTTGGACACTGGGGACCTGAGGGCAGCCTTTCACTGAATCTGGCCCAGAGAATCATGCACTCCTAGGCCTGAACATAAAATTTTATGTTAGCCTGGTTTAACATCCCATTTCCAAGTAGATGTGGTTGGAATAGAAATGTCAGATTTCATTGCAATGTCACATAAATCGTTTTTGCATCTGGAAAAGAAAATTGCCCATTCTTCCTCTTTCAATACAACTATTGCTCTATCACTAGAAACTCCACATAACTTCAAGGAAAATACGTGCTTTGAAACAGGATTTCATCGACATTGGTCATCCCTACACTGGGCTTATTGGAGAAACTGTCTTAAACCCCACCTCCTAAAGATCCCATCCCTCTCAGTGAACAGCACTCTGGTCAGTAGCACAAAAGGATTATTGTTATTTTGAACTACTATCCATACATTAGACGAAGTCCTTCAAGATAACTGCATAAGTAGTCGCCTTATCTCACCACCTCATCCATTTTCTAATTGGTTTAAACTTTGTTAATCAGCAGTCTAGCAACAAGGGGGTGGAGCCTGGAAAGATAATAATAAGAAAATAATAATAATTGTAATATTTAAGCACTTACTATGAACCAAGCATGGGGGGGGATGCAAACAAATCAGGTTGGACACAGTCGCTGTCCCATGCGGGGCTCACAGTCTCAATCCCCATTTTACAAATGAGTTAACTAGGGCCCAGAGGAGTGAAGTGACTTGCCCAAGGTCACACAGCAGAAAAGTGGCAGAGCTGGAATTAAAACCCATGACCTTCTGACTCCTAGGCCTGTGCTCTATCCACCAGACCACACTACTGGACTTTCAGGTGAGCACAGCTGTTCTCCCTTCCAAAGTTGTTCAATGTCCAGTTTCACACCACCTCACCACCTTTCTTTACGTTGAAGGAGCAGCGACTGCATGATGACCCCTGCACCTCCTCTCTGTCCTCAGGAAGGGCAGCACACCAAAATGTTCTTCCCCTCCCACTGCAGGAGCCAAGACACAATATGTCAGACTCGCAGGGATGTGTGAAGCTCTCTGGAATGACCCCCAGACCTGAAGGGGTGAGATGTGGTTCTATAACAAATAAAAATTGCTGGCCTGTGATTTCTTCCACCAGCTATAATGACAAGCATTGATGACAGAAAAATTTAGTGTGCGTGGCAAATGTTCCAGTCAGTCATATCCTACCTACAGGAACAAGTCAGAGGGTTGAAGCTCATTAACAGGTTATAAATCAAACCATTCAACTGGGTGGATAACAATTAGATACAAGTGCCCAGGTACACCCCTAATCCAATCAAAAGTATCTTAGGCAATTCTCCACACCTGTATCTTGTACCCATCTGGATACCTGCTGCCATGCAGAGCAGTTGGAAATAGGGGGTGAACCTGCACTTCAGCCTGAGCTTGAGTCACTCGCCCCTCCTGACTTCAACTTAACAGCAATAATAATAATAATTGTGGTATTTGTTAAGCCCTTACTATGTGCCAAGCACTGTTTCAAGCACTGGGGTAGAGACAAGATACTCAGGTCAGGCACAGTCCCTGTCCCACACAAGACTCACAATCTAAGTAGGTGGGGGAAGAGATACTGAATCCTCATTTTACAGATGAGGGAACTGAGGCATAATGAAGGGAGTTGCCCAAGGTCCCACAGCAGACAAGTGACAGAGTCGGGATTAAAACCGAAGTCCTTCTGACTCCCAGCTCCATGCCTTATCCACTAGGCCACACTGCTTCTCACCCATCCATCACCTACCAGCTGGTATGGCAGTAGCTCTTCAGAGTCCTGCTTCCTGGGAGTTGTGCATCATCATCATCATCAATCGTATTTATTGAGCGCTTACTGTGTGCAGAGCACTGTACTAAGTGCTTGGGAAGTACAAGTTGGCAACATATAGAGACAGTCCCTAGCCAACAGTGGGTTCACAGTCTAAAAGGTAGCATCACCTCCTACCAATCAATCAATGATTCATATTTATTGAGCATTTACTCTGTACAGAGCACCGTACTAAGTGCTTGGGAGAGTATGATGTTACAGAGTTGGTAGACATGATACCTGCCCACAATGAGTTTACCAGTCTAGAAGGGGAGACAGGAATTAATATAAATAAATTACAGATATGTACTTATGTACTTATACTGTGTGGTTGAGGGAAGCATGAATAAAGGATGAAAATCAAAATACAAGGTTTATACAGAAGGAAGTGGGAGAAGAGGAAATGAGGGCTTAAGTCAGGGAAGGGCTGTTGGAGGAGATGTGCTTCCAATAAGGCTTTGAAGGTGGTGAGAGTGACAGTATGTCGGACATGAAGAGGGAGGGCAGCCCAGGCCAAACACAAGATGCAGACAGGGGGTTGGTGGCAAAACAGACAGGTACAGTGAGCATGTTGGCACTGGAGAAGCAAACTGTGCAGGCTGGGTTGCAGTAGGAGAGCAGTGAGTTAAGGTGCGGGGGTGGGCAGAGTAAGAGGGGCATGGTAATTGAGTGCTTTAAAGCCGATGTTAAGGAATTTCTGTTTGATGTAGAGGTGGAGGGGCAACCACTGAAGGTTCTTGAGCCATCAATCAGGTGGGGCAGGAGGAGGAAGCGTAAGGGACAAAAATGTATTCTCTACATGTACCTCGCTTCTCTACATGTACCTCCAAATTGATGAGGGACGCCCTGCCTCTAGAGAATGCAGTGGTTGACAGAACAGCACTATCGATATGAGCGATAGACAGATATTCTGATTCATGGCCACACAATGCACTCTAACCACAGATCAGTGCAGCGTTCATCACAAGGAGACCGAAATCAACACACAATTTGTCGTTAGTTAAACAAGCCAAGTTCATGTTCTGCAGGAAGTGGGAAGTCCTAAAGTTCTACGGGAGAAAGACACCTAGGCTTCCAGACCCTTTGTGGATGAAAAAACAGTAATCCTGATGGCTAAGTGGCCCCAGCTAGGACTTCATTCATTCATTCATTCAATCATATTTATTGAGCACTTACTATGTGCACAGCACTGTACTAAGCTCTTAGAAAGTGCAATTCAGCAACAGAGATAATCCCTACCCAACAACTGGTTCACAGTCCAGCAGGGGGAAGACAGACAACAAAACAAGTATACAGGCAACAATAGCACCAATATAAATAAATAGAATTATAGATATATGCACATCATCAATAAAATAAATAGAATAATAAATGTCTACACAAGTGCTGTGGGGTGGGGAGGGGGTACAGCAGAAGGAGGGAGTCAGGGCGATGGGGAGGGGAGGAGGAGCAGAGGAAAAGGGGGGCTTAGTCTGGGAAAGCGTCCTGGAGGAGGTGATCTGTCAGTAGGACTTTGAAGTGGGGAAGTGTGGTAGTTTGGCAGATATGAGTAGGAAGGGCATTCCAGGCCAGAGGTAGAACTTAACTTCATCACATACACAACCAATGAGAACGAGACAAAGGATACTGGATTAATTTTAACAATAGCCTCACTCTTTCTTTATTCCAATACTTGAGAATTTCAGCAAATCTTTAGAAAAAGTGCCCAGAAAATGTTCTGCCTCACACACGCTCAGTTTTCTAGAACACTGCATTGGGTGAGCTTTTGACCTTATGATGCAGAAAAACTCAATAGAAAAATACAAATACATAGAAAATAACCATCTCACTACCTGGAAACCCATTAAAATCCAAAGGCTAGGGGTTTAAATTTAAGGCACTTTATGGGATACACTTTACTTTTCCAATAGAGCAAAGCAAGGCTGGTGGAACCATGCTCTATTCTACACAACCAGACTTGAATATGCAGCTGAGAAACTGGAAGCTCCAGTTAGAATAGGTCATTGGTCTCCGAGGAGCTTGTTCAACACAACCAGATGGGAACGTCACTGAAATTTTTTTAGTAGCCTTAAGAAAAGTATAACTGGAAGTAGCCTGGCTAGTGGAAAGAGTCAGAGGACCTGGGTTCCAATCTTGGATATGCCACCTGACTGCTGTGTGAGTTTAGACAAGTCCCTTCACTTCTCTGTCCGTCGGTTCCCTCATCTGTAGAATGGGGATTAAGACTGTGAGCCCAATGTGGGACATGGACTGTGTCCAACCCAATTATCTTGTATCTACCCCTGTGCTCAGTATAGTGTCTGGCACATGGTAGGCACTTACTAAATACCATAAACAAAAAAAAAAACAAAAGAAAACAAAAGAAAAAAACATGCCAATATCAGTGATTTGGAGGCAAACTGCGGCTTAGTGGAAAGAGCACGGGCTTGGGAGTGGAGTCAGAGGTTGTGAGTTCTAATCCTGCTTTGCCACTTAGCTGGGTGACTTTGGTCAAGTCACTTAACTTCTCTGTGCCTCAGTTACCTCATCTGTAAAATGGGGATTAAGACTGAGAGCCCCACATGGCATAACCTGGTTACCTTGTATTCATTCACTGATTCAATTGTATTTACTGAGCGCTTACTGTGTGCAGAGCACCGTACTAAGTGCTTGGGAAGTACAAGTTGGCAACCTATAGATACAGTCCCTACCCAACAACGGGCTCACAGTCTAGAAGGGGGAGACAGACAACAAAACAGAACATTTAGACAGGTGTCAAAGTCATCAGAACAAATAGAATTAAAACTATATGCACATCATTAACAAAATAAATAGAATAGTAAATATGTACAAGTAAAATAAATAGAGTAATAAATCTGTACAAATGTATATACAAGTGCTGTGGGGAGGGGAGGGAGGTAGGGCGGGGAGAATGGGGAGGAGGAGAGGAAAAAGGGGGCTCAGTCTGGGAAGGCCTCCTGGAGGAGGTGAGCTCTCAGTAGGGCTCTGAAGGGAGGAAGAGAGCTAGCTTAGCGGATGTGGGGAGGCAGGGCATTCCAGGCCAGAGGAACGACGTGGGCCGGGGGTTGACAGCAGGACAGGGGAGAACGAGGTACAGTGAGGAGGTTAGTGGCAGAGGAGCGGGAGGTGTAGACTGGGCTGTAGAAAGAGAGAAGGGAGGTGATGTAGGAGGGGGCCAGGTAATGGAGAGCCATGAAGGCAAGAAAGAGGAGTTTTTGCTTGATTCGTAGGTAGACAGGCAGCCACTGTAGATATTTGAGAAGGGGAGTAACATGCCCAGAGCGTTTCTGCACAAAGATGATCCGGGCAGCAGAGTGAAGTATAGACTGAAGTGGGGAGAGACAGGAGGATGGGCGATCAGAGAGGAGGTTGATGCAGTAATTCAGTCGGGATAGGGTGAGAGATTGAACCAGCAAGGTAGCAGTTTCGATGGAAAGGAAAGGGCGGATCTTGGTGATGTTGTGGAGGTGAGACCGGCAGGTTTTGGTAACGGATTGGATGTGTGGGGTGAACGAGAGAGCAGAGTTGAGGATGACACCAATGTTGCAGGCTTGTGAGACGGGAAGAATGGTACTGCCGATCTACGCCAACACTTAGAATTGTGCTTGGCACATAATAAGCTCTTACATATACCGTCATTATTATTATTATAACATATAGGATAATGCAGAGCTCCTCTGATTTGCTCTCTGGAATCACTTCATACACAATAGTACATCTCTAAGAAATTAGAAGTCACACTTTACTTTTTTTTTTAACAACAATTCTCTTTTCTGATTTCCACTGGAGGAAACAAAACCCTCCCTCTGTAACAATACCATGTTCAAATGGACTTGAGTCTGATTTAATGGAGAGTCACTATAATGAAGATGTCAGTTTCCGCAGCCGCTGCCCAGATCATCTTTGTGCAGAATGCTCTGGGCATGTTACTCCCCTCCTCAAAAATCTCCAGTGGCTACCAATCAACCTATGCATCAGGCAAAAACTCCTCACTATCGGCTTCAAGGCTGTCCATCACCTTGCCCCCTCCTACCTCACCTCCCTTCTCTCCTTCTACAGCCTACCCCACACCCTCCGCTCCTCTGCCACTAACCCCTTCACTGTGCCTCGTTCTCGCCTGTCCCACCACCGACCCCCGGCCCACGTTCTCCCCCTCGCCTGGAATGCCCTCCTCTGCCCATCAGCCAAGCTAGCTCTCTTCCTCCCTTCAAGGCCCTACTGAGAGCTCACCTCCTCCAGGAGGCCTTCCCACACTGAGCCCCTTCCTTCCTCTCCCCCTCGTCCCCCTCTCCATCCCCCCATCATCTTACCTCCTTCCCTTCCCCACAGCACCTGTATGTATGTATATATGTTTGTACATATTCATTACTCAATTTATTTATTTTACTTGTACATATCTATTCTATTTATTTTATTTTGTTAGTATGTTTGGTTTTGTTCTCTGTCTCCCCCTTTTAGACTGTGAGCCCACTGTTGGGTAGGGACTGTCTCTATATGTTGCCAACTTGTACTTCCCAAGCGCTTAGTACAGTGCTCTGCACACAGTAAGCGCTCAATAACTATGATTGATTGATTGATTGATTCCCAGATTGAGCCCCCTCTTTCCTCTCCCCTCCTCCCCCTCCCCATCCCCCTGCCTTACCTCCTTCCCCTCCTCACAGCACCTGTATATATGTATATTACTCTACATATTTATTACTGTACATATTTATTCTATTTATTTTATTTTGTATATGTTTTGTTTTGTTGTCTGTCTCCCCCTTCTAAACTGTGAGCCTGCTGTTGGGTAAGGACTGTCTCTACATGTTGCCAACTTGTACTTCCCAAGCACTTAGTACAGTGCTCTGCACACAGTAAGCACTCAATAAATACGACTGAAAGAATGAATGAATAGTACAGATGCCTATGTGACTTTGAAAGGTGAGAAATACCCCCAGATGTTAGTGCTAGCATCCTTTCTTTTCACCACCCAGAAGCCATTTTAACATAACGGGGTGGAACTACTGCCAACTGGCATTGCCGT